>NC_059493.1:4515762-4854263 GCF_018139145.2 Gymnogyps californianus | reverse complement strand
ATGCAAAGAATCAATGCTTGCTACCCATTTATAAACGTTTCAAGCCCTTAATGTTTGCAAATAAAAGGATGAAGAGAGGTAAAGACTGAAGCTTTTGTACAAACACAAGAGAAAGGCAGTTCCTGATCCACACAAACATCTCGATCCCACTTACACTCAAGATGGACAAAAGAAGGAAGGTAAAAAGCACATGCCAAGAACGACCCCTGGATCAGTTGCAAAGTCAAGAACATACAAGCTGAAGCTGGCTCAGCACCATGCTGAATGAAATGGTAATTGCGTACTAAAAACTCTTTCTTGCCCCAAAGCTGCCTTTGTAGAGCGAGTCTTTCCTTGCTGTCTACAGCTCTGGTTGTTGCCCATGTCCCAGAGTGCTGTCTTTTCTCTCAGAGCTTGTTCCAATCTGCTTCGAAAAGGTGAAATTGCAGGCTTAAAAGGCTTTCTGGATTTCTTTGGTGCTTCCCTCCAAAAAACCCATTCCCTCACCCCTGTGCTATTATTTGACACTTAAGCATTTGTGCAATAAACAAGCGAGCAACAAACAGGAACTCCTGCTGCTCGAAGATTTAAAATACAACAAACGATACAACCAGAGCAGATAATCTCTCACCAGGTACATTAGGCATTTCAAATTAAATTGTTTGGGTGTGTTTTCTCATGTTTACACATCCTCAAGCAATTTGAGATTGGCCGAGGACTGACAGCAGGAAAACATCCTTTGTGTCATACAAATCATTAAACCTTAAGCAATTTCATTAAGTGTTTCCACACTGGTGGAGCAAATGAGAAAACAGCTGGTTGCGCAGTTTTACTGAAATCTTTGCTTGCACACACAAACAGATCCTAACACTCACGTTAATATGGGCAAAAGCTGGTACGACAGCAGATCTTTACAATAGGATTGATAAGGATAGTTAAGATCCTTAACTGTGACAGTCAAAGGATATTGTGTTTCAGAATAAAGTATGCTATTTCCCTGTTTTATCTGATAACCAACAGGTCTTTTACCTGGACAGGACATTAGGTGAAAGTCCAGTGAATAACATTCTAAATAGGAGAAGGTTTCTCGTGCATTTAAAAAGCCAATTTTCTCTTACATCTATAAGCAGCAACATTAAAAAAGAAAAAAAAGGCACCCAGTAAAACACTGCAGTCACCGGGCCCAGCAATCTGTTTCCTTTTCCATAAAAACGAGCTCTTTCCACCGAGCACCGCTGTGTCTTGGTGCCATTTCTGTGTGCTGCAGGTTTGGGGGCTGAAGAGCGTTGGATGTTGCTCCCTGAAAGGCCCCTTTATAACACACAGGGAAAGGCTCAGTTAAAAGAATTGTTTGAAAGCGAGTTATGCTTGCCGAGTGCTACTGCCCAACGCGCCCTGTTCACGGTTCGCACCTCGCCCCATCTTAGAACACGTCCCTGGCCTCTCGGAAGCGCTGACAAACCAAT
The DNA here is from genome assembly GCF_018139145.2 of Gymnogyps californianus. NCBI lineage: Eukaryota > Metazoa > Chordata > Aves > Accipitriformes > Cathartidae > Gymnogyps > Gymnogyps californianus. The sequence continues at coordinate 4,852,818 of NC_059493.1, read as the reverse complement.
ACCTTCAGAGTCAGATTCTGTTCTCTCTTCTTTTCTATCATATAGCCGAGTGAGTGAAGGGACTTCAGTAGCATCGATTGCCTCTGCAGGCTTTTCCCTCTTGTTTTCCTGGGGTGTTGCTGGGGGTTTCCACATTCCGGGGCTCAGCCATTGCTTTTTCACTTCTTGTTTAGTCCCTTAGCCCCATCTAGTGCCAAAGCGAAATAAAAGCCTTGTTCTGTCACCAGCCTAAAACCAGTCTTCAAAGTCCAAACCAGGGCACGACTCCTTTGCTTCATGGTGAATTCTCCGACTCATGTGTCTCTGCGTAGGGATTTCTGTTAAACCAATGCCCCAGACAAAAAGGTTTTGCAGCCTGTGCTTAGAAAAATGCATTAGGCAAAACACAATTCTCAGGTGTTCTCAAGGCAGTTTGCAAGCTGGAAGATTTAGAAAGCCAGTCTTGGAATAATACCCACCTTGTGGAAGGATAAACTGTTATGAGGAGAAAATGTTTCCCATAACAAAGACCTGATTCTTGTAGCTTGCCTTCTTTTTCTGTGCTGTTTTCAGTGGCATAAGAAGAGGGTACTACCTTGTGCTTTTAAAGCTATTATACTAAGATACGATCAAAATCCATGAATCTTTTGACAGTGATTTCAACATTTCAAAACGTTTTTGTTTCAAAATTTCCCTGGAGATCCTCCCTGAAACAAATTATTTTTGAAGAAGTATTTGAAACTATACTTCACAGACAATGAATAACTTTTCTTAGAGCTTCCCGAGCTATTTTCTAGTGGCAAACTAGTTTAGTAAACACTATCTGGCAATCCTACATAAACATGTTCTTAACTCTGCCTTCTCCAAAACTTACGACATATAAAGTGTTCTTGAACACTTCAAGACAAATTACTTGGAAGTATTGCTTTTTTCAATTCTCTAGTGCTAATTATGGTGGAGGAAAACCTGTGCTTCTCCACCCCCCAACCCCCCCCATAAAAGTCTCTTTTGGTAGAAATGTTATTTTCTTAATGGAAAAATTGAAAAACAATGCTTTTTAGAAGTCAGAGCTTCTGTTCTCTTTCCCATCAATTTTCCTTAAATGCGAATAAAGAAAGATCAAGAGGATGGATACATTGCATTTAAATTGTATTAAACTGGGATCAAAATCTAAATTTATTTTCTAACATTTGCTAAAATGTTACTGAGCAATGGGTAGCGCAAGAACAGAAAGGCTTGCTTTTGACCTTACAACAGCCCTGATTTTTATTTTCCTGCCATGAACGCTAGATTACATCATCTATTATCAACCTCTGTGGCTACACAAATTTGTCAAGTCTTCCATAGCAAATGTTCACTGCAGCAAAGCAGGCGAGGGAACTCAGGAAAAAGTCCTTAGGGATTTACATTCCCAACACATGGATTTGGGCTTTTCATTTGGGAGAGTCGGGGGTGCGTGTGTGTGTGTGTGTGTCCTTACCTGGCATTTGCACTCTAAATAAACTGTACTTTGAGTCTTGCAGACCTTTGGGCTATGTGTTACTCTGTTATTATATCAGACTTTTTATATCCACGCTGACTTGCAATTACTCACTGTGGAAACAAATGTACTGTGCTTTGGATAATTCCCAGCATAATTTAAGCACTAATTAAACAAAATGGATTTTTATCATGATTCTTAAATATTTACACAGTGCAAGAAGCATCCCCTAAGAACAGACACTTTACCACACACTCATTTAGGAACATGATAATGATACAATACTGTGCGTTAACTTATTTAACACAAGAGAAAGGACCACACTGCCCAGGGAGTAAGTACATGCAAAACAACTCAAAGTTTATCAAATGAATTAGTTCTTTTTCTAACTGAACAAATGAATCCTTTCAAATTGACCAAAGGCAGATAAATGCGAGAAGGAAGGACAGGTATTTGGTAGCATGCTGCCCACAACTATCATTAATATAATCCCGAACTCAGACAGAAAGGTTCAGATAGATGATCAAGGGCAACACTACTGGAAAGTTAGATTAGACCAAATGTAAATTGCATAAAGAGTATTTTCTCATGGTTAAACCCCTACCTTTTTGCTGGAGTCCCAGTATCATCTTTGGATCTCACCAGGCCAAGCTGCTAATAGATCAAGCTTTCTCTCCACACCCTCTATTTAAAAGCTATCACCACCACCCTTCCACCAGCAGAAACATTGATGTGATTGCTCCTAATCTTCTCCAGGCAGAGTCAGATTAATTTATTAGGTCTTTATGCTAATTTGGGTGATTCTGCCCCAAATGAGTTTGGGGATGACAAGATTCTTTGTGCAGAGCACCATGGAGAAAATTTTCCAGTAGTTTATATGATCAGTTGGCATTTGTAACTCTGCTTACAGAAAATAAGATGTGAGATTCACTTTGAGAACTGCCCTGTAGAAAAATCATGGTTGCTGTGCAAGCTGAAGCTTCATTTTTCAGGCCTTTCCAGCTTATATTTGCCACATGTTTAGGGGTGTAATCGCAACATATTTGATCAAGCCTTGTGCCCACATCTGTGGCCCACAAAAGTTGGCACTGCCACAGCGTTCACTCCAAAACAGGACTTGAGGTTTGCCATGTGAACACATACAGATTTAAGGATTAATATGAAACCAGCCAATTCCTATGGAGCTTTGTTTGCTAAAACTTTCCCCACAGGAGACCCCAGACAGGATTAGATTCCTACTTACAGATTTTTTTTCTAGAAGCCAGGCACATCTTGGCAGCCGAGCTGCGCAAGAGCTGGCAGCATCTGCACTGTATCTTCGCTGCTCAGCTGAGACAGGGCTACTGCCCATAGGAGGGCTGCGGCTGTGTTTCAGCACAAAATTGCTCAAAGCATCTGCAGTGTTGCTTGAAGGAACTTGTTTGACAGAGCACTGAAACGGTCTAGGAGCATTTGCAGTCAGAAACTGCATCTGTGCTGGGAGAAGCCATAAGAAAGCCGATTAGCCCGGGCTGGAAGCCTGCCTAGAAAAAATAGATGACAGTTAAGGAATACACCAGGGTTGTGTATAACTGTAGGCTAACGTAGTGTAAACATGTTAATATTTAATAAGATTTAATTCAAAATCAACTTCTGTGGTCTCTGTTATAGTGAGCTAATATGTTAAATCTAACAGTGAAGTTTTCCGAGAGCCTTTTCAACAGAGAACCAGCATTTGCACAGCAAAGCTTAAAAATTGTAATAGGTGTTAGCAGGAAAGGAGACAAGGGTATGCGTAAGTGCCAGAGTATGTCAAGAAAAAGGACATCAAGGTAAGCAAGCTTCCTAAGGGTAATAAAAATGCTATTTTAAGCAGTGTTGAAGCCAGTGTCAAGAACAGCAGAGAAAACCTTCAACTAAGGCTTTTTGGTTTGCAGGACATCAGACGACCTGTTTGCCTGTTGCAGGCTGCAGCAGCGCTTTCATGTCTCATAATATCTTAAGGCCCACTCAAAGGACATCAACTAACGGGAAGAAGAAATCTCAAAGACTGAATTCAAACCCACGTGAAAGGCTCATACCCCTTGTAAATTCAACCTATTCTGTATGTTGGTATTTATGCTGTTCACAAGCCTGGTGTGGTCTCTCTGAGTCGATATAGAAAGGGTCGGATGGTGGGTGGGCAGTAGCAGGAGCTATGTGCTAAAGCCAATTTTCAAAGCATTGAGCAACTTTGTCGATTCTTACTAGCATATAGACAGAACTGTGTATTCTAATATTCTTGTTTCTGGCACATTAACTACCTAAATAGATACAGGCATATCCCATATTTTAACTGGGTTAAAAACATGAAGCGAAACAATGAAACTAGGGCTGAATAAAAGAACTAGAGTGAAAATCTGAACTGGAAATAAATTATACTATAAAAGCAAAGCAAAAACCCACTGGGATTCCCATAAGGCACACTGCAATTTTGAATACTGGGTAAAAGCATGTGTGGGTGCCTCTCTTCATGTATGTAAAAATACCCTGTATTTACACAGATTCTTAAAGTGAACAGAAGAACTCAGCATTGTGCTGGAGGTTTCTAAGTCAGGCATAAGGAAATAGAGACAATAAAATACAGTGAAAAAGATAAATCGTTTGACTTTGGAGACATTTAATGAATCAATCAGTGCTTAAACCCTAGTGTTTAAAAGGACTGAAGGGCAAGAAATTGATATATGCCACGGACTCCTCAGAAACAACTTGAAAGTGTAATACCAGATGACAGGATAAAATGGGCTTATAAAGTGAACAATATTGTGATTTGGAGTGACCTCCAGCCTCCCTAATCTTTAATAGCAAAACCTTTTTGACACCAAGGAAAGCATGATGGATCTTTTATGGCATTCAGCTGCTTCTTGAAAGACGTCAAAGGCTACCTGAGATAGTTTATCTAACTCTAGTCTTGAGTGATCAGAGAGGCTAAGGGGATTAAGGAGTGAATCTGATGCAGTCAGAGGTGCTACATTTTGGGAAGATAAACTGGACATCAAAAGCAGTGATTTAAAATCATTAAAGAGAATGAAGGCAACCATTAAAGCAACCTGAGAGGGAAGCAAAAGAAAAGGTTTGTTCCACGGTCAGAACAGACAGTGGAGTATAAAGTACATAAAGAAAAATCACCATGGCTAAGGTGACAGCTAAGGACTCTGCTGCAACTACCAAACACGCTGGTTGACCTTGCACGGTGCAGTTGGATAGAATTTCAGTTCCATGTATAAAATAGTGATATAATTTATCAAACCTACTTATTACATGAAACTTCACAAATGTACATCTCAAAGGATTTTATAAAGGAGATAAGCATCATTACCCCAGCTGGACAGATAAACTGTGGCTTGGTGAAGAGCAGTTATTTGTTATTTGTCCAGCAATACTCAGATGTAGTCACAGGATGCAGCTCCTTAAATCAAAAAACTAAATTCACCCGAGCTCCTAGGAATAAATGGAGGCAGCGCAACGGCCTCATTACTCTGTACTACAGTCCTCAATACGCTGCCATTTATTTATTCACCTTTAGAAACAATTACGTCTGGGAGGGTATTTACTGCTCATGTCCTGAGACAGAAAGCCATCTTCAGAGCTGGGAGGAAAAGCAAAATAGATGAAAGAATAATGAAAGCCTACGCAAGCTTACACAGTCTTGCATCAGGCAAGCTCCCATTTAAAGCAATAAGGGTTTTGCCTGTGCAGGGTCTGCCCTGTTTGGCCCTCATCAGCCTTTTCAGCTCCTCCTCAGTAAAGTACCGCCTTGGATTTCCCAAATATGATGTACAAATATGATGCCTTATAATAATGTCCAGTTCAATCACAACATACTTTTAGGCCAACAGAAACTGCGACTCCTTCCAACTATGACAGACCAAGGGGAGTTAAAAAAAAAAAAAAGCCAGAGAAAGCCAAGTATGCTGTTTAGATTTTGTTTTTTTTTTTAACAGTAAAAAAATTATTCAAAGGTCTTCAGCAGTAACGTCCTTACAGATGGGGGACACAATTCAACTGGCGTTCAATATGTCTTTATTTTCACAGCCACATGTTTACAGCTGGGCATGTCCTCGTCAGCATGAATCGGGGTACAATGTTGTACTTTGAATAGAAATTCTCTGAAGTTGCAAAGCCTTAGGGAGAAAGCCTTGCATCCTCCAACTCTGGCACCAGTTGGCTGTTCAGTGAACAGCAGACTGACAGGCACATCGTTTCTTTAAAGGCTGAAATTCCAAAGAGCTAAACATGGTTCGGTCCTGGGTCCCACTTAATCCAAACAATCACAACAAAGGCATAGCTCTTCTAAAACAAGTCCTTGTAACGCTGCATTTATTTCCGTTGGTGAAAAGAAAATCAAAATGGAGACTTCAAATGATGAAAGCGGGAAATGCCTGGTTTGTGGCTAGAACTTGAAAAAAGCACCCGTAGCCTTCCTGCTCAGTCCAAATTCAAGCTCCAAATTACTAAGGCTCTTTGAGAATCAGCGCAAAGTTCTGAGGCAAATAGACCTGTCCATCTCTCAGCACTCGTGCAGGAGTGATAATGCCTGGAAGACTTCATATTTCCAAGTGCTAATTACAAGAATGTGATGGATGCACTGCCTGAATTAAATTTACAGGAACAAGAGAGTATGGAAGGGAAAACAAACAGAAACTAGGAGGAGGAATTAATGATGCATTTAATGAAGAGAAATCAAAACTCATTTGTTGTTTTGGGAGGGGAAGGCAACTTTTAATGCCATTGCAGTACTAGCTGAACAACATCAAATTGATGTCTAGCCTGTCAGAGCAAGAGTAATAAATTATTATTTTCCATGATTTAATTTTCCCTTTTCAAGCAAATACTTTATTCTGTTCAGCTTTAAAGAGAAAACCACATTATTTAAAATGACTTAAAAATATCAGCCTAATGAGCTATAACATAGACATTTATAGAATGCAACGTGTTTTTGTGATGAGGTATTTAGCTTCTTGTAAGTAGCAAGGAGCAACATTTTTTACTAGGAGGTGTATTTCCCAAGCAATTAGGCACAGGAGCCTAATTAAAAATTAAGTCAATGTTCAAATAAGCACAATAGAATAATATCTGTAATCTGCAGAAATACAGGAACAGCTGGAACGCTACTTTGTTTTACTACTTCTTTGAAGAATGATGGAAATTTCAGGAGCACGTTCCAGAAGGTGCATTTCCAAGGTCACCTTTGGAAAGAAAACATCGCTTCACTCTTAGAAGTGAGTGAATTGGTGGGAACAGCCCAGGGAGGCAGGGATGGCGTCACCTCCACCCGAGGTGCAGCAGGTAGCTCTTTGCTTGGCGTCTGTAGGGACCTGCTCATGAAACCTGCCTTGCTTACATCTGGAATTTTTATATATATATATATATATGTATGTACACATACATACACACACACACATATTTAGAGATATAGATACACATGTATGGGCAAATCTGGCTATAAATCTCAGTTTAAAAAGGCAAACAGGTTTTTTTGCACATTTTTTGTCATCTGAGATTCAGATAACATAGCTAGAGTGATTCTGAGACTACTTTCCAAAATTTGAAGGTAAAAATCCAAGGTGATAAACTTTAATACCACACCATAAGCTATGCAAATATTTACCACAATAAAAAAATCACTAAACCATGCAAACAGACAGTTATGTGTGAGCTGCAGGATGAAGGCCTCCTCCAGAGATTCACAGACTGAAACTGCCACTGGAAGTTTGACATCTACGTGTCTTCACAATGTCATCCTCCAGGTCTCACGTACCTACAGCCGCTCATATATGTATTCTGCATACCTGCCTGTGAAAAGATATGCCCTTTAAATGAGGCAGACTTAACCTTATCTGTGACACGGGGATAAGACTTAAGTCAGGGATGAAGCGATCAGCCACAGGTCACTGAAGGCTATGTGCTTAGGCATCTGAAGATCTATACAGCTACAATTTAGCGCACTAGACCACCATAGTTAGGCATCTACGTAATTTTAAATATGGTCTCCTGGATAATTATAATACTTCTGCCACTAATGTCTTATAAAGAGAAATCTACGTATATAAATAGTCAGCTACCATGGTATTTAATCCTACGCCGACTGTACACTAGCTAGTACAAACAAGCTAATACAATTCACACCCCAAAAGTCTTCACCCCGAGACACATTTCAAAGATGGGTCAACAAAAATTACTTTTGCCCCCAAAGATTCAGATGCCTACATAAACTGTGGAGGCAAATCAGCAAAACCTGGCTTTTCTGTCGCTTGAATAAGCTGCTTTCCTGAAGGACTGTAGCAGAGAGCCACCACCATTTGTCAGAGGGGATGAGATCCGTGGCCACACACAGTTTGACAGCTGTAGGCCTTGGGGTCCCATGCATGTGTACGTCGTCTCCTGCCAACACAACTGCTCTGTGAGACAGTGGCATCCGCAAGAGCTGTGAAACGTGCCCATGCACCGGGAACAAACCAAACGCGTAGCTGTAAGGCAACCCGTTTCCTGGTGGCAATGCCTTCCATCCGAAAAACAAGGCTTTAGATTAGCCACGTTTTGCATTACAAAAGCAAGAGTGAATAACATTTTAATCATATCTCAGTCTACATATTTAAAATGAATTGGTTAAATGTTAATTACCGTTAAAGGGAGAACTTTTTAGATTTAATAATTCTGGGTGACAATTCAGGTCTCAGTGTAATGAGCACAAAGCTAAAGCAGATTATGAAGACTGTGATTACACAATCGATTAAAGCAACAAGGTATCTTTTTAAACATGACACTGACATTAAAGACATTTCCGGCAGGTTAATTGTAAGTCAATTAACATGGAGAAAGTTAATTGCTAAAGCTGTCTTGTTTTCTTTCAGCAAAATTGAATTGCATTTGGACAAATCCTCACAAACTGCTCAAGAAAAAAAATGCCAACAATTTTGTAATATATTGGCACAAATGTCAATAGGTGTTTGTTCTTTAAAAAGAATTGGGAGAAACCCCACGGTAACTAGCACTCATTTCCCCTCATTAGTAATTCATCCCAGAGGTGCGCCGAAAACATTGCTCATTGAACTTAATGTTATATAGATATCTGAAATGCAATTGGTACCGAGTAGAATTTACCAAACACAGAAACAGCCGGGTGTCTACACACATGGACTTTAAGCACCGGAAGGTGTGTGCCTGCAGCTCAGGCACCAAAATATCATTTCTAATCTAACTCAGGATGCCTCCTTGCTTTCACAGCTAACCAGGCCATAGTGCAGAGAACTCATCATCCAAGATGAAAAAGGGGTTGGAGAAGAAAAAAATGACATATTGGGTTGTTGGATTTTAAATATATTCACCAGGTAGCCTATAAGTGAAGGAGCACTCTAAACCATTAGCCTTTAAACCCCCCACTTGAAGCTGGGGAGAAAGGAAGTGGTAAAAGGAGTCTTCAACTGGAAATGAAACCGTTGTGACTGTCATGTCATACAGACCCAGGAAAAATGTCATTCCCCTCAATCCCCCTCCCAAACAGATAGGCTCTTAATAGCTTTCGTTATTGCTGCTTCTCAACTGATTAGCTGTGGCCTCTGTGCAAGTCATATTGGTCTTCGGTCGCTCCCTTCTAGGTTGCTCTCAAGGGGCTCAAACAGCACAGAAATAATGACAACATGAAAAATACAAAGCTGTTCTGCCCTGCCTGGGGCGGGGGGTACTCAGTGGCATGCACTGTTAACGGTGGTTCAGCAAGAGTCCTCGTCTCTAATTGTGCCAAAATTGTGCATTGTGCTCAAAGGCTAGTATTATATCCAAACACTTCATTAAAAGCAATAGCACCTGTTCTGGAGAGGAATTGGTTGCATTCAAGTGTTTCTGAAATTCTGCATTTTGTTTGACTTCAGACAAAAATTGACGAAAAACACACTGGAAACAACCAAAAGTCAAGGACTTGTTTTCAGAGGTAGCAAGCACTCCTATTCCAAAGACGACCTGGGAGCATACAGTATCTCTGAAAACAAGACTGTGACAAAAACCCATCTGAGAATGAACATTAACTACATATTTTAAGAACAGGAACCACTTCACAGGTAAAATTGCACACACGATATAATTGGTTGGTGTGAAATAAAGCCGACACAGGCTGGAAAATTGCTAAGTAAAACCCCTGAAGTTTGAGATTGCATTTTATTGAGAAATCATTGTGCTTATGAGGAGAACAGTACAGAACCACGTTAAAGACACAGAATTAAACAGACATCCAGGACACTAAGGAAGAGATTAAGCTGCAGTATCTGTAATGATTGGTAAAACATTCTGGACCTCTTGATTTCTGGAAGAGAAACGTATAAATTTAAGATAGGATGAATCACATCAAAAGCCCTTCTGACAAGGAAGATTATTCTGGACTACAGAAGACCAGAAACTGCAAATCAAATATATTCTGACCTCTTAGCTTTTATATATACATGGCACTCCCTCCCAAGTGCCCCCCAAACCTCCTCGGCTTAAAAAAAAAAGCCCCTTGCTCAACTCACCAGCAAGCACTGCTGACACCTCTGCCTGCAAGGGAGGAGCCCCGTGGGCATCTCGATGGGAGCTCGGGCTGCACAACACCGGGCGGTCTGAGGCGGGCACTCTGGGCACATTTCGGTGGGCACGAAAGGCCGGAGAGCCGTCACCCTGCTTTACAGGGGCTCAGCGCACTGGTGGGAGAGCTTAAGGCTAGGGACACCAGGGCACCTGCCAGTCCCCGAGCTATGGGGCACCCGCCCGGGGACACAGAAGGCTCCTTCTCTCAGCTTCAGGGCCATGCTGGCCTGCATCCCGCTGGCAAGGGGTCACCCCAAACAAGCTGCCGGCTGAGCATGGAATCACACAGACCCAGACCCTGCTTACAGGCAGGTTGACACCCCGGGGTTCCCAGAGCTCAGCCTTCCCCCCCAGAACAGCAAGGACAGCAGGGCAGAGCGGCCAGAGGCCAGGCCAGCTGGGGCCCACACCCTCATTCCAGGCAGGGCACCCCCTGCTCCCCCGAGCTTCGCCCCGTGCCTCTGAAAGGCAGGGGCACGGCCCCCCGCCTGCTTACAGGGGTCTCTGGCCACCTCCCCAGAGAGGCACTGGCCATCCTGGCCGCAGCTCAGCGCTGTCTCTTCAGGAGCCCAGGCAGGGACCTCAACCCCAGCTGGGGGAGGTCACCCCAGCAAAAAGCTGCTGCTTTTTGGGGCTGCTCGGCCCCTCTAGCAGAGGGCTTCCTCAACCGGCCCCCGTGAAGGGCAGAGGGAGGCAAGGAGGGAGAGATGGGGTCGTTCCTGGTCGCTGGCTAAAGCAGCGGGCTGCACCAGTGCGGGCGCCTGAGCCCTGCTTACAGGGAGGTCGAGCTGCTCCAGGGGACAAAGGGCTCCGCAGCTGGTGACAGACAAGCCCGGCGTACAGGGCTGGCTCGCTGGCCAGCTCGCCAGCAGGACAGGCAGCCACGCAGGCCCCGTCCCTGCCGACGGGGAGGCCGTATTGCCCAAAGTTTTACAAGGTGGCTTAGCTCTGCCCAGTCCGTTTCTCTTTAATGAATTGCACCTAAATACCCCATCGTCATGAATTTTGGGGACTGTCGTGGCAGAGTGACTGCTCATTAGTGAATTAATTTTGTATTCTAGTGGGTGTCAAGAGCCGGTCTGGAGATTTCATGGTGTTTTGACATTAATTGATGGACACTCAAACAATAAGATATAGCATGAGTGAAAATTCAAGTGCTTTCCAAAAAGGATCAGTTTTGCAGACAGCCAAGATTTTGACCAGGATTGGCATTTTCTTTCTAAATGGATTTATCTATTATAACCCTCCCACCCAGTTTGAGAACTATTGCCTAACATTGAGAGGTTTACTCCTTACACACATTAAATGATGAAAATATATGCAGACAGAGCATGTGAAATTCTAGCCCACGGACAGTGCCATTCAGTCCTGTGTAATACTAAATACCTCCTGCCAGCTGCTTGACATAGCAGACCCTGAAGTTTCATTTGGCAATGAAAGAGCAATATTGCTTCTGGAAATGAGCCCTAAAAAGGGGAGATGTGTCTATCAAAGCAATCTGAGCTCTAGCTTTCCATCACCTGTATGTAATATCAGCGTGTATAGAGAATACGCAGGCCAATATATTCTGTGTATCTGACTTTACTTGCAGTGGGTAAAGATAAACGTAACAAGAGACAGGATTTAAGGGCAAATTCAAATTCCTTTCCCAAATTCCAGCGATCAGTTCAGAGAGGTCTTCATAAACTGACCAGCTAGCATGGATTCCTGCCTCTCACTGGCAAAAGAAGGCATGAGAAATTGTTCTAACACTGATGGCTATGGCTGACGTTAAAACCATTTCCGAGAGCAGAAATGGCATTGTGATGAGCCTTGCGCTCATCATTTCAGAAGAACAGTCAGTGTAAATTCTTAGGTTAACAGGCTCATTCCCATCAAAATCTTGTGTCAAATTAGTTGCAGACACTTCAATAACAGTTGATGGTCTGGTACTGACTAATTACAGCTGCTAATGCAAGATTGTACAACAGCAAAAGCGAAATGGAGAAATCTTTGCTCACGTCTCAGTACATTTCCCTTTCTATTTCTTTCCTCTTTTATCTGAAGTTCAAACAAGAATGTGTCGGAAAACCTAGCAGTGGCAGACTGCGGACATTCTCATTTGCTCAGCCGGCATCGTGGATATTCAAGCTCGGCATGCTGCCTCAGGCTGGTGCCCAGAGCCTGGCTGTACAGAATAAGGCTGGCACAGGAGACTTCAAAAAGAGATATATTGGGGAGTGGGGTTGGAGACAAGGGGCATGAGAGATGATGTGGAAACCCCTTCGTGGCTGTTTGGGGAACAGTTAGGTTCAGATCCTTAAAGGTGTTCAGACACCTGTATTTCTTTGCTTTTGTCTGTTATTTTGTTTCCTTTCTTATCTTTTGCCTCTTATATTTATGTTCTTCAGGAACGAGACATCTCTTAATCTCTCTAGCTCACAGAATAACAGGGCTCTGGTTTAAAGCAGTAACAGTAGGTAAGTGTTGGACTACAATAGAGGATAAAGTTCACAGAATATTTTGAATCAGACTGTTTTCTTGTCTCCTGATTGCAGGTTCAGGTGACTTCCTGATGCTCTGAGTGCCAGACTGCAGATAAGGAGCTTCAGATGTCTGAGCTCACACTACATGAAACTTTTTCACAGGTTGGACTCTAAAAATCCACATTTCTCCAGTTTTTCTTCTTGTTGTGAAAGTAAAGAAGAAAGATTCCCCCCCCCCCCCCTCATGAGCTGCTCTAGGTGTAAGATTTCTCAACTGTCTGAGGGAGGTAATTAGATACATGAAATGCAGCAAGCTGGCGTAACAGAAACCATTTGGGATTTGCTTTGTTCTAGATGTAACTGAGATGGGCTTTACATGCTCCAAGCAGTGAGGCAGGGGTTAACTCCAGCAGCAGGTAAGGAGCAGCTAGGAGGAAATCAAATTCTGCATGATAGAAAAGCCTGAGGGGAAATAACAGGGGAGGAACCTCTCACGAGAAAGCTGAGAAATAAATCAATAAAGCAAAATGTGATTTCCAAGATGAGGCTGGGGAAGTGCGGAGGCCGCAAAGTAGCCTGCTGCCTTCTGTAAAAGACAGACACCAGATGGTGCGCACATCCCAGCTGTCATGGCTTCTTAGCCACCTCACCGCATTCCTCCTGGGTGAGATGACCCATGCCAGAAGTTATGATAAATTTTTTATTTCCCCTTTCCCTGTGCAGTCTAAGAAAAAGTCTAAGAAGTTCCAGAGCTGCTGTAAATTCCTACGAGCTCTTACAGCCTCCAAGAGCGTTCAGGAATGGCTAGACTGCAGTTTTTTGCTCCATTCCTTCTGTTCCCCAGCAACATATTCTGAAAGACTGAAAAAACGTGTGTCATGCCCCTCATTCTCCAACAAGTTCGCTCTATGGGAGGGGCCTTTCATCCTAGCAGAAGTCTTCTGATGTACGATTCTTCTGCCTCAGCAGAGTAGCAATGTCCTGAGAACAGGATCTAAATGTGTTTTGCAGAATAATATCTTTAAAACAAGGTTTTTAAAGCAGCATCAGTGAATTACTTATGGTGGCTCAAGATACCTGACAACTTTCTTAAGTGTTTTGTATTTATGAGTCTCTAATGTGTAGGCTTTATTCCCCTTCCTTCCTACTTCCCAACAAAATAATTATAGTTATTAGGCTGTCTGCTCACCTGTTCTCTGCTTTCATGTTTGGCATCTCTATTGCTAAACATGGTCTGCCTAGAGATTTTAATTAGCTTTGAATGAAATATTGTTCATTAATAAAACCTCAGGACAGTAAAACATACGCCAATTAGTTCAGGGTGCGGAGGGGAACAATACATACTGCTTGCAAATAGGAGCGTTCCTTATTTTTAGACCAGCATGCATTATATTTATGGAGCCTTTTTTAATTCACATGCGAAGAGAAAAACCACAGAGCATTTCAGGCGTTGCCTTGCACCTTTTTGGCAAGATTTCTTATCTAAAACAAAACCTAGAAAACACTGAGTATTTAACGCCTGACTTTTTTCATGGTCTGGTATTTTCGTGCAATCAGGGTGTCTTTGTGATGATGTAAGACGTGAGGCAGTGGTTTATATTCCGCATAGCTAAGAAGGTAGTAGGTATCCCAGTCGTGGACCTCTGGGACTAAGTGCTGTGCAGACTAATAGAGAGTGTAGTGACAGGGTAAGGCAGTTACATCAGGTCAGCGATGGCTGAAGCCTGTGATGGTCCACTTCTCCTTCTAGATGATTTCTTCCACGTTACGGAGCAAGTCAGAATCAAGAGTTTTGAGAGATGCTTTAGAAGCAAGAAAGCTTCTGGTTGCTGTTTACTGCCTCTTTAGAAAGCATAGAGATCTTAAAAAAAAAAAAAACCAACCCAAAAGCACAAAACCAACAAACAACTATTAGGTAAAGAATAGATGGATGGGTGGGTGGGTGGCTGAAGGGAGGTTTCCTGGGTGTGGGCGGGTGCGGTCGCAGCCAGCCTGCGGCACAGCAGGCAGCAGGGCTGCGGCTCTGTCGCTACTCTCCCAAGTCTGCCAGCTGGCTAATTTGCGATATTCAAATCCCGCTCTACAAGGGCGGCGGGGAATGAAACTCTACAGGGCCAGATCCGGAAGATCGGCAAGAAAAGCTGCAACGGAGCAAAGCTTTGAGCGGCGGAGCCACGAGAGGGAGCCCAGAAACCGCTGAGAGAGCGCGGGCAGGCGGCGGCGGGGGCCGCGCTGGGCGGGAGCGGGTCGGGCTCTCGCCGCCGGCTCGGCACAGGGTCCCCTCCCGGGGCTCCTTGCTTACCGCTTACGTTATATACGTTACTAGCACGCTAAGCCTTCGAGCTTAATAGGCAGAAACCAAATAATATCTATCGTTTTGAATTACAGCATATTTAGCCTCATAAAGATGTTTAAATTTCCACACACACACACACACACACACACAAAAAGACAACAGCCAGAAAGACCAGGTCTAAGTGTAATAGTGTGCTTGGCGTTACACTGACAGAACTGATTGAGAGACTTCCCTTCCCTTTGTCATGCCCACTGTAGGAATTAATAAAAAAAGGTTTTGTTTATCAATGCTTTTCTCAGGGCTTTGGTTTTGTGTGTATGCGGGGGTGGAAAGTCAGATGGTGCTTTATTTTTCAGTTTGACACTAGCTTTCCTTTGTTCACTTTCTAGATTATCAGTTATCCTAGGACCATCTGAATGTTTGCATCATTAGGATTTCCTTTTAGGGTTGGTTTGGGGGATTTTTTTTTTTTTTAAGTTTTTGACAGGAAAAAAAAGTTATTACCTCCAAAATGTCATTAATTTCAGTGGCGTTATTCCTGACTCATGCATTTGCAGTTCAAATAAGAATCTGATTGATGCTAATTTTCTGATTATGTTGATGTAGTTTGCCTTTTAATTTAATCCAATTTTCTGCAACTTGTTGTGATTTAACAGCAGAAACAGCCAAATAAAAATAAAAATACAACCCTTTTAGAACTCAGCAGTGCTTTTCAAATTTATGCCAGGTGGAAAAACGTTATTTCAAAAAATCTAATTCTTACCTGTTGTGAGGTAACTATGGGTAGGAATTCTTGAAGCACTTCAAAGTTCTCCTGAATTTAGAAGTTATTATAGTGAAACACACTAGATGTCTATTCTGTTTCTGTCACTGTTGCAGCAACAGCATCCACAGGCTTTGATTTATACTCATACAGCTCTCAGGAGAGTGGTTGATTTTGCTTTCAGAATAGCTAATAGCATTTTCAAGTCAAATCAGACGTGAAGCTTCTCAGCATTACTTCAAACTTGTAACAAATAGCAGTTTATGCAGCTAAGAGTAGAAACAGAAACTCCTGGTCTGATGACGGAGCAAATTTGTTCTCCATTAATGCTTCACAGTTGGCATCTTTGCAGCTTTAGCAGGAGAAATCAAATTTTTGAACCTAAGAATCTCTGAACTTCACAATTAGATCTGTCTAGAAACCCTCCTTACCATCTTGTGAGCTGGACGTGAGAGAGACAGAGGTACACAGAGAAAGAGAGAATTTGGATCACGGATGGCTAAGGAGAAACCCAAGCTCTGAGCTGGCCAGACATGAAAGAGTTCCCATCCACAACTGCATAGATTCATTAACACAGCATTAGAACTAGCTAAATTAACATTCCGTCAAATACTACCTGCAATATCTTGCTGGCTCCACAGATAAAAATACAGTATGTTTTTTAAAGCCGTTGACTGAAACCCGAGATTCCCTGCACCCTGAGGAACACTTTTTTCTTCAAATCTCAGCGTTTCAGTCTAGACCATTTTTGTTCAGTGTTTGTAGAGCCCTACTACAGTGAGATTCCAGTCCGTGAGGGAAATTTCTAGCACTATCACAGGACTATCTCTTTTCTCTGAGAAGGCAGAATCCTAGCCCTTCCAACAGCAGTGGCAGACTTCCCAAGATGGGCCCAGGGTGGCACCTAGGAGGAGCTGAACACTCAGCGGCTCAGAAGTTTTGACCTGCAGGCAATTTCCTATCCACATATGTGATTAAGCCCTCCCAGTTATTTTTACCTTGTTAGTGTTGGAGGTAAAGGGAAAAAATCCTCTTCCTAGGCTCTCTTCCATTACCCACGCTCTGAATTTCACATTCCGTCTTCTAAAACGTCTGCTGTCAGCAGTGTCAGAAACAGGTCCTTGCTCACCAAGTCATTTTACTGTGACTTGGCAGAGCACTTCCTGTCATTTGTTATAAATCATGAAAAGCTGACAACAATTTAGCAAGGAGGGCTCTGGAAGGAGAAAGACAGAATTAAGTCCCAGGCAAGCACCTGGGAAAACAGCGTGGAGATACCGGGGAAGTGAGCAGCCACAGAACTAGTGGGTTTTGCCCTTTTGACTCATAGGTTCATGAGTCACTTCTCTGCCTTGTACAAAACCTTCTAGTCGAGGCAATGGCCTCTGTGTAATTCACCACCTTTATTAAAGCATAACTGAGCTGATAGGAGATACCTAAAACTCAAGCACTAATTTTTCAAAATTCACATACTGTTTCATGGAAGTTCCTGACTGTTGTCCAGACTGCATTTACAATTTAAGCTGTGAAAAAATAGTTTCATCTCCCAAGTAGACAGGTACCATGTGAATTTGGATATTATGCTTCTGAATCTGTGTGTCCTGCCAAAAGCCATCCTTTTCTTGGGAGTTCAACAAAACATAACCCTTTTTATTACAGTGATTTGCATCCGTATGCCTCTCAAATCATTTTCTGTAGCATCTTGAATACACAGTCTGGATGACTCGGTTTATAAATTGGTACTTCTCCGCAAAAATGAGAGCTGATTCACCTTTTCTAACACGTCCCAAAATGTCTAGTCTTGTGATGAAGGGAACTTGTGCGTGCCACTTCACCTCCCAGTGCGCAACTCCCTGTCTGTGTAATGAAGACATTGATTCTGTGCTGCCCTGCAGCAAGGATAAATTTGCTGTGGTGGGTAATCAGGGGAGGACTCCATAAAATCCATCAGTGAAGAGATCTCTGTAAGCTACCAAAGGGAAGACTCCATAAAAGCTGTAAAGAGATCTCCTTATGTCGAAGACTTGAGGCATTTTATGGGATCCTGGACAGCATCAGACAGCTCTGCCCTGGTTACGGGAGGACAGACATTGCAGGATTCACCTTACATCCGTGAATGTCTTTTGTTTATACTGTTAGACAGCTAAATGAAAATGGTTTAAGTTACAGAAATGCTAATCATTCACAGCTCATGTTAGTGTTGGTGAGTTTGCATGGGATCTGGCCCATGGTTTGCACCTCAGGTTTTTTTACACATCATTCTTCTTTGCTAAAATATATTCCTATTTTCTCCTTTTTATTTTAAAGGCCAGCAGAAATGAAAAGAAGACAATTCAGACCAGAGCCAAATAAATACTCTGCACTTGCACTGTTTTCTTTTTTTTGAGAAAACTCAAAATTTTGCACCTAAAGATATTGACTATGTCTAAAAGTCCCTGAGATTAGAGGTCTTGCTGTTCTTTGATGTACGTCAGCTTGCCACTCATGATGAGAATTTTGATTTACTCCAGCTGGCTGTTCCTTCACTTGGAACAGAGATGTATCCATTTGGAAATCCAGATTGCATTTGGAAATACAAACTGATGTTTTCACAGGAAGAATATTAGTTTTTCTTTTGTTTTGTTTCCCAGTTATGTAGTTAATTTCTTGTAAGTCTTAAGCTGGTGTGACTGCAATAAGCAAGCTTTCTTTCCATTAATTTAAAGCCAATTAAACTAGATAATTCTTTCAGAGGGAAGCCTCTATGCTTTAGGAGATCAGAATGTAACGGCTGATGCCACCCCTGGGAAGTCATTAAAGGAGCACAGAGAGCAGTCTCCTTGTGTGAGAACAGGCATCAGAGAATCTGGATTGTTTTATTCTTTGTAAAACAAACAAGGAATATGGTATACAGAGCCCAGTATGCCATTACTGGAAGGAATTTTTCACCTAGCGCTTAGAGCAGACTGTCCAGTTTCTTGTGTGGCTCATACTTTGCCACTTGACATTTAAATACTGTACAATAAAGGGCTTTATTATGTATTAATGCAAGATATAGTCAGAATTTATGATGGTTCCGAAAGGGGCTAACGCTCAGACGCTCAAAATCAACAGAAATTAGGTGCCCAGATGCATCTCAAGAATGAGAGCCAAGGTCACTTAAAACTTAATTGAAAGTGATGGGGACTACAGCCAGCAAGTAGCTACAGAGAATGTCTCTCCTGCATTTAAATACGGGCTTAAGTCCAAACCCATCTTTACCCAACTGGTTGAACACAAACCCTCCCACACATTGGCATGTCAAACTCGAGGGCTTGGTGGACAAGCCTTAACTTTGATTTATCCAGAAATCTCAATTTAGCTCTGCTTGGTTTCAGATCGCGGACAGTCTGGTTTTACTTCAAACTGCCATTATAAGTTTCAGTTTCTTAAGCATGTGCTTGGTGGTTGGGGGAGTTCTGACGAAGCACTAGCATCCCATTTTTATATTTTCGATCTGAAGTATTTCAGAACTTTTGCTTGGTTTTGTCATCAGTTAATATATTGCAGTCTCGTGCAAAAGAGAAGTTGCAATGAAATGTTTTGAGTGTTTCCACAGACCTTCCAAAGAAAAGATCAAATCAGAAGTTTCCCGGTGTGGAAGGTCCTGTCTCACCTATTAGCCAGCAAGTAAGACTTGAAGCATGTGTATGTTTTTAAGTTCCATAGTTTCCTAGCTATTTTTTTTTTGCTGGTCTGAGTCATATAATAAAGGTTGCCATACTGAGTTTGGATTCTCTTGTTAATTCTGTTTAGGAAAGATATTTGACCTCTCTGTGCCATCTCTGTGATGCAGGGAGAACAAAGTAAAGTAGGCAGCAATGCATGTCCAAGTGGGAAGGCTATGGGAGCAGGAAGGGTTCATTATTGTGTTATTATTTTTTTAAAAAGAAGAATACTTTATCTTCCATCTGCCTTAAATCCATTGTGTGCTCTTAGCCTGTATTTTTAAGCCCTTTTACTTGTGGTTATGCTTGTCTTTACCCAGAGTAAGCTGGTAAGTGCCATTTTCAGCTTGCATTTCTCATGATTATCAAACTTTTCTGCCTTTTACAGTTAAATCCTCTTTAGTGTGTGCACAGAAACATGCTTGAAGGAAGGAACGGACTACTGGTGAGGAAAAGAGCATGTTTTATAACTTGACCTCCTGTGACTTCCAGCTAAAAATGCTTGGACTCAAGGGACGTGTCTGCTGAAAGCTGCCTCGATGACCTTAGCCAAGATATGTGACATTTCTGCTCTTCACACTTCAATCAGTGCAATGGGACTGACAGTACTGGTCTTCGCCCTTCCTGCACTTGAACTACTGAAGTTTTTTTGGAGTGAAAGGCTCTCTTGCCATGTGTTTGCACAGCAGTGCAGCCCCCGTCCTGCCTGGAAGTGCCACAATACACGTGCTTAGTGAAGGGGAGTTGCAAAGATTGCTCGAGCAGGACAGTGCCGATCTTTTTCTCTAACTTACCTTTATGCATTGCATCTAACCACATCCAGAAAACATTATTTATCTTTAGGCACCAGGTTCTCTTTTCCTGATTGTAGCAGGGAGATGAAAACTGAGGTCATCTTTGTGAAATATCTTTATGCTGAGTACCCGAAAATTTTTATTTGAAAAAACTTCTTTCTGAAGCATCCTCCTGATGGCAATGGACCAAATTTCAGGAGTCAGAAACAGACAGGTTGCATTCCCTCCAAACCTACCCCCAGGCTGCAATAAACTCTGTGAGCAGCATGCGTGTTTCAGGTTGGTAAGAGCCTCTCAAATTCTTTCACAATATCCACTAAGGAATCTTCCCAGATACACACTATCCATTCAACGAATGGATCCAAAGTGACACAATTGCATCCAAGGACAGAAAGGATTTTTTTTCTGTGACCACAGCATGATGCTTTGGCATTGAAACATCCTTTCCTAAACTAAACGGAGGTCGTGCTCTTACAGTACATACTGTGAGTTTTGCTCAGTACTTCGTACAATGGCAGGGTGGTGGGCTATTTTGGTTGCCCAGACGCTACCATAGTAAAAATAGATACTATCAGTCATTTAAAATGGAAATTATTGAAGATTAGTTTGTAAAATCTGACCACAATCTTGCAAAAAACCCACCCCTCAAAATCCAATTTGCTGCTCACAGATCCATGAAGAAGTCATTTGCGTTGTAAAATAGGACTTACAGCACAGCATTAGTGCTTACTGCTGACTTCTGATCATGTTAAGCAAGTGATGTCTTTCAAGACTACTTGTCACGTCCTCAGTCAGCAGGATCAAAGGTACTACGTATTTTGCTAAAATGCTGTGCATCATTTATTGGAACGGGACTGTATTCTGAAATAGCACATCTCATGTGGAAAGGGTGTGGGACCCTACTGCTCCAGTCTGTTCTGGCACCAGATTGTCCTGTTACTGGAGCTCAGGCCTAATATGCTGGAGGATGACTTGGAAGCCTCCTGACTCATCGCCTTTCTCCCGTCCCTGGCAGCTGAGTCACAGCTAGATCCGAACATTGAATTGACGATAGCAGCAACCCCAGAAAATCCTATACGCCTTGCTGCAAACACAAGAGAAGTTGGGTAAGTCATAGCTGATAAATAATTGATTCCCTGTTTAGATTAGTTGTGGGGAGGCTGGAGCCAGCCTCTCAGTAGCACTGCAGTTCAATAACTTGTTCCCCTTCTGTGTCGAAATCAATGTCTGAGAGTAGAGATCCCAATCAGCCACAGTGACTAGAGGAAAAGCCTGGAAACTGAAGCGAGCCCACCTCCCACTGTAACGCTCCTACAGTTATTTGGTAGCTTGGCTTTCCTTGTACTGCTCTATGAGGAAGAAATAGCAATCCGCTTTATTACTTGTCTGTAAAATCCTTATAATTGCATTCTGAACTATTCTTCTTGATGTATCCCAAAGGCCAAGACAGGTAAAATGAGGCCAAAAATCCCCATCAGGCCCATTTGTCCCACATGTGTTTTCATTCCCACACTAAAGAAAGCTCAGTCTATTTCCTGGTGCACTTTCTGCTGCTTCTCAGTGTGGCTGAAAATTAAATTAGCCGCTTTACTCCACCACAAGTATGTGATCTGGTTACAGTACT
This sequence comes from Gymnogyps californianus, assembly GCF_018139145.2. NCBI lineage: Eukaryota > Metazoa > Chordata > Aves > Accipitriformes > Cathartidae > Gymnogyps > Gymnogyps californianus. Next base: position 4,831,154 of record NC_059493.1, on the reverse strand, counting down.
GGCTCATGTTTACTTTAGCAAGCAACTCACAGAGACACTCTAATCCTTTAGTGCTTCCGTCAACATTTTTCATGTCAGAGAAAAAAAAGAATCTACAGACTTTTTTAATGGGTAAATATACATAGTGCACAACATGCGCTGTTCCAAAAGGCTGAGAGCCATATGACTGATAGATAATACTGCTCTTTTCCTGTTCCAGTTCTGTACTATGAAAAGCTAAATGAATGTTTGAAAGAGAAGTATTCCTATTTTTAATGCAGTAGCACGGAGTCACCCCAGTCTTTGTTAAAATTCGCTTTCTGCGTGTACCTAAGCTTTGTCCAGCACAGTACTTACACCGGTGCTTGACTGTGACTTCCAAATACTTCAAGTCTACTTCACAACTGAATATTTGCCAAAACTACAGTCCAGATGAATAGGTCTGAGATGATCATCGGAGTTCATTGGAAGGGAACTGTGTTCTCCTTTTTGATTTGCAGAGGATAGCTTGCTAGATGGGGAGGAGAGCATCTTTTCCCTTTAAGAATATTGGGCATTAAGAAAAGAATCCTGGTCAAAATCAGAAGAAGAAAATGAGATGTGAATGACACTAGGGAAAAATAATACAGATCAATCAAACCGTGTTTGCCTTTTAAATGTATTTAACTATACTTACCTTACAACTCTAAAAGAAATACAACTTTGATATTTGTTTTTCATTTCATAATAAAATAGTGAGGCAATGTAGATTTTTTTTCTGATAAAATTTAGAAATAAGAAATTTAGCAAAAATCCTGTCATTTTGGCAGACTTTTATATATATAATACATCATTTTTCTTTCTCAGAATCTTGTGCTGAAAATTTCTAGACAATGACTTTCATTTTGCAAATACAGAGGAAAGCATTTGCTATGCACCGGTGGGAATTTCTGCCTTTTCTTCTATTTTCTTCCTGTAATGTGTGTGTCTGCTGATGAAGAGCAAACTGAAATCTGTTTTTGCCACAGTGCACACTCACAATTAGAAAGTAAAGCATGTTCCGGGAAACTGAAGAATCAATGCAATCTATAAAGAAGACTGCCTTCAATAAAGTCAGTAGTTGTGCCACAAATATAAAATTGAAATTCATCCCACTTAATTTAATTCAGATGAAATATTGTCTCCTAAAGCCATGCAGCATTTTTGTCACTACACATTCTTCTCTTTCTTCTGTCCTTTTGGCCATTTGGGATTGTTAAGAATGAGCCAAAGATGCCTACCGTCCTTGATTCCCTTTCCCTTCTCTTCCCTCAAAGTCATCAAATGAGCTTAAAAATGGAGGGAGTAATAGTTGGCTAAGTGTGACGTGTATATGGTTTGTATGCAGCAGTAATGTTGCTGTTCTCTGTGGCAAAGTCCTGGCAGCCTTACTAATGCTGTAGTGGATTTAATTCTATAGGAAGCCAAATTATCTTCAAGGAGCACTTGAAGGAGTCTGCTGCGCTTTGCTCTGAGCCGAGAGTCAAATCTGGGAGCATACATTCCCCAGGGGAAGAAAGCTAGCAGGAACTGTCAGTAAAAACAAAATAACACCTTTTCCATGTTTTGTTTCTGGAGTGGTTTCTTTATGCCTGTATCCCTATGGAGGAGGGAGATTTATAATAAAACAGGCGGTCTTCCCTGGCCGCACAGGGAGAGCATTGTAGCACCCCAGAATAAGGTAGAAATTTATGTAATAAACATTCTCTACAGGAGCAGGCTGAGCTGGGATAGCTTGGGAAGGCCACCACCAAAGCCTAAGCTGGATTTTGGGTACCTCTGCACGAGGTATTTACTTAATCAGAACTTAAGGCAATGGTGTGTATGATGTACGCAGCTGATGCGCAGATGAAAACAGCTGGTACCAATATGTTTGCAGAACCCACTAACATCCCTCCAGTGGGCCAGATTCTGCTGTCGGGATCTCTCTTGTGAGGTCCATGGAATGAGCTTTGTTGATACTTGTGTGATTGCTGCTGGATCCGGGCCCATGAAAGGCACACTGGATGTAGTTGGTGAAGGGGCTGGTTGGAGATTTTCTCATGAAATGGGCTTCCGTTGGAAAAGATCAGCTTCTCAAAACTCAAACTTTTCGTGGGAACTTACGTACCACACGCAACAAAAATGGTATTCCTGGTCACAGTGGGAGAAAGGGGAAACAAAGAAAAACAAAAAAAGGAGGGAAAAAATTCTTCACTATCCCAGAATTAGAAGTATGAGTGCTAATGATATTTATATGAGATACTGAAGTCCTGTTCCAGTAGTTATTTGCATGCAAAGAGAAATAACTGATAGCGTGCTGTGGTGTATTTTGAATATTTAACAGTTACGAGATGAGCCTCTAGTCCTTGATCAAACTAGGAAAACAAGTTTTCTGTTGATTGTATTAATGTTTCTGTATCATCTTCTCCTCATTGCACATTTTTTTCACCAGCATATCAAACTGCTGTCTTCACTTCTTTCTGCATAGGTTTAGCCAGGCGTGAAGTGGTAATAGTAGTGCTGGTATGCATTTTTTGAGCTTAATTAATGGCCATAAGAAACTTCAAAATTCTTGACAAGACTTTTTTAGTGCAAGTAAATATTATTGTCTTGTTCAGACTAGAGCCTGAAATCCTGGGGAAGTTTGCTAGAGGCATATCATGTCGTTGCATTAATAGCAAAGTCATGGCAGACATGAGTTTTAGCAGATAATGTTGTCGTGAAGGTGGAATATGATACAACTGAGCACTTGGTCAGTAATTTCAGAGACTAAGGAACTTACATTTAAGAGTAGAAAACCCTCTGTGTTCTAGCTCATCCACTTCACGCACCTTTTAGTGGAAGTTGGCTCCCCTGCTTATTTAGGAGCAGGGAGAAGAATTAGCACATTAGAGACACAGGAAGAAAAACTACGGAATAGCAGGTGCTATTACCTACAGCGCTTTGACTTTCCTCTAAAATCCAAGCTCTCAAGTCTGCATATGGTTTGATCAAGTCTGAATTATATATGACAAAACCCCACCTAACATTTTCCAAATAGCCTAAGGATGTCAAGTGGTTTATTTACACTGGTTTTCATGAATTAACTGGATGTTTAATGCCCAGGGCCACAAAGGTATGTAGGAACTTCATTCCTATCTAGGCATTTAACTCCTAAAATCAGTAGAGTTTACATCTTTAAATACTTGCAGGTTTGGGCTTAACTTCTTTAGTCTTGGTTAATCCCTACCTAAAATATTAGGTGACTTGGTTACAACACACGCGATGTGGAATAGGAATGAAAAGAACACGGTTGTACGTGCAAAAACATCCACATGTAATCACCCGCAGCCATTAATATCACAGGACAGCAAGGCTTAAATTGCCTGAAACAAGGGCTCCCCTTAGTGAGGTGAGGATGCCCACGTCAGCTGCATATCTACGAGACAGAATGAGCAATTTCAGAAAGGTATTTAAAAGTTACTAGATATCGTATAACGCCAAAACCAAACTGTTTTGAGGAATACTCGTAGCTGAAAAAAGGCCATCTGGTGGCAGAGCTCCCCAGGGTTTTAAAAATAGCACGCTTCGTTCGCAGACACAGTTCCTTACATATTCACATGCTGATTATCCATCTGATTTGTTACGCATTTAATTCTGACAGCTGCTTTGCAAAATTTAAGTGTGTGCGTTAAGCACTCATAAAAACACTTATGGACATTATTGTACATCGCGCACTGTATGCGCCAGGCAAAAAATTAACATAACTGGGTTGTTATTGTCTCCAAGCAAAAAGTATTATTAGCACAACTGGAACATCTCCAAATCTCTAGCCAATCACGCTCAGTTCCCACTGCTAATAGGATCTTGCTCATTTTAGAACCCAGAAGCAAGACATATCGCCATGACGAGAGCATACACATAGGTCTAAATGCTGAGAGAATGGCTTAGCTATATAAATGCCAGATATCAAATCCTTACCATCCCAGCAGGATTTGCTAGGAAGTCTTCATCATTCTTGGGTAGATATCACAGAATAAGTGCGGTAACCAAGACTACCTTGATGATGTTATCCTCCTCAGTATGCATTTTTGTGAAGTCTCAGAGCACTATTAGCAAGATTTAATCAATTCTTTCTTCTAAAGTATGGGCTTACTTTCACAGAGCCCATTGGAGTAGTAAATGAGGGCTTCATAAACTACAGACTGGCTTTGTAACATCATTGAGGTCTGCTCTTGCTTTCACGGCCTCTTGCAGGATCTGGCAGCGAGGGAGAGCATCCATTAATGGCAGTGAGCAAAGCCACACAGTTGTCATACGCTTCTGAGCAGCTTGGCTCCATGCATCTTGTATGCGTTCATGTCTGAGAATCCTGTTAGAAGATTTCAGAGTGCAGCATTTCTGGCTTTGGAGCTGTACTTCCTTGGACAATCCTGGAAATTCCCCCACATCTACATGTCTGACATCACTGAAAAGCGTGGTCTCCCCCACTTTTCATTCCTAACAGCCAGAGGCCAGTTGGACATAGGGCGAGATGTCCTTTAATTCAGTGCATACCAATGAGGATATCCCAATGCCTGAGGCACTCCAACAGTTTTGTCTGCAGCTGAAGAATCAGTCTCAAAAAGCCTTTCCTCTTCAGTCAAAGACAGCAAGGTCAGAACAGGGTTTATTGCAATCTTTCGGACAACAGAGATCAAAAAATATTGCTGGAGATGGTTAACACCACCGCTTGCACTGCAGTCACAAGTGATTAGTTTGTTGTAATGTCTGGGTCCACACTACATTGTTCATAGCTTTTCATTGTCTCGAGCTATCATAAACCGGTAGTATATATTACAGGAAGATATATTAATGGGATAAACAATTTCAGTGCGAGTTTGAGCAAGTTATGTGTAGAAATTCAGAGGGAGAGGGTCAATACTACTTTAACAAACAGCTTTTTCATAATATAGGTCTGCTTTTCCTTCTTTCCTTCCTCCTCTTCTGCTGTCTGTCTCAGCTTGTTTAGTTATAATTTGTACTGGACAGTAAACCTACGCTGAAGGATGATATGGAGAGTTCTTTTATTACATAGCACAGCAATAACCATGATCAAGGCATCGCTGTCTCCAAATGCAGACTGAAAATACTATCAATGGCCGCCACACTAATACCCTTCCTTCTCTCAAAGGCCTTTCCAGCCTCCAAGAAGGCTGCATGATTTTCTTCATTAACAGGCTCTAAATTTCTTTGATTTCTTAACCCCTTGTATTTTGCTTTCCCCTGAGTAGTATGATGAGGAATTTTGTCCTGTCACAGGATTCTCTTCCTTACTTTTTGCCATGATCTAGCAGTAAACAAGCCATACCATCAAATGTGCAAATGTTTTAGACAAATATTAATTAATATTGCATTGTTCCTGAAAGTCAGTTAAAATATCAGCAAGGAACGCAGTTGTCAGCAGGTTATGGTTAGGTAAAAGGAATTCCAGGAGCATTTTGAAGGTGCTAGTCTTGGGAACATTGGACTCTCTCTGATTTTCCCTCATTTAATCACACAGTAGAAAAATCACATGTCAATCAGCGAACGATATGGTTGGCAGTTCCCCACTAGTGCAGTTACAATACACTGGGAGGATAATAAAGCGTGGTTAATAAAATATAGTTCAGAGATGAGCATAATTATAATTCAAAAGACAAAATTCTCCACTCTTACTGACTGTTATTTATAAAGAGCCAAACTGTAAGACTGTGTTTCAATTATTCCTCAGTGCCAATGAGATAGGAATTAAATGAGACTTTATCTTAGCAATGCAGAGTAACAGCATCATCCATCCCACTGAAATTACTGCTGCAAAAGATGAGCCAGACACCGAATGATGCACAGCCTGCTGTAGGAGACTCTGGCAGGGGAGCTAACCTGGATTTTGGGAAACAGCAGGGTGAGGTGTTCCTGGCCATTCCTCTGTAACTACTACATGTGTCTAGGATGTGTTGGCTCTCATTCTCTCAGGACTAGATGGGCTGAGGGCAGTAAGGTGAGAAGTTCTGCTTTATCCAGGTTAAAAGTGTCACTCTCCACCTGTTCAATGAAACAACATCACTGTGTTCGTTCTAGGGAACACAGCAGATCACAAGATACACACCTAATTAGCTAGTCCTAAATAAGTGTTTGATTCTAAGCCTAGAAATGGTTTATATTATTAAGAAGCCTAGTAATAATTTTCTTTCCACCTGTGGTTAACAGTCTGAGTGACTAACACTTAGCAGGCTGTTGAACAAAGGAAACCAAAACCATCCTCAGAGTAGCTGGAAGTTTTGCCCTCTTCCATCACTTCAAATCCAGTAGTCAGGTTTGGTTTCCCTTTTATTTTGTTGTTTCCCCAGGCTGCAAGTTAAAGCTCTGAGTCACGCACTCACAGAATTTCAGTCACACCCAGGGGACAGGAGGGATTTGGGAATTCAGTTCGTAATGTAGCAGATGCTTTCAGCTAAAGGTCTGGGCAAGCTGGAACAGATGCCGGTTTGTTCACAGAGCTGATAGCGTGCTGGCACAAAGCTAGCATTAGGCAAATGTTCCCACCTTCACAGACAGTCACAGTAAGTGAAATCTCATCCTACTGAACTCTGTGGGAATTTTGCCATGGACTTCTGTGAAGTCATGTTTCTTCTCCATGGCAGTCTGGTGCTTAATCATGGGCCCTCTTCTACATAAAAAGTTCACTCAATCCATTAGCTTTCTATAGACTTTTTATTTAATATAGCAAATGCAGCCAAATATTTATGATGATTTTGCAATGGTAATTGCATAGACTGCTCCTCTGTGGCTTAGGAGGAGTCTGCCAAAATATCATTATTGTTAATTAATCAAGTCTATTTTGAGCCAACTTCTGCTCCCACTGAAATTAATTGCATACATTTCAATGAATTCAGGTTCTTTAGAATTTGGCCTTCTTTACTGCTAAACTCTATACTTCTTTTGTTTCATTAAGCTAGGTTGCCTTTCCAGCAATTCTTAAGATTTCTGCTTTATTTTAACAAGTTTCCTCAGATCAGCTGCAAAAGACTGAGGCTAAGTTCAGTAAAGCAGGATCAGGTTACTTTTGTGTATCAGATCTAAGGGGTTTCCAGAACGTACCAGCCAGAGCAGAGGTTTGTTTCACCCGTTTTGAACTTGCTAAGGAGAGATGCAGACATTAAAAAGAGTGGAATATGCTACACGCTTGGGCACCACTCAGTAAAAGAGTCAGGTCTGTTCCTGAATTTGGATAGACTTTGAGGTATAAATACCAATGCTTTGCTCCTTGGAGGCCTTTGAGCTATTACTGACTGTTGTGGTCAAATGCTCTCAGTGTCACTACTGAAGAATTTTATTTAAGTCTTGTGAGTGCCACACTGTACCTCGTTTGTAGGCAATCAGAGCATTTGCGATCTCAAAACTCTGCCAACAGCTCTTCTTCACACATACTAGAACAGTACAAACAGAAAGAGAGGTCAATGAGGAAATCGACGATTTGTTTGAAATTTTTTTCATCACAAACATTAAACACCCCAGTTTAGGATACAGTTGTTAAGAGGATATTAGAAAATCTAGGAGGACGCTGTGTTTTGTGTTTCTGGGCTGTTTTCTGGCATGAGGCGGCATCTGGTCAGGCCATGCTCTCACAGCATGCTGCTCTCACAGCAGCTGATCAGAAACAGACCCAAGAAAAGCTGCACAAATCCTCTTTCTAGGTGTGAATATGTTAAAATTGAAACCCAGAGGAATTCATTTCCCACTCTTTGTGTGCTGTCTTCTCAGGGCAGAACTCACCCTTGATGCAGATAGACTATGCAGCAGTAAAGGCAAGTCCAAGGACTCGCTTTGAAGAGTAAAGCGCAGAGCACTTCTGCTGGTCTTTAGTACGGTGGTGGATTTAACACACAGCAAGTAAGGAGGACCTTACAAACTGCCATGAGAAGTAAGTCAGTAACACTGCCCAAACCTGCAACAGGGAGAATGTATACCACAGGGCAAGGTGTAAGGAGCAGCAGTAGTCAGTTATTGAAATCCTGTTACTGGAGGAAAATAAGTCTTTTCCTAAGCTCTTGAGTTTTGAACTTCAGTTGATTATTTGTTTCGTTTATTTAAAAAAAAAAAAAAGGCAACAAACCCTCATTATTATAATATAGAATTTTTATTTCTCAAAACGCCTGCTTCTTTTCCCTCAATCCCCCTAAATGGCCTTGGTGATCTTTTGTGATGAGGCATAAAATTATCCTCTGAAGTCGCCCAATGGGTCATGAATATTATTTTCTCCTCCCTAGACTAGAAACAGCTACTGAATTCTTGTAATTCTCTTACCTGTCACTTCTTAGATGGCTTACCTGATTATTCATCTGTTGGAGCTATAGCATTGTAAAAAGTGGGCCATTACCATTTGTGTGCTTTCCTCCTATGTGAGAGTACAGGAAAGGGAATGGTAGAAAATTCTCAGCTGTGTTTGGATGGCATTCACTCCTCAGTGGTTTTGTACAGACTGAAGTTTGCTGCCCTCTTCTACATCTACTGCTAAGTCACCCAGTTAAATGGTTCAAGCCATCCGACCTAGTTTTATTTACGTTTTTAATACTGGCTATCCATTTTCAGCTTTTTGTGTTCTTTTACTTCCTCTAAATCTGCTGATAACTTTTTACCTTTTCCTACAAACAATAGTGATGAAGTTTTCAAGGGCAGCCAACATGTTTGGTAGCCAGCAGGGAGCGATACGCATCCCCTCTAAAGAAAGCATAGGAAGCAGCCTGCAGGTTGATGTTTTAATCAACGACAGATGAGAACACCTTGTCTCAACCCACCATCACTTGGTTCATAGAAAGGAGGCACTGACATTTACAAGATACTGATTTCATTTATCGGAGCTAGAGAAATTGGGTTTATTTGCACTTTGGACTTACTCTGACCTTGCTAAAAGTAAAATATTCTGCTGTGCAAAGTCAGTTTAAAAGAAGCATCTGATTTTTGGTGATGTATAGGAGGATCCCACTGGCAGTTTTACTTGCAGGCAAGTTAGATGTGAAACCCTGCACTTGACTGGAATTAAGCACAAGGTGTAAACTGCAGTGTTTGTTCAGTATATTTTTCAAAAGTGGTGCTCAAATGGTGACGGAAAGAGACTCAACCAGACCTAATGAAAATAGTTGGGAAGCTTTCCATTGACTACCATATGCTGAGAATCAAACACTAGGTCTTAAAAATTATTATTGGCTGTACCAGGTCTGCTTCTAAAACCCTGCAGTGATGATTGTTTAGAGCTTTACAGTAATTGGAGCAACAATTACTATTGCAATTGTTATGGTGGTTATGCAGTTATTTTCACTATAGCATAATCCAGAGACACCAAATTAAATCAGGGTCCATTGCTAGTTCTTATAAGAGAAACACAAGAATCCTGCCTAGTTCGTGACTAAAAGGGCTTTTCAGTCTTGGCAATACACATTATCAGTATGGCACAGATATCTAAAGGAAGGTGAGAGATGGCAGCTATTTACAAAGCTTTCTCTAAGATGCAGTCTCAGTAAGCCTGTGTTTTACAGTATTTGTTTATTCCAAGTACTTTAAACCTTGCACACTGGTTAAATTTAAGAGCAATAATTGTCTTGGGTCCACTGGCTCTTTGCCTGTAGAAATAAGGACTTACAGGATATATGAGCATACAAGTATCTGACAGCTATCACGTGCTTTGGTAGAAGTTAAGGGCACGACGGTTCTCACCTCTCCATCCTACTGCCGTCCTGGAGCCTGGCAATGTTGCATCGGACAGCAATATTCTCAGATAGGACAGAGGGGTTATTTTTCTGTAGCAGATGGAAAAATGAGGGGTATTTTTGAAAACCAACAATCTTAATCCTCTGTGGACAAAGCAGGATGTTTGAGGACTAAAAGGTATCAATAAATGTAAAGGATGTTGGTACAAGAAGATACTTCCCTTCATGTTGATGGAAGAAACAGGCTGTGGTTTAGTACACTGACACTGATTTATTCCTTACCTCATTTCATTGACATGTATATAATTACACAAATTGCGCTTGCAGGCAGAGAAGAGATTTCTCACTGTCACGGCTGAACAGATTGGCTCAATCACTGTCAATGAAATTGTTTCGTTAATGTAACGATGTGAAAATTTTTCACAACCTCCTGCTAACTCAATAGCTATGAGTTAGAACCAGGAGTGCTGTTAAGTGGGTAGTCTGTGCTTCCCTTACATAATTCTGTCACCCTCTAGTGACTGAAATCTTTAAGATGGTATAAGCTAACAGCTCAATCTTTTACTGTAGACACGAAGCCTTGTTCTTTAAATTAAAAGATCCAAGGTTAAATCCCTGCTACAAAAAAAAAAACCTGCTGCACAGAGACATAGGAAATGTTACATGTATTAAAAGAATAGCAGACCTCTTCCAGTGTAAGTAAATAATGTGGTTGTCAGGTGCCTTGTATTCACAATTCCCAAGGGATTCGAGTGCCCTATTGCTCACATTACCTGGAACTGAACAGGGAAATCTGTCACAGGGAAAAAAAACCTGCATGGGTAGATGGACATGTTGCTTTAACATGTCCTCTGGTGTGCTTTTCTCCGTCCTCTGCATACATAGCAAGGACAAATCATTTAATCGCCATGCTCTTCCGTTGTCCAGCTGTATAACATGGAAAAGGCTACACACCTTGCGCCTGAGTGAGCTGCTTGTGGGGAGCAAGTGGGTCTATGTAGCTCCCTTATCTCTTTTCAAATGACCGTGTACAGGCTTTGATTTTTAGGAATGTAGCTGCTTTGAAATGATATATTCATAACCCATTCCTTGAATAAGTCAGCCCTGGCAATTGCCTGGTCACAAAGCATTTACTGCAGCCACTGCTTTAAGGCCTTGCTATTCATATCACATGCTTGAGCTCAGAGATCTTCATGGATTGTTTCTGTTGCCTGGATGACCCACGTCCTCATGATGATATTAGCACAATGTAGAAATACATTCTATATTTAACACTCACTCGCTCTTTTTCCTTTTTACTGTCTTTCTTGGCAAAACACTTTTGTCCAAATATGTTTGGAAAGCAAATAAAAGCTACTACCAGTGCCATCCAGCATACCGGCATTTTTCTCTGTCAGTTCTTGCTAATGTAATGGTTTTCTTTAGCATTCATGTTGCGCACACTACTAGCCTCCCAAAAGCAGCATACACCTAGGTACCGCAGATTGAGACAGAGGTGGGGGGCATACGCAGGGAAAAAAATCACTAAAACTAATGAGGCAAATAGAGCAGGGGATACCTTTGGAACCTCGGGGTCCGTACTTGCAAAAGAGAGGGGTCCTCAGAGGTGTTTAATGCCTTGAGATGAACAGGAATTAGGCAGCTCGTATGCCAAGGTGCTCTTCAAAATCCCTGAGATGCTGATCCATATCTTTAAAAGCCTCCATCTCTCTGTTGCCAGTTAAGTGTCTAAACATAAAACAGGCTTTTAGCACACAGTGCACCTGGCTGCCCCCCTTGGCTGTTTTTGCATGCTGCTCCTTCTTGGGAAGGAGATCTGGTTTCCACTCTGCGTCTCCTGCCTGTCGTCCCCTCCCCTTGGAAAGAAAATGCTCTTCCCACAGCAGTGCCACTCCAGCTATTTGGTGCCTCCACCATGAGGCAGATCTGAACATTTAAACCAGAGCTGTTCACAAAATCAGGTTTAAAGCGTGGCTGTACAATCATATGAAACAACAAAACTGAGTGTTATGGAAATGGCAATAATTGTGAAACTGGGAACAGGGGAGTCTCTGGAAACGTAGTTGCCACAGAAGGGAAAGAAACATGCAACCAGAGTCCTACAGTCTTAGAGGTGCTTTGCACCCATCAAGTTGAGCTCTTTTGAAATAAACATCCTCTTACATTTATAAAGCACCTCTCATCCAGAGAACAGAAAGTGCAAGGAATTATTATTAAATCTTATATTGCAATGCCAAGGCATTCCTAGATTGTACCAAATTATTTTCACATTTCAGTAATTTATTGAAGAAGTTAATTCTTGACAATTTTACTGTCAAGCAGCCAGCAGGACTCATAATTAATCTATGATTCCCTTGATGCCAAAACAGCCAGGGGAATGGGGGTGTCATGTATACTTTTCCTCTTGTTTTATGGTAAATAACATAGCTCACGTCCTTGTAAGCACTTAGACAGATCTGGCTGAGTAATGTAATATTCTGGAAAGCCAACAAGGAAAGGTCTGACTACAAAGGCGCTGCAGCTTTGCTCCAGCAGAAAAGGGAGCATGAAATTGTTAAAAACCCCTACAAATCACAAAAATAGAAACAGTGAAGTTTGCCCATGGTCTCTTGGCTCCAGTGAGCATCCTGTGATGCCAAAGACTTGTCATCAGAACCACCAACAGAACATGGGAAGAGCACGCTGCTCCCCTGCTCTTGCTGCTGCTCAAACTCCTGCTGTTTGTGTCACTAACTTCTCCTGGGAATTTCTACAGATAAGAAATGCCTTCATGCTGCTGACACAGAGTTCACGAAAGCAGAATAAAATACCTGTTGGTGATATAAAGAGTAGATTTCCTCTGCATGAGAAATTACATGCCAGTGAGTGTTCTCTTTAAGAATCACAGCTGAATATGGTTAAATATTTCAAAAAGGGATTGGTAAATATTTTCAGTTCTCTGTTGTTCATGGAATCACAGGAACCAGTGCCTGAAAGTGCTGGGACAACTGCTAGATAGTTTATTTTCCTTGTTCCCTTTATGCTTTGCTTTTTGGGAGAATATTTGCACAACCCCCAGCTGAAGTGGACTTTGACACCAAAGTTTATTTTTTCAGTTTCATCATTTGTCACTGATGCCTTGATTTAGTTATTATTCTACAACAGCATAATTATCAAAACTCCACTGCAGTCAATGAATTTACATCAATGCAACACCAGCAGAACTGAGATCAGAACTGTATTTTAAGGACCTCGCATAGCAGTTGCTGAAGTCAATGGGAAAAGATGTTAGCTTTGGCATGTTTCAGGTCAGACTCAAAAAAGCAAATTAGGCCTGCCTAGAAGGGGTTGGAGGTGGCTAGAGAAGCAACACGCTGCAGTCTAAGGCAGCACAAAGTGGGAAATTAGATGAGAATGGATGAGCAACCTTCTTTTGAAGGAGTAGGGAAAAAGAGAGTTGACTTATTTTTCTATCTGTTTGAAGGTACTCTGTCTTTCCATGCAGCTCTTCCACTTCTTATATTAAAACCTTTTAAGACACTATACAATGAAGAGGGTCTGGTTCTCATGCTGGCAGCATTAAAGAACCATAAAGCGTATTTATGTTTACTTAAACCTCTTCCTACTAAAAATGCTGTGGTGTAACACAAATATCTCTTCAACAGCTCTTTCAAGTAAAGGTCCATTCCATTCTTTCATCTCATACAATCCCCAACAGCAGACTCTTAACTCTATTTCATTTAAAGCTATTCTGCTCAGGGGCTTGAGAGAAACAGAGTGCAAGGAACTTTGAGAACAGTTTACAACTTAGATATATTAATGGATCATGCTGTGATGTAGATTGTGAAATATTAGAGACTAAAATAGCTCCTATGATTATCTTTTGTGGTACCTTGAAGTTACTTTGCCATAAACATATGCCTCCTCAAATACCATTGGAATAGATTACTGCCGGCTCTCTCTTACTGTTTGTAAAGTTTGCATTTTTTGCAGAGAGAAAAGCTTCCATTTCTTTTCCTTTGCAACTAGAAAGATTTCTCAACATTGTTTAATTTAAGCCTGTAGATAAATGATTCCATTTTCAAGTTCAGTCTTCCTCCATTTAAGCCATGACTCTTAAACGATGACAGAAATCTCTTAGACTCATGCCAAAGTGCAGAGGTAGAAGAATGAAGTGAGATAACCAACTAGTTTTGAACCTTCTAATGGATTTCTCAAGCCTTCATATTCATCTAGTTGACAATTTGCTCTAAATAACAAGAAAAATTTCCCTGCCAGTTTTCTGTATGAGGCAGTGCATTTTCCAGACATTGCAGTTCCCAAAGACTAACAGGAATAAACTGCAAATTAATTGGTTCTATTATTGTTTTTGAAATGGGCTTCCTACATCTCTCTAGAATAGGACAAGCTGTAGGTTGTCTCAGAGAAGATGATTAAAGCATCTTCATATGTTTACATTTAGACTTGCCAAATAATTTGTAGAAGGGAAGAAATGTTGCATATGCCCTGGGAGGGATGGAGTAGTTAAATTACATAGTCTTCAAGAGCTGTATAGAGATACAGATGGAAGCGGTTAAGTGAGTTACATCGACGGTTTTTCCCACAATTACAGATACTGCTAAAAAATACAGAAAAAAGAGGGTGCAACTCCTACTACTGCAGACCATCCAGAAGACTGGGCAATATAATGGGAATCTGCATTAACTTCTATCTTCTTCTGTCTTGTCTATTTTAGGTTTCAATCTTGCCAGAGCAAGGAGTCCTTATCATTTGTTGTTAAAATATCTAATGCGGAGACAGTACATCTCAAATAACGGTATCTTGCAAATCTCTATCGGTCACTGTCCTGTCAAGACTGGCTCCCTCTGCAAGATGTCTTTCTGTACTTCATCTCACACTGCAAGATGACCACAGCCTCTCTGGCCACACACTGCGAGGGTGAGTACTACTTATTTTAGAACTGCATGCTTGTGGGACCATATAACCCCTATGAAGACAGCAAAATAAGGTGGCAAGCTTTGTATGAGGCTTTGAATATTTAGCACCAAAAGACAGCTTACCTGGATTCAAAGAGAACAACATATATTGTAATAAGGGACAGTTAACCTGGATACAATGCTTCCCATCTGTGTCCCGCTCTAATTACAGCAGATGTCTCTTTGCCTCCAAAGAAAACCTCTTTGTTGGTTTTGCGTGCTCTTAGGGTGACAGTATTTGTTCTGTGAAAGCTCAGAGGATATGAATCATTTGGTCTCTGCAGCTTGTGGCTCTGCTAGTTCATTAGAATCTAACCCTCGCAGGTCACACTTCTAATCTAGCACAACCAGCTGTTCACAGCGTGGTATTAGCTGATCAATACTGAGTGACCCAGGAGAGCTGTGGGCATTCAGTACTTTACACAGTGGTTAGAAGCGTCTGCTGGTCCCATACGAACCATTGTGAAAGCTCTTTCTATAAATAATATAGACAAGCATTGTTACGTCTCATTGTTAGCAGCAGCAAAATAAATGAACAGCTCCATCTGGGTTTTAGCATCTTCTCATATAATCAGAAGAGCTAGGAGGTCCCAAAGTACTCCAGAGGGTCCTGAGAAACAACATACTGCGGAAATTAAAATGTGGCACTGGGGGTGAAGTTAAATTTCCTTCCTGCTTTGCTGCAGAACGCCTGTGGTTGTACACAAGTTTCTGAGCTATTTCCCCATCTTCAGAAAGCTACCTGTTTCGCAACTCAACCATCAGCCCCTACCATTTCTGTTATTAACGGCTGATAATCCCTTCTTATACTTGCAGCTTCATAAACATCTTGCACTGCGCAGCATTTACTAGCCTATAACAAATCAACACCAATGTATGTACTTGTTCTCAAGTTTGTAAGAGGAATTCATTGCGAGATCAAGGCATACATATTTTTAAAGGAGATTAAAATGCAATGTTTAGATCAATGTTTTTCAGTAGATGAAATCAAACTTTTGTTGTTTTTATTTACATTGTATATGAATGAGTGTATGTATAGCTTGCTATTAAGTAAATTACCAATAAAAGAATAGGTTTTTTTACAGTTACAATTTAAAATGACCACTAATGTAGAATTATAGTTGCCTCACTGATTTGCTTTAACTTCAGAGACGTCTACATACACACACCAATGGAGGACAATTATTCAAATGCAATCATAAGTACTAAGAATAAAACAAAAGCTCATCTGCGTGCAAGTAGCAATTAAATGGAAGAGAGTATCATTACATTTTTCAGAAATACTGAAAAACTTTTGTTAAAGGTCAAATCATTTGCTAAAGACTTTTATGATTAAATTTGAAGAAATTTAAATGTTCGCTTTATGATCTTTACTTTCAACCTTTCACTGAGTGCAAATAATTGCACTAGGCTGAACAATTTACATCTGCTTTCAGATATACTTACTTTCCAGTTACTAAGAAATAGTGCAGCACTGTGTGATACCAAACAGTATTGTTGGCGTTTCAAAGCATATTTTTATCTAACTAACTATATTATTTGGTAAAGCATCTTTTTACTGAAAACTAAGTTTATAACGTATTCAGATATGCCAGATCTATAGTTAGGACTGGAAATTCACACACGGATACTGTAAAGATGCTACGACGGGAGCTAAAACCTTTCTAAATACGTTCCATGAGCAGTAGTCAGTAATAGAAGAGCTGTCTTTGTTACAAGTGTAGATTGGAACTACTCATGTGGGTAGGATAGGCTAAGAAATAGCTCATTTTTGCTAGGTGAACACCACTGGCATGACATCATCACCCAGGCTCTGTCCTGTGACACATAGTAGATAAACTGCAGGCATACGCTTGGTAAAACATGCAAGTATCTGCCAGTTTTGACTTCAGTTTGAATGTGACTGGAGGAATTGTATCATCTGCTGTCTTATAAAATACTGAAGCAAAAGTTTGGAAAGCACGGAAGAAAATAGTAGTTGGTTTCCTATAGTGTCTCAAGTTTTCTTGCTAAGGAATCAGTTTCAAATTGAATGCCAGTCGTTAACAAATTCTATACTCTTCTGTCTGATGCTTCAGGCAGGACCATTATATCCAGCTAATTAGCTGAAAGAAGATGAGGCTAACAAACATTCTTAAGAAGTTGGCATTGATGTTGCAAACTAGCTCAATGTAGTCAGCAAAACAAGAAGACATCCGGCTATCCTTTTCAATAATCTTTGTGTTACTGGAAGCTCTTTTGCTAGCACAATAAACAAGAAGAGCAGTGCCTCTTCCTACTTAGATAATGGATACAAATTTAAAAAATCATTTCACGGTGGATGAACAGCCAACTTATTTGTAGCTGTGCTATCATAAACACGTTGTAAGCTGTGAATCGAAATGGGGAGAGAAACAAATGAAAGCTCAGGCAGCTTGTGCTTCTGCATTTGTTGCTTCTTCCACAGTCTTTTGCATGAATTTGGGAGCACTCTGCAACAAATGTGCAGGTTTCTGTTTCAGTGGCCGATAAATATTTACCTCAATAAAGGGCAAAGTTAATGCAGTGTGTTTCAGGTTGGTTTCTGACAGGCTTAACCTTTCGGGGGTATAATTCTGTCAGCCTATCTTTTCATCCACCTGTCTTTAAAACTCAGTGAGAGTGATTCTGCTAAGAGCGGGCACTTTGGCTTTCAAAAATACCCCGCCCCTAACTACAACCATTTTGCAGACACAACTATACTTAAAGCTCGCCTTAATGTAGAATTAAATAGTGGATTCTGGCTTGTGCACCCTTTGACCTCTTCCTTTATAACAATGTTTTTTTTCTACAGGTATGAGAATTAGACACTCAAATCCTACTTAACAAGAAACTCTGAGTCAGCTGTTGGCTGCTTATCACTGCCTAGGGAAATATTTTAATCAACATTAAATCTGATGGTTTTGAAACCACCTTGTCTTAGCACTGCAATGAATTCACTTCATTGAATGGGTTTAATTATTAAAGCCCAGAGGGAGAACTGTTCAGGGTTTTGAGTAGCCATCCAACAGTAATATCTTTGTTTCCAAACTAATAAGGCAACAAAGGGAAAAATATCATAGCCTAAATTAATTTCAATCTGTTATGTTTTGGGGCTGAATACAAACAATCGGCTTTGGGATCCAGGTATAAGAATCTGGATTGTTATTTATTACTTGTCTGCCTGTTAGCCTTGGTGCCTCCATACTTTCGTGCCTTATCTAGTACCTTCCTTCTTGCCTGGGTTCTTGACGTTCTTCACTGAGGTTTACTTTAGTCTGGAATTTGGGAGTAGCAACAAAAATAGGATGATTTATTCTGGAATGCTAAAACACAAAAGGGGTATGCCTAATAGAAGGTAATTTAAAGCTCGTAAGATTGTGGGATACACTTAGTTAATATTGTCTTCTGGCCTTTGTAAATCAAATACAACCCACCTATAATCTATTCTGCCAAAACAGGCAGCCTAGTTTAATATATATTATTAATATTTTGAGGTTGTCCAACCTCAAACCTTTGATTATTAAACTTTGATAACCTTGAGTTTATCAAGATCATTTTATGTAGAGAAATACCAGCCCTCTCATACTTGAGTGCCACTAGCTCTGTTAAGCACAGGCTATCACAGAGATTGGCGTTTGGGATAATTGGATGACTGGGACCATGCCATGGCAGGAAGAGACTGGAAGCAAGGCTATAAAACACAGTGGCTGTGACAACCTCAGTGAAAGAGTGTAGAGGGCCGGGATGGCTGCATTTCAGCCATTAGTGCAAACTTAGTCACTGTAGCCGTCTACCAGAGCCTTGGGGTTTATACTGATAAATGAAACTAATTTCATCCCTATCTGATAGAAAAAAAGGCCTTAATGATACAGAAAGCTTAAGCCTGTCTGTCTTATAAATATGAGCTGTTTCGTGTGATTTGAGATTTAGTTACATATGTAACATAATCTGCCTTCTAGCCATACAACCATTCACCTTGATTAGTAGTATTAACTTAGAGAACAGAGGAGTCTGAGGCTTGTGATCTAATTACGAGATCACAGATTCATGTCACCCACTGAAGTCACTCAGGCTAGAAGCGGTCACCAAAGGATTCCTTCACAGGCCCTGGAGAGTTGGCTGCTTCCAGACAGAGACATCCCACCAACTCTGGGGATGGCTGTGTGTCCCCATTGCCTGCAGAGAGAGTCCAGGGTGACAGTGCTTCTAACTCAGCTGAGGTTAGAGAGATCACCCCCAGGTGCTGAAGTCCTTCATGCCTGTACGTATGTACAGGGTATATAACCTTTACTGGCCCATGTCCAGCAATACCACAGAGCAGCAAAGGAGGTTGTCACAACAGCATCAAGGCAATGCAACCTATTTGTTTTAAAACACAATAGCAAATATCTTGTGTTGAGATAAGTGTGCATGATAGTCTGCCAAGATAAGACTGATGTGTCATGATTTGTTGGGCTGATACAGGCTGATGACATGTAACAGTGACACATCAACCAGAAATAAAGATGCCGTTGCCTGAAAAACAACATCATGCTTTTGTTGTTAGTGGAATGTAACTCATTAATACGTATAGCATGCGCCCATGAGTCAATGCAAAGTAGAGCTATTAAGATCTAAAAATATTTTAGTATGAATAGTAGAAGACTGACCCACACTGCTCTCTCCATTATAGCAATAATTTAATAACCCAGTCTGGTGTGCGACTGATGGATTGAGTTGAGTGGCCATAACTTTTAGTCTTCTCCAGAACTATTAATTAGTTCATTAATATAGTGAAATGACAGACAAAAGACTCAAGGTGAAAAAGTAAAATCAATGAGTGTTGATTTGTTTGTATCAAATAGTTTTCTTTGAATTTATTAGCTTCTAGTACTGCTGAGCAAGCAAAATTATCATTTACGGTAAATAATTGCAAATGATGACTGGACGAGAAAATTCATGAAGAAAATATTCCAGCCCACCACAACCAAACAGGCAGAAAGGCTGAGATCAGATCCTCAGTACTGTGCCATGAAAGCCTTTTATTCAAATAGAAAACCTACATTGCAGCACATTCAGTAATAGTGATTTCTGAAGCCTTATTTTTCTGGTCATAGTGACATCTGGACCTTATAACGTTAAGACAAAGAAGAGGAAGAAGGTGATACACCACTTGGCACTTTCTGAATCAGCAAATGTGTTTCCATTTTACCTAGTTCTGTTATGTAGTGGGTGCAGTATAAGGGCAGGCACGCAGGTTTTAAAGAACAACTCAAATTCAGTTTCAACAGCCACAAAACCTCAAATGTGAGAACTGGGACTTGTGAGAGCTTCTCCTCCCCTTAATATCATTTGCTCTCCTGTCCTGGTGGTTCTTTCCACAGAATCCCGTCTCCATGAGATGGTTTCTGTATCCTGTAACTGCACAATGTCTGCAGTACTGGCAGCTCCAGGTCACAGAAATATGGCTTTGCCTTTTAAAGAGGGATTGGTCAACTCAGTATTAACCTTTGCAGATGTTGTGTTATTTTTCTTACTCACAGATAAAAATCTAATAACTATTTAAAAAAAAAAAAAAAAAGATCTGTGGCCTTTGAAGAAGAGGCCTGGTGAGAGAATTAGGTTAAAATAGAACAAAAATGTTTCCATCTTTCCCATACTCTACTTGAGGTCATAAGAGATCCCCCCAGTCAGGAAATCGCTGTTTTTGCTTAATTATCTTCCCACAGAGTGGGAGAGATAATATAAGCTGTAGGTCCTTCAGTTTTTTGATAAAAATCAGAGTTCTTCGCTTTTTGTCTGCGTGTATGTGTGTGTCTTTGTCTATTGATTATAAAGGCTACCAAAGTAACTAAGTCAGATATCAGCACGTGCATTGCAGAGATAGGTGAAATGACTTAGATGAATATACTAATTCACTTGCCCGGGACAGAGTAACTAAAAAGTGGCACTTATTACCTTTTGTTGAACCAAACTTTTTCCTGTGGATTTGCTGACTTAATGTGTTAGCACTTGGAAGCAGCACAGGAAACCAAATAATTTACAGTTCATTAATAGCTTTAAGTACATTCTGTCATGTGTCCGCTTTCTTTCATGTCCTCCTCAACACCAGTTTGATTCTGTTGTGAAAGAAGGTCACGTTTCTCCTGAGTAATATTCAAGCCTCCAGAGCTTTGATATTGGAGGTCCCCAAATAAGTCCCATTACTGAGGGAAATGGCAGAAGATCTGTAAGTCTTTTATCATCTGGTTTTACTACTTCAGTCTCTCCGAATGACTGTGGTTGCAACTATTTATCATGAACTTAAAAATTGATATTGTTTTGGAGAAACACATTTAACCAAATTCATTATTCAGCTCAATGCGGCGTTAGCTGTGTTGTCCCCTAAAGAGTTCCTTGCTGAAACAGCTGAAAGAACCACATAAGAAAGGGTTAAACCACCCACCTAGACATTATCAATAGCCTCAAAGTGCCAGAATGGATCACTTGCGATAGATTAATTTTTTTCCTGGTTCTTGCATTAAAAAAAAAATCTTCCTTTGTCATCTCTGATCATCTCTGCTGCCTTACAGCTAAATAAAGTGCTGCCTTCTTCCCTTTTGTTGGATCTCGGAAGATATCTTTTTCTTTCTACAAAAAGTTACTTGAACAGTCCCCTCCTCCTCTGCAGCTGACTCATCTGCAGTAACATTTATTCGTAATATCAGCTATCTCCCTATGTGGTATGGAGTTTTCTGGTAAAAACAAAGAGAAAGCTGAAACTTCAGCTATATCAGAGCAGATTTTGTAGCAGACAGTTTGTTTCCCAGTCAAAACAAACTGAGTTTTCTAAGGCAGAGAGAATTCCAATTACCACAAGAACACAGCAGAAAATCTACAGCCTCTTAACAAAAACAGTAAGATTTACAGGTACTATCCAGAATGCTTAGATTAAATAGAATCTTTTTAGCCCCTGAGATTTTTTCTGCAGTGATTACACCCATCCCTATGAAATCTAATTGGCTGTACAATATGTAAAGTGGCACAGTAGTATCTAAGAGTATGTGTCTGGCATTTAATACATAATTTTCCACTTCTTACTTTAGGTTACTGCTGCCTCATTTAATTTCCTTTTTCATATTATGGGGCTCTAGTGTTCATGATGATGATAAAATATCTAATCCAAGAGGCTGCCAAGTGAAATTTTAATCAAAGGCCTTTCGTAGCTGAAAGACCAGCTTTGTTAAGTGGTCAATATCTATTGATGGAAAGAGCCTGGAAGAAAAATAGTTCTCTCTGCTTTCACAAAGGAAGAAGTTATTAGAAACGTGGGCCAATTTGCCCCTCCCGTACCTCCCAGGAATCTGGATCCAACCTTAAATAGACAGATTGGCTGAAATCACCATGCAGCCATTTTAAGACCTCTTCTAAGCTGTACTGTTGATTAGAACCTAAATATGAACAGACTGCTGATATCTGACACCTTGGGAAAGAAAAAGCTACTGTAATTATAATTATGTGCACCGCAGAACTTGTTCCCTGTCTCAAAGCCGCATTTTTTACTTAGCTATGCAACGGGCTAAAGAAAAAGAGAGACTGGGCTAACAGTATCTGTGGAAACCTGCCAGGCACACAGGGGTAGGACTGTGAAGAGCACTAATTAATATGCTTGTTTGGCAGCATAACAATTAGGATGCAAAGGCAGGCACCACCAGCAAATAGGGGTCTGAATCAGATCACAAATGAATGGGAAAGGGAGGGATGCTGAGAGCAGGAATGGGCTATAGAAGATCTTACTGCAGTTTAGCACGAGATGATTTGAAAGGAACGTCCCTTCGGTCCTGAAAAAAAAGTGATGTTTTGCAACTTAATTACATGGGAGCAGGTTCCTAATCCCTGCCCCCTTCAAGGATGCCCATTCCAGAAACCCTATTATTGAGGAAAATACAAAAATTACTGGGTTTGTTTTCCATCAATATCAGTTCAAGTCCTTTTCCGAATGAAGGCCCAGTTGATCAGGTAACGCATTTCAGAGCATGTAGGAAATCAGTAATGAAGCAATTTAGTGGGTGTTCTCTTCTGTGCCTCTCCAAGTACCCTGTCCAGTCTATTTTTAAGTGGATCAGGTAAGATATAATAGCAAGATTTGTACAAATTTCAAGCACGTACGGTTTCTCCTTCATCAGATTTCTAATGTCATATGCACATTCACATACATTACACATAGAATTAAACACTTTCCCTTTTTATCCGTTCTCCATCAACAAATAATTCAGTGTATCTTTCCTATCCTCCTCTTAAAAATATTGAAAATTTATGCTAGTGCGGCATGGTTTTGTTATTTTGAGAGCTCAGGCTTTGTCTGTGTTATTGAATGGCCATTTCCCGATCCTGGAGCTCAGATAGGAAGGTTTTCCTTCCCCTGGGAAAACTGTGTAAAAGGGTTTTGTTGGCCTTACAGTAAAGCCTCCCCTAGACAGGGATCTGGAACCGATAGTACAGCATCATGCACAGAAATACGGCTCGCTGCTTAGCACCATGCACATGGAGCACATCAGAGCACCAAGGCGGCAAGGGAAAAATCAACTCAGTCCCAGGAAGATTTAAAGATCTGAGACGTGACCCAGCCAGACCTTCCCTTGAGAGCTCAGATAAGTATTACTCAGGTTCGAAGCTTTTTGTTGGACCCCGCTCTAGCAGCACAATCCAATATCCTTTTATTTCTAATATTTTGGGGGATAGCCGGAGCACTTTTACTGAGTAGCAGGTTGATACACTAGCCAAGTTACTTTACAGAGAACAAAAGTCCAGTATTGCTGAAGCTGCGTTTGTGTACTTTGCCAACAAATTAACTAAAGGAAGGATCCTTAGATATAATGTGCCTACTACATAAATTTGCTACAAATCATACCGTAGGCAGAAAAGCTTTAGGTTTTCACAACTCTGTTCCCCGTAACAGCAACTTCTAAAAACACGAATTTGAATCAGAGAAACAAGTGAGGAGTAGTGTTGCTTTAGAAATCCATAGTTATTTTTGTAAATTATTCCTTTCTTTGCAATCAAGCCTGATCCTCTCCCCCCCCAGGATTTTCAAGACTGTCTGGATTTTTACATTTGCTCACAAAACAAAGGCTCTCCTCCTTGCCTTGAGGTAGCCTGGAAGGATCTGGCTGGCGGCAGAGCTGGTCAGCAGTCACTGATACGAGTCTGCTTGTGTAAGCATGGGATTTGTGAGCATTGCTGCTGCATGGCAATGAGGTTTGCTTTTGAAGAATACTCAGAAAAATTGAATTCACCCAGGGTTAAGCCACAGGCTTTGCAAAACTCTTCTAGTTGCCAACTAAACGGTCCTTGCTGACCCTGTGCCCTATTATCCTTTCTCACTGTCTCACATTAATAAAAACCAAACCACTCCCTGCTCCATCCAAGGTGGGAGTCCTCAGGGTAAACGAAAGTCAGGCCAGTAATGTATGTCTCAGCTAAACTCTGGAACCAGTTATTTTCCCTTAGGTCTAAAAATAGATATCTACAGTCGACTGCATTTTGTTTTGACTATCCACTCTCCCCATGCCTGTCAGCAGAACCCCATTTTGACTTCAAGGCATCAATCACAGAATGTGTGAGCCAGTCCTTAGCTAGTAGAAGTTACCCTTGTTTCGCGAGCGATCTCACTGCCTGCTTTATGGGGTTTCTGGCCAAATTCAGCCCAGGCAGGAGGTCTTGATAAGCATCTTGATGATACGCTTTCCTGACCTTGATGTTTTGATTCATGGGCAGATTCCAAGTCAGATGAGTCAATGTCAGGAAATATCTTTGAATGCAGAACAAAAAATTGGGATAACCATAAAACACCGCTTTTCTGGTAAGCCAGGCTGATCCAAGTTTACTGCTGTGGCTGGCTGCTAACCAGCAACACCATAATTCCCAAATACACCAGTGCCCTGAGAGCATCTTTAAAGTAGCAATAAATCCATGAAAATGGAAAATGGATACATCACTTTTCTCTCTTATATGCCTCATGGACGTTGTTTAATCCATTTCCTACAGCGAAACCTGCATTACAAAACCAGAGGAATTCAAAGTAAATGAATGGATCCAGCCCCCGCTTGACTGCAGAGCGTTAATAATTTTGCTTAGTTCCCTGCTTAGATTGTTTTTCACCTAAAGCGGTATTTACTGTAATATCCAAACACTGTTTCAAAGCAGGCAAGGAGCATTCCTACAGATGAAATGCAATCTTCTAGATCACCAGGAAAGGAGGCAGACTTCCTAAGAAGGATATTTGTAGTCAGACACGCTACCTTGTTGTGGCAGGCTACATTGCCCAGGATGGCTAACATCCTACTCGAGAATAAAGAGAAATGTCCTATTTTAGATGGTGAGATTGGCTCCCGTTGGGAGTCGTTGAACCCCTGCCTCTTGAGATGCTTTACAAACATCAGCAAAATAGAGAATAAACCAGAGGGAATAACGCTGCAAGCAGAGCTGGGAGATGGTGTTGGTGTTCTCCATCTGTGCTTTTTGTGAACAAACCAGCAGCTGTAATCTTTTTGATGATGTAGTCATCAGGATTGCTCTTCGGGCAAAAGGACTGATTTTCCTTAGGTGGCAATTTCAGGCTGCCATTTTCAGCGGGTGTTTGATGGTTTGCAGCCAGTCGGGAACGCCTGCGGAGTCAGACATCTCCCTGCTGCCCGCAGCCAGGCACTACACTCATCTGGTCACACAAACACTGTACAAGAGAATTCAGGAACCACCAGGAGCTCTAAGGAATTTTTTAAAGACAGACTTCTCATTTGTATCAAATAATAAAAACTAAAGTGAATCTGAAACCTGGAAGAGCTTGCACTGGTATTCCACTCCCCCCCTCCTTTAACACATTAGAAGTACTTTAATTGTTTCTCTTTCTCCATTTTGTTCTTTTCTTAATGGAGTTACAGTGAAATTTTAGCTAACCACAAATGACCAGCTTTTTTAATGTTAAAGCCTTGGAATGGCCTGCCAGCTAAATGCAAGAGAGTAACTTCATTTAAACCAAAGAGATTCCCAATATATCACCTTACGCGTAACGTCAGCTTGCTAAAAATACAGACATTTCAGAATTAGTTACTTCGTTCCTTGCTCCTGCTCTCTGCACCGTAAGCGGTTTCGAATCCTCAGCCTGAGCGAGCGAATGCTCGCAGAAACAGCCTGCCTCACCTCGTGAGCACGGACCTTCAGATCCAGGCGGCAACTGCTCCTTTGTGGCAGGAGAGCTATAAAAGCGGCTGCTGGGATGTGGGGATGAAGAAGCCAATAACAAGATGGATGATATAAATAAAAATAACAAAGTAGTCCTGAGTATTATATTGTCGGCTTTGTTATGATAATAACGCCACACAGATACTTAGTCTAGTTTAGGAATAGCCCTAAAGAAAGATAATTTTATCTCCATTTTATGACCAAAGTAGAAACCTTACTCAAAATGGAGAGCTTTGCTCTCCCCATCTCTGTACCTAAACCATAAATCTTTTTCTTCCCATACTGCTGTACTATTTTTTATCTTGATCTCTAATAAATGTCATGTTTGTGAAATATGGTATAGCATATGGGGAGAAATAAATACAAGTACATATCCGAAGAGTAAGTCTAGCAGCAAGTGTCCCTTATACCTTGCCAGTGTTCCTCAGCACTGAATTTAAAGGCACTACGTTTGACTGTGACAGGGTCATTAGTCTGCACCGATCAGCTGCTGTAAGTCTCGCTGAGAACCCAAAGCAGCAGCAGGTCTATAGATGGCTGCAGACATGTGGCACCAACAAGAAAGAGAAAGCCACAAGGGTAGAGCAGAAGGTTATCTGGGATGTCTGGGATCAATTCTATGCTCCCAGAAGACATTATTTAATCTCTGTCTCAGGTTCCCCCCCAGTAAAATAATAACACTTTCCTATATCAAAGGGGCTGTTTCGTTTAACATTCAGGAGGCTCTCTAATATTGCAAAGTTGGAGCTGCCTCCAGTGTTTTGACGACATATGTTACTTTCCTGTAAGGCACCAGATAGCTGAATGATGGGTATGACTTTTACTCTTTCGAAATGTGAGCTAGAATTAAGGCAGCTATGGATGGCTATGTATTGCAGCATCAGTTCCCTGTATCTTTTAACCCCTTAAGTTGGACCCCTGCTTATAAACCAGTGGCTACCAAGATTTTATTCCAGATACTCTGCCATTTCTGCAAAGGGCAATGAATCATCAAGAGTATCTGAGTATGAGTAAGTGAGCAGTGAAGGGCCAGTAAGTATGAGACGAAGTTAACTCCTGTCCTGGTGCTAGAGCGCAAATGGAAGGTCACAGATCAAAGAACAGGACGTACTTTGCTGGGCTAACGGACCTGATTTCTATGTTCATACCACAGTTAGAAAATTAAAATAATTAAAACAATGACACAGCAGACGTGGCCTCAATACACTGTATTACAGAAATCTCAAGGAGTAAAGAGAAAAGGGGTGGTATCAAGGATGCAACGCTTTGGTAGCAAGTGTAGGTACCCCCTTCTAGCTTGAAGGGAGGAAACAGTAGGAGGTATTTGTTCTTGCCTCAGTGTGTGAAACTTGCACATCTCATAAGCCATAGAAACATGCTCAAATCCCAGAGCCAGATGGCCAAAAAGCCCCAATTTCAGGAGTTTTGGGGAATCAGTAATGGAAGAAAATAACTACCTGCTATAAGCTGAAACATTTCCTTCCATTATACTAGAAAGTTTCATTTTTATTTTAACCATATTAATGTCTCTGCTATTTTAAATAAATTCTACAGTCAAGTAGTTTGAAATAACCAGTTTTTCCTCCGTTTTGAAATTATATTCTATGGATTTTGCTAGCATTATTGTTATTTTAATGTGTCAAACCTGGCAATTTCTATAGAAAACATCCTTTCCAACACAAATGTTTGGAGCCGTGCTGCTGTCTGTACTTTAACCTCACAGCTCAGTCCATTAGGCACTTCCCAGATGTCCGGTACAGAGTGGTCTGCCCTTAAGAGCTCAATACTACAGGCATATTCAGTGCCAGTAAACAGGAAAAGTTTTACAGCATGAAAATATGAATCCACTGTTTGCTCAATGAGAGAAGGCATAAAAGCTTGGGAACCATTTGAACACCGACCTAAAGTGAAAGCCACGGCTGTTGGTTGAAAGCATCCATTTAGCTTGCAGGGGCCAAAAAGTAAATGCTACAGCACAAGAGCTTTGGTTTGCCTTGTATAGAAGTAAAAGGAGGATGTTTCCCAATGTGGCTGGATTTCTTGCTGGCACAGAAATGGAGGGGCTGGCAAAAAAAAGCAACTAAAATCAGGTCCATCTGCTTAGAATTAGCTTCTGAGTTTATGCAATCCACTGCGCAGCAGTAATGCACAAAAGGAGAATGAAACCAGGGGAGTGTGAATTACCACTGATCAGAACATTTTCAGCTCAATGAAATTTTGAAAGTGAATTCTCTTGCAGTGATGTGCTAGCTTTAACAGTTTTTGTCAAGCAGAAGCTTTTGTCCAGAGCTTTTTAGTTGTTCGCTATTTCCGAGCAAGCTGGTGGACCTACATTAAAGGAGAAGAGCAAGGATAGATCTGCATGAAAACACTCATGTAATCCCAAAGCAGACGTACTGACATCATTCTTTTTTGGAGAAAGATTTTGCTTCTGTTCTAATGCGGAATGAAAATGAAATATGAAAGTTCAGCGCTTATAACAAAATGGATTTATCCTCCCCTACTTGGGTCTAATATGAATACTTTTGGACAGAGGTCAGGAAGGGGATTACATATGTGCACAGGTCCAGTTGAAGTCTTTAAAGAAAGAATTCCTGCTTCTGCTATCCGTTAGCGACTGCCAGGTCCCAACACAAAGCCTTCAATAATTCAGAACGTATTTTTTGGACAAAAGAAGCTGCTGGAAGTTAGCACAGGTAGTCGATAGCTTGCCTTCTGCGAGAGAGGTCACTGCACAAATGGCCGTGAAGTTAGTGAGGTTTCTCTGATACTGACTCACTGAAGTGGTAACTCGCTCTAGCAAGAGCCTTTCTGGCTGAATTTCCCTTGATGTAACATATGGATGCTGCACATCTTTCCAGTTTCATTGACTGATTCATAGAATGGTTTGGGTTGGAAGGGACCTTAAAGATCACCTAGCTCCAACCCCCCTGCCATGGGCAGGGACACCTTCCGCTAGACCAGGCTGCTCCAAGCCCCATCCAGCCTGGCCTTGAACACTTCCAGGGAGGGGGCATCCACCACCTCTCTGGGCAACCTGTGCCAGTGCCTCACCGCCCTCACAGTGAAGAACTTGTCCTTACCTCTAATCTAAACCTACCCTCTTGCAGTTTGAAGCCATTACCCCTTGCTCTATCACTACATGCCCTTGTAAAAAGTCCCTCTCCAGCTTTCTTGTAGGCCCCTTTAGGTGCTGGAAGGCTGCTATAAGGTCTCCCTGGAGCCTTCTCTTCTCCAGGCTGAACACCCCCAACTCTCTCAGCCTGTCTTCATAGGAGAGGTGCTCCAGCCATCTGGTCATCTTTGTGGCCTCCTCTGGACCCGCTCCAACAGGTCCATGTCCTTCTTATGTTGGGGGCCCCAGAGCTGAACGCAGTACTCCAGGTCCTTTCTTAAGGGCTTTCTGCTTCTCCTGTTTGTCTGTGAAGTGTCTTAAAACACCCTTCGTACAGGTTTGGAACTGGCGTCATGCAGAAAAACCTGTATTTGCTGCCTAGTATTCTATTTATTTATTTATTTATTAAAGACCATGCATCACTCCAGACACTCAATTTCTGAGAGAACTGCTGCAGTTCTGGCCAATTCTGATGACTTGGGAGTTTTGTGTTCTGGTATGCTGTAGAGAGCAGGAGGAAAAAATTGCAAGGAACAACAATTCATTTCTGGTTTCTCCATCACCAAAACATTTATAGTTCCGTTCACTAAGACAGTCTCCCACATGATGCTGAACAAAAGGAGGAAAATCCAGTTATATAGCTCTTTTCATTTAAAAGAAAATGTAGCTTTCACAACTAATTTTTAAGGTGCATTTTTACTGGGGTAGAATAAGAACCCTGTGCAGGAAGCAATCAACCTCAGCTGATATGAAAAAAGGAACACTATTCCAGCCTCTCAAAGGTGGATTATTCAACATGATTTTTTATGTATTCCAAGGTAATACTACTTGGTTAGTGTTAACACTGGGAAATCAGCATGGTCTTTTTTTATTATCCTGAGTATTGGTTTTGTAAGGAAGTTCATCTGCAGAAGAGCACATGGTGAGATATTGCTGATTCTTTACCTGATTAACTGAATTAATGAACAGATTTTTTTTTTTTCTTCATTTAACTGCTCCTCCTTTCTCACCTTCATCTCTTTGCTAAAATGAGTCACTGTTTGAGCCCCAGCATGTTGGAGCACTGTGAAGATAAAGTTCAACAACAGTGTGCCCCCAGATTATTATTCTCCTGAGCAAACCAGGCTCAAGTATTAGGCAAGAGGGACATTTTTTACCCTCAGAGTCTACTAGACCAACAGTCAAATAAGCAGCAAAAGGAGCAACACTCCCTATACCCACTCACAAAACCACACACACGCTTTCTAAACTCAAATGTCTCCTGGATCATTGTTCTTTGCACGGGATTTTCCAGTCTATGAGACAAGAACTTAAATTATTCAGCAGTTAGTGTCCTGCTCTAGGTTCTTAGGACTGTGAAGTACTTGTCTCTATTGCCTAGAAACACACTTAGGCACCTAAAAATAAGCGATGCGACTACTTCCTCCACCTCCCCCATGCTGTATTAAGTTTAGGACAAAGTTTCGTTACAAAATCCAGCACTCGAGACTGGTTTCTCTGACGCTGAGTCACAGGAATTCTGTGTATTGTTTGTGTATGGAAAATGTTGGAGGGGAAAATCGTTTTGGTTTGGGTCCATTCTTCAGTATATAAAGAACATCGTGCCCCATCTTTCTGCCAAAAAGCAGCGCGCACTGGCACTCTGACACCAGCCAGCCTGGGAAAATCCGTGCATGTTCACTGGGGCCCAGTTTCAAGCTAAGAGAGCAGCCTGAGAAATTCACACCTTCACATGCGTGAGTTTTGAAGCTCTAAGGAACGAGCGTTTTCTAAACACATGGATATGATTAGGAACATGTCTGCCTTTGAACTGGTCCTCCCTAGTGACAAACATAAACTAGGGAAACTGCTACAACTGAACAGCTATAAAGACACTTGATATTTTGGTCATCTTTCCGAGACTGATCAAGAGCAGCTCCCTAAGTCAAAGTTCAGTCCTGTGTGAACGCTAACAACCATGTGTCAGCTCAGAAAGGACCGCAGAACATCTCTACAAATCACTTTGCCACAGGCCAAAACCAGTTCCACACTCTGCACTAAAACTCAGAAACCACTTTATTAAAAAAAGAAATATCTAAGGACTACAATAAATACAATATGCCATGGGGAGAGGGTAAAAGATATCAAGGGAATCGCTAGAGTCTTATGTCTCTGAAATAAGATGGCATTTATGAGGCGATAACAACCATATAACGCTAAGAGTCAGTGTTTTCAGTAACGATAAATTTTTACTATCTCAAAACACAGGCAACATAAGTGTCAGCTGGAGAACTAAGAACAGAACCCAGAAGATAACTCCTAAAGCTGACTCTCCATTGCCAGGCATCTGAACGCGATTAGACAGCACCACTGCCGGAGCAGCACGGCTCCTTTCACCTCATTTACCTGCCACCAGCAGGCCCAAGTGCACAAAACAAGTCAGAATCCGACTTCTACTGCCCCAACCACAAAACACTCCGTATGTCTAGATAATAGCCTATCCATACAAGTGGAATAGTCCCTGATTCCTTTCACATTCTTAATTAGTATTTAATACATAGCCAGATTATTCCCTGGAAAGCGTCAGCAAAAAAAATACGTATTTTCTTGTAGTTGCACTCTTAGTTTCTTGGAAAACCTACTGCTTGCAGTTATACTTGGGTCTGGAGAACCGTGAACAGCAAAACACATAATTTCTTCTCTAAAAAGGCTTTACAGTGTAATGAACAAACCATTCCTTTTTATTCTGCTTTCACCCAAATACTTTGTCATTTCCTATTTTAGTTATTTAGTAATTTCCGCTACAGTGAAAGATGCCAGAAATAAATCTCTGCTCTTTTGAACTTTAATTCATCAGCATAGAAAAAATAGTTGGGGAACTTTTGCCATAGCCAGCTTTACAAACAGGTACTCCAGGAGGCTGAAACAGTGTGTAATGAATTCGGAGCAAGTTCTTTAATTCCTGCTCCATCACCTTCTTCATGTAAGACTATTCCTTGCATGAACATTGAAGAGCTTCTGAGACTAATTCAATGATTTGTCCTGTCTATTTCTACTCACTTTCTAATCTATATGATGTTAAAAACAGACATAGAGAATCTTGCAAATCACGTATTTGGGTTCATATTTTGTTACAGGGTTGCTGAGCATGTATCATCTCGAAATTCTCACTAAAAGCTCAAATTTGTGCTAAATGAGCCTAGGGCAGTTTTACCGTTATCCTTCTACATTAAAAATGAACATTGTGTTGTAGAAAAAAAGTATTTTAAGAATATAAATATTTTCATTTATGGTTTTTAATTTGGTTGGGGGTTCCCTCCCCACCCTTGTTAAACCATGAGTATTCTAACAAACAGTAAGCAAAGCTGGGTTTGATCAAAAGTTCAGCCACATCTGCAGCTGGGGTTTTTGCTCTCTCCAATGTTAAGATGGAGAATTTGTACTGGCAGCTTTATATCTGGGCACAAGAGGTTTGATTTGAACTCACTTTTAGAGAAGTGGGGGAAGTCTAATAGGAAATAGTTTCTTTCCTTCTTCTGGACACTAAGATGCTCCTTTGTAATGTAACTACTTTTAGAGTTTCCTCTTTGAAAGGACCCAAGGCACAGAAACAAGTCTCCGTGCTTTGCTGTTGGGAGAGTTGCAGCTTGGTGGAAGGGGATTCAGGATGCTTCTGGTCTTCCAGCGAGCAGGGGCTGTCATCTACAAGCTGACGGTCCACCATCACAGCTGTCTGTGGCTGCCCTCAAAGTTACTCCAAGGCCTCTTTCCTCACCTGCCTCATCTCCAGGGGTCTGGCGGGCAATAAATAGCACAATGCATCTTCCCTTCCCCTACAGGTTTAGGCCACATAATAGAAAAGACATTTCTCCTTCGCATACAAGTCTTCCAGCGACACGGACTCTGAGCGTAAGTAAAATGTACAGTACTGTTGAATTAAGTCCTTAACATGTAAAAACATTTTGCTTTGCAAATCTAATTACCATTCTTGCCTGTTGGTGTTTTAAGTAGAGTTTTAAAATGTCAGGCAGTTGGGAGGGTTTGCTTGCGTTTTTGGGCTTTGTGTTGTTTCTTTGTTTTTCATGAGATGTTAATTTGCAGTAATTGTGTTATGCAGTCGTAAGAGCCTGGCTCGGAGGAAGGGAATTATTGGTGTGTGTATTTTAGTAATAACAATTAGAGAGCCAGAAAAAAAAAAAAGAGACAGGAGAAAGAACACATTACTAAAATGCTCACGTACTTAGGAAGAAAGCTACAGCTTGTTGCTTTAAGGGAATAAAAATCTGTCTAATATCTCTCAAACACCTATGTCTACTGGCATGCCATCAAGATACAAACTGTATACATTTCTACAGACAGCATTAATTTGAGGCAATTAATGGAAATGAAAGAAGAAATGGGCAGTGATTTTTGTTGTAGTACTAGGCGCATGGAAGCTGTTAACTCCTTTTGTGATTTGAGGTTCTTAAGAGAAAGACCCATCAGGACAGAAAAAATAAAGCACAGTTCTATGTTGTCGGTGTTATCGCAATACCTTGATATCTTAATTAGGAACACAGTATGCTCTGTTCTGTTCAGGTCTGAACTAAAAGGCAGCTCCAACCCCACGTTGCTTAAGACATAACACAGTGGATGGGTAAAGGAGCAAACAGGCGCCTCAGGAGAAGGGAGTGAATTTAGCCCAGGCAAAAGACGACATGGCTCACCATCTGTCTGGCCAAAGTCATCAGCTGAGGAGGCAGGCTGGCAGGGCAACAGGTTGGCTTGGAAAAGGTTAAAGTAGTGGCTACAGTGATCTCGCATAGGTATGACGTTGATTGTCTGATCATCTGTAGATTTGTGGACTTAAGCTACAAACGTCTCGTCCTCTGGAACATCCTGTGCTGGCCACTATATGACAGGCTCCTCAATTAGATTGAGCACTGATTTATTCTGGCATGGTAATTCCTGTGCCTAAGAGAAAGGGCCCAGTAACCTCAGCAGACAAGTTTTTGGAGCTCCAGCTATTGACTTTGACTTCAGGGGGCTTTGGGTCTCATCTCTGCCCACACCAGTGCTGCCATCAGAAAGCTGCTCCCTGTAACACACTACCAAAAGTACTTGCGGTTGCCACATTTCTTTTAAAGCTGCTGACTTCTTCTGTCATCAGCTTGGGCCCCTTCCATTTCAAGAGGATCTCAGACAAGATGCTGTGATAGCAAATATGGGTAAATATATGCCTATGGAAAGACCAATACATCACTAACATACTACATCCTTTCCCTAAACAATTTTCTCTAACATTGCTAGCAAGGGGTTGCTGCCTGGGAGACGGCAGTGGGTGACACGAGCTTTGCATTACAATCCCAAAGTACCACAGGCTCCCTGTAGATGAGAGGCTCCATATATCAAAGGTAACTTATCGTTATGCTCTGAGCTGCTTGGAAGATTACGTGGACAAAAGCTGCTGTTCGGGCACAGTAGGGAGGTGGAGGCTTAGCAGAGGTGACAGAATTATATACAAAGTCACGTGGCAAGAGAAATCTAGCACGGCCATGCAAGATGCCCTAAGCTTGGACAATCAGGCAACACAAGGGGACTAATAAAGCTCACAGTGACTTCCAGCCCCCCTGGAATAAGAGAACATTTCTGAATAAAGACAGAATTTCTTCCCCAGGATTTTTCAGAGCCACGCTTCTCTAAAGTAGTCAAGGAATTTGCTGTACTGTGTGCTTTGGATGGAAAAGAAAGCTTGCAGGCCTGTAGTGAATGCTGAGGCACAAGACCAGACCTAAATCTAGCTCAGATCTGGGAAAGATAAAGCAGCACGCTGGTTTTATTTCTGTCACGGTGATGTTATACGGATTGCAATCAGGACTGTTGTA
The DNA here is from genome assembly GCF_018139145.2 of Gymnogyps californianus. Taxonomy (NCBI): domain Eukaryota; kingdom Metazoa; phylum Chordata; class Aves; order Accipitriformes; family Cathartidae; genus Gymnogyps; species Gymnogyps californianus. The sequence continues at coordinate 4,796,359 of NC_059493.1, read as the reverse complement.
CAAAGAGCTGGATGTGCCACACTGGACGCAGTCAGAGCTCTGGTCCTAAGGAGAGTTCTGCCTTGCCAGACAAAAGTTGGAAGGAGTAAGGGAGATGAGGGAGATGCTTCAGGGAGAAAATCAAGTCAGTAGCGTGAAGGCAGGTGTTTCAGTGCATTGGATCTCATTGCTTCTCACATGTGGGCAGGCAGCAGATAAAAAACAAATGAAGTATTTAAACGAGACAGTCCAAGCTAGGTATGATTTAGACACATCTTCAATTCCCCCAAACTATTTTCCATATTAAAGATTAATGTCAAGCTAAAGCAGAGGAAGGTGGCATAAACTCTCACTAAAGGGAAGCAGCACTAACATCATGGGAAAGGACCCAGCTAGACACAGGAGGTAAACAAGAAAAGCAGGAGGGATGAAAACTGAAGCAGGCACTCATCTCTGGATAGATTTGTTTCAGCAGTAGGTAAAAATCAATCTTACTGAGGCTACAAAATAGCCCTGTCCTCCGTATGTGGTTAGACTTTATCAGATCATCCAGGTAATAAATCAAACCAGGAAATTCTTCAGGAGTTACATAGAAATAAACATTTAGCAGCTTCTCTGTGTAATTAGGCAGCCTTCAGACCTGCAGCCGTACACAAAATCCAGTCTTCATCTGTTGGGAATTAAGAAAGTACCCTTAGCTTTAATGAAGCTGTCTCAATTTATGCAAAAGCATGGATCTTGTTTACCCAGCATTAGCCTATGCTTAAGTGATTTAGGAACGTGGTGGAAAAAGTCCCTATGAATCCCAGGATGGAGAATTTTAGACACTTCTAGTACTTGGACGTCTCACTTTTAAAGTGAGTATGAAATCAACAGGCAGATCTATCTTGTTTGAAAATTTCAGCCCTTTTTGCCCAACACTTTTTTCACCCCACAGTTTGAATGCTCACTTTGAGTTCTCCAAATGACGTGGATAATTTTCATCTTTACTTCATTTACCTAGTACATATAGATCTTTCCATCAATATGTCACCCCTAGATTTAAACATCACTGTACTTGCAAATGAGGCTGTTCAGGAAAAGTAAATCATCAGTACTGAATACATACTGCTCTCTTCCAAGTCTCAGACCACGTGTAGCTGTATCCCCCAAGTCCCTATTCTCAATGCAAACTGATTGTCTTCAATGTATGAGCAGCTGCAGCCCAACAGCAACTATGCTGGGTTGATTTTTTTTTTCTTTTTTTCTTTTTAAATACTCAGAAGTTTGCAATTTATCTTCAACTCAGCTGTGTTATAAGCTTCGGGCTGCCCAAATCTTAAAAGACAGAGGAATGAGTCTACTTCCAGCTTCAAGTTTAATAGACAACATTTAATATCGCTTGCTTTTGGGTGGGTTTTCTTTCTTACCCAAGCAGAAGCTAAGCCCTTACTAAACACTGAGGGATGGTTTCTCAAAGCAATACTTTTCACTACTTTCTGAAGAGGTGAATAACTAATCATGTCAAAGCCTTTAGCACCTCGGAGAAGTTATTCCAATCCTGGTCCCAGACACAGGTTGCCTACATGGTGTGGCTCGGAGCTAAGCAGATTAACAATGGCACTTTATTAAACGGCATCAGACACAAGCAGTCGGGTGCTGGGCCTTTGCATGACATACTTGTAATGAAAAGACAACGCTGGCCAAAAGCCAGGATTTAAGGCTCCGATTTTAGCAGAGCTGGCAAATAAGGAAGGGCCAGAGGCTTAGAAACAGCTGAGCAGCTGCGCGTTGCCCAGAGCCCTCCTTTGGGGACTCTTTCATCCTAATGAGTGTAATCTACAATGCAGAAAGCATAGGATCTTTTTCGTGCTGAGTGCTATCTAGACAGAGTAGATACAACCCCTACTCCAGAAGGATTGCAGTCCAAGCGAGTAAGAGAAGGGAGAGAAAAGCATTATTTCCTCTACTTCACAGATAGGGAAGCTACACTTAGAAACAGACTTGCCAAAGATCACCAAAGAAGGTTGCAGTAGAAACAAGGATCACGTCCAGAACTCTGTTCCTTCCACTGCCTGAACTCAGAGACCTGCCTTTCTCTGCAGATCTTAACCGTAGAAAACCATGTTGGGTGGGACCCTACGGGACATTTAGTCCTCTCTCACTAGAGAATGAAAGCAAAGTTAAACACTGTGACAGATCTTTGCCTAATCTGTTCTTGAAAACTTCCAGTGATGGATATTCATAACCTCTACAGGCAGTCTTTCACCTGTCTTCAGAGATACAAAGTTTGAGATTGAACAGCTCCCCCTTTCCCAGCTTCGCAGGTCATGGTTTCCAGACTTGTATCATTCTCACTGCTTTCTCCTGAACTTTCTGATTAGTCCAAAACTTTTAAATTGGACACGCAACTCCAGCATGTCTTGCCAGAGCTAAGTACAAAGATTGCTTCATAAAACTTACACGTGACAGTAATCCTGTCCTGTCCATCTGTACCTGATAACATACTGTACTTTGTGCCGTGACCCTTCCGACCTCGGACTGTTAGTGGTCTCTGGGTGTAGGAGTACTTTGCTGTGATGCATTAATTTTTCTCTGAGGATTTTAAGAAAAAACCTACTGTCTGACATTTCCTTCTGCTTCCCTCCACTCCAGAAAGATGTCCTCTAACAAGGGTATTACTCATAAGTGAGCTGATACTTTGAGTACAGTGGTGATGACTGAAGCTATGAATATAAATTTATTTCCATTGTGCATTTAAGAGCTTGGAACAAGCCACCAGTATGAAGACGTCCTATGTATCAGTAGAAACAAAACCCAGGGTGGGGTTCATCTCTCTTCCTTCCCCTGAGTCATTTAGACTCATTTTCCAATTGATCGAGTGAAATAGAGTTGCCTCATCCTAAGATAGGTATCTAAAATAGGTCTGCTGAATCATGGTCTTCAAGGGTCTTTAGTAACTCAAGATTCCCTTTATTTATTTAGACTTCACTGTCTCCCAACATCCTTTGTTACTCAGGGAAGGACTGCGGTACAGCCTGACACTCCAGTCTGTGCAAGGGCTCAGTGTTAGCTCAAGACCTCTCAGCAGCCTTCAAAAACAAGTGTTACATCTACAGAACAAGCAGCACAGGTGCCAAGAAAACTGCGGAGAAATGGAAGCTGAGCATTTACAAATCACCTCTCGTTTTTACAGTTTGCAAGGTTCTCAAAATTAGTTTGAATTTTTTTCCCCTCCCCTTGTAAAGTTGTTGGAACAGTGATTAAGGCTACTGAGAAGCCCAGCTCTGCATTTGGTGGTCTCTTGGGGCAATATGAGCATCACTTTTAAATTTGCCTCTGTTCAGGTAACACGTGAATCCAACAAACTTTCCCTCTCAAAGTTACTGCCCAGGAGGAGGAGGTGGAAAGTCTGTCATGCAAGAACAGGCACATGGTTCATCTGCTTCCCTGTGGCTATAGGAATTGCTTTCCTTTGGCTGTAAAATCCCAATCTGTGTTCTGCTCCCCTCCTTTCACTTCAGGACACCATTTTTATATTCATCTGTTCATCCTCAGTGACTTGGGGCACTTTAAAAAAAAAAAAAGCAGTTAAAGCCATGTGAAAAATCAGTCTTGCCTCAACAGCACATTCTGCTCAAGGCATTTCATACTTAAACCCCCATCTCCAGGCTAGCTGTGCTGCCTACCCCAGTACTTTGTCCCAGCATGCAGATTGCATGATCTCTCCTTGTTATTTTCTTCACGCTCAGTTTGTTTGGCAGGCAATTCTCTTGTTATATCACAAGAATTACTTGTTAGCCTGTAGACAGGAGCTCGTTAGCTGCCTTCCGCTTTCTGATGATTTCTGCAGGAACTGGTAGATTTGCATGGAAAAAAAGAAGTTTAACACACCACTTGTCATCAGCTTGAGTGCTCTTTCTTTCTGAGCAATACGGGAATGGCAGGGGATTACGGTAATGGCAAGGATACTGCCTGCTACATCAGCAGAGCAGTAAAGTTACTGCTGCTCCTTGACAGTGTGGAGCTGAGCACTGCAACTGGGGAGGGACCCCTTGAGGGATGCTGGAGTCAAGCCCCTCACAGGGATACAGGGAACCAGCGCAACCGGGAGCCGTCAAAATACTAGTGGGGAAATAAAGGGAGAAAAGCAATGGATTTTCAGGCACAAAGTCCCATCTCTGCATGAAGAGAGGAGCCTGCTGTGTTGTGCTGTGAATCTCCTTTCCAGATGCTCAGAGGAGCTGTGCTGCCTTCTAGAGACTACAGAGGTGAGTGTGGATTGGGGCAGGCACAAGAGTCTAGGGTATGCTCTTCCCCAAACCATCTCTCTCCACAGGTTGAGTATTATCTGGTTGGTTTTGAGCATGAATATCTGTCAGTCCTTTCTGCTGCATCTCCTTGACTTACTGGGAAGTTTTTCTTCATGTGCTTAAAAAATCAAGTTTGATCATTTCTTAATTTTCTAGTCCACCATCAACCCTATAATGACCACAGTTACAATAGTTAGAGATGCTTGATGCTACAGTCACTTCATTGATGTGCTTAGTAAAATCTGTCCTTTTCTTGGATTTATTCTCCAACTTGTTCCCTCTTGTGGGAAAGAAAATATAAAGATCCAGTTTCGTTTCAGTGCACAGAAGGCAAATTCCCACAGTGCAATACCTTTTCATCTCCCCTCCCCCATCCTCCCTGCTTGTGAACTGGGAATTTCAGGGGTTCAGACTTTTAAATGCCTTTGCCTGCAGGAAAATTCAGTTTTGAGATTCAGCTACGTGACAGTTGTTGCTGCTCAGTGTTTGCGTAAAGTGCGATCTGAGGGACTCATCTGAAAGACCGAATATTAGGACGCTTAGAGTCCTACCTCATCTCGGATTTAACAAGAGTAGTCTTAGTGGTGGTTTTTCGCCTGTCTGATCAATATTTTGGATGGGAACACTATATCCACATCTAGGTGCTGTGAAAGGCTTTTCAGCCCACACTTGTAGCTTTCCCGTTTGTGCCCCCTGTGTCTCAGTTCCCAGGCTTATCCTCACTTTTCCATCTGATGTACCTTTTCTCCATATTTAGTCAGCTAAGGCTGAGCTTGGCTTCCAGATACTCTGAAACGTTGTGTCACTCAGTAAGAAACTTGTTCCTTGCAACATCTTCTGCTTGGCAGGAATTGCTTTTCCCCTATAGATTTCTAAAATGGGCAGTTCAGCTGGACTAGCGAGCAGTTCAGTGGGTAAAGGAGTCACTTAATAAAGAAATCTTAGACTAAATTCTGGACTTATAAATCTGCTTCACAGTTTGTAGTCCTGAATTGTGTCCCACAGGTTTCTCTCTCTCCTAGAGCCGGTCTCTGCAGGTGAGCTGATAATTAGGATTGATTGCTGTCCCTAAAGGAGAACAGACTGCTGCTGAGAACATGGCCAGAATATTCAGGCAACAAAATCCACATTGGTCTCTTAGTTGTTGTTAAACAATACTGGGCTGAAAAAGGTTGGTTCCACTGGCTGGAGCCAGCTGGAGGAAGGCTCCCTAAAATAGCCTCCCGCTCTATTCTTATATGGGAACCATAGCAGTAAGCGAACACTGCTTCTGGGAATCATATTGTGTCTTTGTCTCCTTCAGGGGGGTGACGATCTGCAAAGAGCACAACAGCATGCATCGTTGACACGGCAAACTTCACTCTCCCCTTCAGAGTAAGCCAGAAGCTGATGTAAATGAACTTTAATTCGCAATCCAGGAGCTCAAGTGACAACTGCTCCACAGCTTGGAGAAGCTTTGATTGACACTTCAGACCTTGAAGATGGGTAGTGGCAGGTATCTCAAATGACATTGTTGAGCAGACACGGCAGCAGCCTCCACCTTGTCAAGTTTCTAAGCCAGTTGTAAGGCAGAATCAGGACTAACACAAGGTAATTAAAAGCATCAGTGATTTCCTCTTGGGAGAAACCTAAATTTAAGACCCTTTGGAATATTTATGTTACTTAAATATTGAATCTTCCCAAAAAGGCAGAAATGATTTTAACCTGCAATTCCAATATTTCTTATCACGTAATCCTGGAAAGTAGGATAAATAGCCTCTGTTTTGTGTAGTCTCACTTCTGCACGCCAAGAAAAATGCAAAAGGAGTTAAATTTGACTTGAAATTGGTGGCTATTGACTGTGCTACAATGGTAAAAACTTAGGGAGAAAGGTAGATTTTGTAATATGTTTCTGGATCCTTCTCATTGTTCCTGGTGCTGCACTTCTAAGACATTCTTAAAAACTCTTTTTGCCAGCAAAGCCAGGCAAATGTTGCCTGTAGGACCTTCTGAGAACTGATCTCATCACTCTCTCTACCTGAAAAGGGAGTGAAGTACAACAGCCTCGCGTGAACATTATCAGCCACTCACCATGGCTTTCCTCCCTGGAAACTCCTCTGACTGCTCCAACTGCACCCACTCTGTGGGGCCTGTGAACATTTCAAAGGCCATTTTACTAGGTGTTATTCTAGGGGGGCTGATAGTTTTTGGGGTTTTGGGTAATATTCTGGTTATCCTCTCTGTAGCCTGCCACAGACATCTTCAGAGTGTTACCCACTATTATATAATTAACCTGGCTGTAGCTGACCTCCTCTTGACTTCCACTGTCCTGCCCTTCTCAGCTACTATGGAGATTTTGGGCTACTGGGCCTTCGGGAGAATCTTCTGCAACATCTGGGCAGCTGTTGACGTCCTTTGCTGCACTGCTTCCATTATGAGCCTCTGTATCATCTCGATAGACAGATACATCGGGGTGAGCTACCCACTGCGATACCCAAGTATAGTGACAGAGAAGAGAGGCCTCCTGGCGTTACTGTGCGTTTGGGCATTGTCTCTGGTAATATCGATTGGACCTCTTTTTGGCTGGAAGGAACCGGCACCAGAAGATGAGACCATCTGTCAAATCACCGAGGAGCCTGGCTACGTGCTGTTCTCTGCTCTAGGCTCCTTCTACCTCCCCCTGACTATTATCTTGGTGATGTATTGCCGAGTGTACGTAGTGGCCAAAAGGGAAAACAAAGGTCTGACTTCTGGTCTGAAGACAGAGAGATCTCGTTCCGAAGAAGTGACCCTACGGATCCATCGTAAAAATGCTCCTGAAGCGAGCGGATCAACATCCAACCCCAAGAGCAAGCATCATTTCTCAGTGCGTCTCCTCAAGTTCTCCAGGCAAAAGAAAGCTGCCAAGACCCTGGGAATAGTTGTGGGATGCTTCGTTCTCTGCTGGCTTCCATTTTTTGTAGTAATGCCTCTTGGTAAGTAAAGCAAAACCCTCTACCTTTTACAGCACCTTCCTTGGAGGCAGGGCTAGGGTTGCGCCTGTGTACAATAAAGCTGATCAGAAAAGCTCTGAGGGAATAATTTTCTATTGCAAAGCTGTCAAAATGAAAACATTCTCCATCACAAAGCAGTGAAAATAAAAAAGGAAAGTCTCAAATGAAACAAAACATCTCTGGTGATGAGAAGCATAAAATTCTGAAAACAATGGAAAGGATTTAGTACTCTTTCATATAGAAAATACTCTTTCAGAACTAGGACTGCTATTTCTGACCAACTCTGCTGTAGGAATAATATCTTTAGATGTGTGTGTGTTTATATCTAAGTTTGCAGCCAGTTCTTCAGGTGATACAAGTATGTAAAAGGTCAAGATATAAATGCATTCAGGGTCAAAGTGGCTGTTCACAGACTTGGGGCCAGATCTCCTGGAGTGCTCAGCACCTAGTACTTCCCATTGTAAGGGAAAAAAAAAAAATCAGCTTCCTATCAGGAAATTCACACTATTAGATACCATACTCCAAAGGAAATGAATGTATTTTTTAATTTAACGTATGCCAGTCAGAAGACAGCAGTGAGGATCCTTCAAACTAATTTTATATTTCTCTGGCTTGCATCTATTGTGGAAACCCACTGAGCCCACTGGCCAAACACTGGCTTCAACCATCACGCTGAATATGAATATTTATTCACCAGTTGTAATTCTAAAGGGGAGGAAAGTCAGGGATTTGTTCTGCTTTGCTATCACTGAAATATAAAGTAGTAATTAGAATTTTAATTAAGCCTTGCTCAGTCACCTTTGATGTGATTTCAGGATTTAAAAGCAGAATACTAATTTCATACCTATAGCTGAGTGTGATGTATGTGGCATATCACACTGAAGTTTGTTCTGCAACAACTGTACTAAATATTAGGTTTTGAAACATGGAACCTTAAATCTGTGACTTGCTCAATTTCAGTAGCTTTTCTTATGGAAAGGGATTATGCTGCACAGGAAAAATAAAGTAAGATTGTGTTTAAGTTTTAGCTATTAACAGAACAATGTGTACAATTAAGAAAAAGAAAAACCAGGCTTACCTAAACATGAAAAGAAAGATTTGGGGATTTTCTTTTTAGGTTTTTTTTTTGAACCTTATAAAAAGCTGTTCTTTTTCAATTAACCTCTACTGGATTTACCAAGATTACCAGGTTGCTCTACAAAAACCTGTCGCTAATATTGCCATGTGAAAAAACCCAAAATATAGAATCTTTTCTGTTGGTCAATGCTGGGAAGTGCTGGAGTAAGAGATGTAGATGTTTCATAAGGAGGAGCCCTGAAAGGCCTGGCTCGTGCTGTCCAGGATGTCAGCATGTTGGAATGCTGGTTGCAAGATGTCTGAAACATACCCAAAAAGGGTTTGTGAGAACACATCAAACACGCTTCTCATCTGCAAACGTGGTTGCCCGCACAGAGCTGTTGTTAATTAATTTGCTTTGGATTTAAGAAATTTTCTGGACTCAAGAGTGGCTTTGCATCTTTCTTTGATCCCTTCTAAGGAAACTTTCTTGAGGTTAGTTTCCCTGTCTTTGTGGGGTTACTATGTTATTTTTTAAAGCCTATTGTAAGTCTTTCAAAACCTATTTGCTACTTTTGTTTAAAGACAAAACACTATTAAACAGACAAGTGGCACAAAAAAAACATGTCTTCAGAAAAAACGAGGAACCACATCTTGAGGCAGGCTGTCCCACCCGGAGCCAGAGCCTCACCCGGAGATGATTGCATGTGGCACTCTACACCTACACCATGCAGAACACTTTCCAAAAGACAGTAACCACTTTCAGATCTGTTCTGCAGACAGGTGAAGGTGGGCATAGGGAGGCAAAGTGATCCGCTCAGGATCACGCAGCAGATTAGTGGCAGAGGTCAGGCTTTTCAGATGTGCCGAATACTCCGTAGCTGAAACCATTGGCAGCTGTGGAGTTCACAACACAGCCAGCTGGGCAACAAGAACCTTGTTGTGCAGAAGACTAGCTCTGCAGCTTTGTGACCATGGGACAGAGCTGTAAACGGTCCCATCAGCCAGGCCGCCCTCAATGAAGGTTGCCCGTGAGACAGACGTTCTTAAACTCGGCTACACAAACCACTTCAGACAACTGGCGGGTGCTTACCACTCTATGCAGCAGAAGTTCCCAAAACATAAGTTTCTATTACTGTGATCTACAGCATCCTCAAGATCCCCACATCTATTAACATCAACTCTACCAGCCAAGAACCACTTTAAAACAAGAAACACCAGGGTTGTTAAAGTGCATAACAAATGGGGGTAGAAACTTTGGAGGTGTAGGTATGGGAAGGGCAAGAGTGATAGAAGGATATCAAGAAGGGGTAAAGGCATGATATCCATATCGGCAGACGCTGCTGAAAGTAACTGGAGAAACAACTTGAGTATCCCTGCCATAAGACAATATCTTAATTGAAATTGGTGTGTAAAGGTGCCAGTTGCAATCTGTGTAAGTCATGTCTGTCTTACCTTCTTGGATGAAGTTTCATTCCGGACAAAGGGTCCGTGCAAAGGCTTTCAGTCCAGTAGTCCAATACACCTTCTTCTCACTTGGCTTTGATGTTTGTGGAGTAAGCCAGGGAATGATAATCCTGTTGCATGAAAATAAGTGAGGTTAAGATTTGTTTTTTCTCTGCATGCTGGAATGTAAACCCACCCTTCACAAAACTTCTGTAACATAAAAGAGTGTCAAAACAGCTGATTTCCCTTGGAAGAAGTCAGGTTTTCATTTCTGCATGCACTTTCTCTCCCTCTTTAGAGCTGACCAGTGGATCTGCTCCTAGCCTCAAAGTTTTCCTGTAAAAGCTTTGAACTCAACATGTCTTCACAAACTATTTTAAAAAAAACTGTTGTCCCAACTAGATCTGCAGTCTTTGTATTCCCCTAGTTAAATCTCGGTTCCTCTCTAGACACGTAGCTTTCCTAGTGCAATGAGAGGTCCTTTTCCATGATTGTTTAGGGAAGGCTTAGACTGACTGACGTGCAGGGTAAGAGGTAGCAATAGGCACCTAAATAGGAGTAATCGAAGAGGCAGCAAGAACCGTGAGGGCCTTTGCCTACACCCATTATCCTCTATACAAGACACCTATTAGTGAGCTCAAATTCTGGCTTTGCTCGACAGCACTGGAAGTTTGATGGTGTAAAGTGCTTTTTTATTCTGCAAACCTTCCTTTGAATTGCTATTATCCAAAAAAAGCTGTAAACCCATTGCTAAATTAACTTTATTGGAGGAATTCTTCACAGACGCTTCCTATAAATGTCATTGCCTAAGAGCAATCATGTCCAACACTTTAGCCCTAATATTAGGTTGTAAAGACTGCAGTCCACGTACATCTCCAGCTGTCTACAATTGCTTCCCAAACAGAAGATTTTCAGATAAGTCCACTGATCTTTCCTCATTCTACACTAGGCATCCACTTTTCTATAAGGATAAGTATACAAGGATATATTAAACCGAAGGAAATGTTAATCTTCTGAATATATTGCTTGCCTGTTTAGGAGCTCTAAATACTTTCACTGGCTGCCACTTGTTTAGTATACGCTTATGTTTGTGCCAAGCAGACTACAAGAGCATCCTACCTCATCCAGGCAGTCTATTATTCAGCCCTTCAGAGAAGATAGCTGGAAAGCATGTTTCCCTGTCCCCTTTAAGGCTATTGCTCTCACATATCATCTTCTACACCTGTTGCATCATTTTCTTAATCTCTTATTCTTTTCTGCAACACTTAATCACCATATTCCCAACTGCTAGCCACTTAGGAGTGACCTGAGCTTCCCCGTCTAACACCCCCTCATGTTAATTTACACGGCAAGAATAGCTTGAAAAGCTTTTTAGTGGTGACCTTCACACTTTGGTTACCCTGTCCTTGGCTCCTTTCTCAAAACGTAACTGCACTAAAGCACCCCATTCAAATAGCTAGGAGGAGTACAAGCCAGGTGTCACGAACAGGGGATTATGCCCCATGCACTCCTTTACATGAACAAGAATACACTGCTTTCCTGAAGGGAATTAAGATCTATGATCTAGCCAGGAGGACTAGCAGGTGATAGAGCTGCATTTTTGTTTTCTGCATTAGTCAAAACCTTCTTATCACCAAGTTTCTTTTTTCCAAGTGAGCTATAAAGTGAAACCTTGCTTCTCTTCCCAAAGTTCTAGAAGATCTTCTCTGGCATGTTGCCAAAGTTCTTTAAGATCCTCAGGCAAAAAAAAAAAAGCCCTAAAGTAAGCAACACTGCTTTTCAAATTGGAGCAACTGCATTTTCTTAGGCACCAGCAAGCAGGGACTACTTGAAGCTGAACTAGAAACCTGAGAACAAGCTCCTGGAGAGACCTGAACATCAAGGAGCAGCAAGAGCAGGGCAGCTCCAGGAGGGAGTACAACCCAGGAACAGAGGGTGACAACAGCACAGGCAACAGCCATGCCCTCCCCAAAAGCATGCACTCACTGTACCTGAACAGGAGCAGTCAGAGGTGGCATCTATGGTAGGTTCAGCTAACAGTCCAGTAATCACCAGACAAACACAAAATAACAAAACAGAGCCAGAAAAGAACAAGCACAAGCTTGTTTACCTCACTCAGAGAGGGTTAAGCCGACCTTACATGCAGCTGCTAGGCCGAGGGTTTGTGGGTAGAGGCCGCAGATGAGGCTCATCTAGGCAATTAAGGCCTGTTGGGCCCTGGCACTCTGCACTAACAGCCTGCCGCACAGCGTGTTTCTTCCATCTCTGTTTTTTGTTTTCCTCTTGCAATTGCTAGAGAAGGCTATAGACAGGTGTAGAAAGAAATACTCAGAGCTAGAAGAGCCCAGAAATTCAGTGCATGCCTGTAGTGGTGTAACCTCGTCCTCAACATCACCTTGGAAAGTGGTGCCAGCTGCCAGAGCAGACCTTTTCCTGTAGCTGGAAGACACTTGTGGGTTGCTTTGGGAATTTTTCAGATGGTTTATTTTCAACAACATAGATGACAGCGCTTGGAGGTTGTTTTGAGGTGAAACATGCACAGAACTCACGGAAAAAAGAAAAAGAACTGGGATATTATGAAAATGGTCCTAAGTTGGGATTGATGGTTTATCTTAACAAACCCTCAGAAGCAAACAAACTCACAGAGCTTTGTTTGTTGTCCGCTTTCTGTGGCAAGCTAGCTTAAATCTGTCTGGTTGTAGATGTTGTGTTCAGAAGCAGAAAGAAGAAAAAAGGGAAAGTCTGAGCCAGGATGTCACAGGGGAAAAAAAATCCAGACTAGTAAACTGGGCAAGGGAGAGGAAGGCTTTTAGCATTTGTCAATCATTCTCATGATGAAGAGAGCAGAAAAGAGGATACGCTGGAGGGTATTTATATTTGTTGTAGAGTAGTAAATTAGTCTTGTGAGCTGACACAAACGCTGTCAAGGGAATCCTCTAATCCTGTCTACATGCCTGTCTGCAGCTGGTTTCTAATTACTATTTTGTGGTTGTTTTTTTAAATGGAGTCAAAGAGAATGACTCTCTGCTTTCACTAGAGGTAAACCAGAAAAATAAAATGCGTTTTTCTATCTCTACCATTGATGCAATGTCTCAGGAGGTCACAAGGTGAGGAGCAGGAACATGCAGCAATGTCTGGAGGTCGGTGGATTTATCCCTGTGTTTTCCTGTGAGGTTTGCATTTATTGTATATATCATCACTTGTTATCTGTTTTAATAAGGTGGCTGATTTAACTATGGCACCTTGCTTGGGCTCCAGAGGCATGAGTTCACACCCAGTCCACTCAGCTGTACATGGGAAACTTATTTTTAGAAGTCAAAGGTGGCCAGACATGACAGAAAAGCTGCAGTTGTTTGTCTGTTATCGGATACAGAAATACATTTACCTTAACCACGCTGCTAAGGCATGATTGACCTGTTCTCCTCTATGTTGCAATGCTGGGACAACACAAAGCTTCCATTTTATCTGTCAGGGTACAGTATTTCCCAAAGGCTGTGCTTCAAGGACCCATCTGATTTTTGGTACCAGTGAAAAACATATCAGGTATAGCTTTATGGCCTCTTGCTCTTTTCAAGATCATCTGAGTCTCGATTCAATGTGTTCTCCTGCCAGAACATCTCCAGATGAACTCCCACGGTTTCTGGATAAGCCATCCTGCGTCCTGCTCACTTACTGTCAAAGTAACTGGGCTTCGGACCATGTTCTTTTGTCATCGTGAACCAGAATACAACAGAGTCGGGTCAGGGAAAGTAAAGCCAGGGTCTCTGCTTCACCCATATCTTATCACAGCAGGAGTTCAAATACCTGCTACTGTCTTGAAGTTTATACCCTGCAATTCACTCTCTTCCCTACCTACCGGCTCCTTCAGACAGCGGTGTTTTAATCAGCAAAATCTGGGAACACCATTTCAGAGTAACACACAGGCTTCAACTGGTGTGAGATTCTGAGAGCAGTTTAAATATGTTTCTTAGGGTCTTTTTGGGGCATAAAAAGGCATCCATCCCCCATAGTTTAAGCAGCAGTATAATGGGAACTGCCACGGTGTGAGATTCAGCAGTGAGCTGGGATCCCTCAGTAACAGGTTAACTGTAGGAGCTGAACAGAAAGTCACCGATTTCCTGCAGAATCGAGACAATTTTGATCGATGATGCTGAAGCAATGGGTAGTATTGTCTTATCCTGTGAAGGCAGTGTTAAAGAGAAGGTGTTTACCTGATGGGAGGGTAAATAAGTTTGCTGATGAGGAAAATAAGGAAGAGAAAGCAAAAGTTTTCCTGGGAAGCAGAACTGTGTAGAATTGCACCAGTCTTCCAGGGAATCACTATCCTGGCATTTCCCCATACAGAATGTAAATAGCTTAACTCCTTTTCGTGAATCACCTCTTTTCTTCTTTAGAATTGGACAGATGGTCTCACAGCAGTAAATATAAGCACGGGATCCTCCTGTCCTTCCTACCCCTTTACTTGGAGGGCAGAGAGTAAGGCAAGCAGCCCATGCACTCCCTCGACATCGTCATGGCTGGGTTGTCCAGATATCTAGAGAAACAAGGATCTGAGTCCCCTTTCTTTTCGTGGTTCAGCTGATAATAATATAATAAAATAAAATGAATAAAAGCTGTGACAACCTAACCCTCAACATAGTTTTCATATCAGAAAATGCTGAACTCCAGCCATGGAGGAAATATGCAGAGCTAGATTCCCCACATTAGTATTTCAGTGTGTTCCCTCAGCAACAAAAAGAAAAAAAGAAATAAAGGGGAAAAAAAACCAGAATAAAGCCCCAGCTCGTTCTCTGGAGCACAGGTCAGGGAGAAGAAGGGTGTTTACACTCCTTGAGTCGTGGAGCACAAGTGTGTGTGTGTCAGCCATTGAATGGGGAGAAAATAAGCCATGAAGATAAACAGCCAAGATATTTCCTTGGCAAGTTGGGGGGTTTTTTGCTAATCACAAGGGGCATTTTTCATAAACACAGACTGGAAAGGCTTTGTTGGTCTAGGTTGATAGCTCAGCTACACCGAAGCCAATGGCAAAGATCCTGCTGACATCCCTGTGGCCAACATTTCTCTACCATTATCGAGTCCTGAAACGTTGTGTCCCACTGACTCATAACACAGCAAAGCAGCGGAAGGAATTGGCGATATTAATAGCCCTTTACACTGAAAACAAGAGAGAGAAAGTGGAGTCAGTTGTGCTATGTTTCGTGATTCACTTCTATGGCTCTCCTGCATGCACTACCTGTCAGAGAAGGTTTGTCCTTGTCTTCAAAACGTTCCTGCTTTGTGTAGTCACCACTTGCAAGTCCCTGGAGTAAATGAACCAGGAATGTAATTTTTCACTCGCTCTCAAATGTCATGGAGCAATTTAGGATTTGTCGGTGATTGAAAGGCGATGAGTGATTCTCCCACCCCACCCAGCAAATGTCAGGATTTGTCTTCAATTTGGATACATAAGGGAGAGATACTCAGCTTCTGCTGAAGAAGATAATTCCTGTATTGCTAACCCCAAGGATTCCAAAATCACGACTGACAACCGCATAGTGACAAACTCGTGAGACAGGCTGAGATAGACTCATCTTTTCAAACTATTCTCTGAACCACGCGCTTGGTTTTTTTTTCAATTTTTAAAGGAAAGCTAAGATTTTGTTGTAAGTGCATGACTCCGAGAGTGAGGGCTTTGGGACAAATATCAAATATCTTAAAAATGTGAGCAACGAGATCCAGAATCATTCCACTGCAGTAACAGCATGGGAGCTGGAATTTCAACGACAATGAAACTGATTTGTAAAACAATGTGATTATTTGGGTTTACATGGGTAACAAAACCTCAGTTTACCTTCCCATGGTTTTTTATCGGCTTTCTAAATCTGCAACTGCCCACAGTGAATCTGGAAATAGTTGCTTGCTGAGATGTTTGCTCTTTGCCAGAAATATCATCCATCGTAAGTGGGTACAATATGAAACAGAGCATAAATTAGGTCTGAAAAAATCCAAATAATCAGAGCACCGTTCCCAGACTGACCCATTCTTGTTGCCTGTCCTTGCCACCTCTCACCTGTGTCCCAGCACCCGCACCCTCCTGATGCCCCAGAGATCTGAATTCAGGCCCTTGTGAAGAAAAACAAACTCTCACTCCTCCTTCTACATCTGTTTATTATGGGTCAGGGATATCTAGGCACAAAGTCACTCTTATTTTCTCCCTGAATCAGCCGCAATATTCCAGGCCCTGGGACAGGCACAGCTGTAAACGTGCAAGACTTGCCAGATGCAGGCTTTTACCCTTCCTCAAGTCTATGAGCCGTCATTCTGCATTTGTTGCATTAATTTGATTGTACAAAACCCAGAAGTGTTTCCTACTGTTCAAGGGTTCTTTGATCCCATTTTTTGTTCCCACAGAAAATACTTTCCATAAGGGAGCAGCAGGGTGAGACGTGCTGGGAGAGCATGTATGTACAGAGCGCAGCTGTTGCATGGCTGCAGCGATACATGTATATATAAATATACTTTCCAGAGGGTGGTTTGTGTTTTGACCCAAGATGCAGTATAGAATGCCAGTCTTATGGAATAAAGTTCAGTGCTAACATTGAGCTTGGGAACACAAGATATAACACATTTATCAATGTTTGTAGAGCAGACTGCCTCATGAGAGATCTAGGGTGCCCCGATACAGAGTTAATCTGCGTGGGGACATCAGTGCTGCTCTGTGCTTCATCCTCTGGGTCTTTAGGGCAATTGCTCTGGAATAGCTGCTGCCCTCTAGCTTGACTCCTTAAGGGCAGATCCCAGGACCTGAGTTTTAAGCTTTGCCTCCCTGTAAACCAGACCACTATCCCTGTTTCCAGTTTGCTGTGAGCACAGAGGCGTATTTCCTACACGTCAGAGGCAAGAGATGCTAGGATTTTTGTTTGACTTCTGTGCAAGGTTTAAAATGGGTACTTCTCCTCATTGCCTGGGACGCTTTAAGCCCTGATAACAGCACACTAACAAATACTGTTTGGGTCTCTGCTCACAAGGTGCACAGGCACTGCTGTTGTCTCCTGAGTGGAGTCTGCAGCTGCTGACTTCTAGGTACTGCAGGCAGCTACTCATTGCAAGCTCTGAATACACGGGCATGACTGCTTTGCAGGTTATTGCTGGTCTCTCATCGCACATGGGTACAGCCCTGATCTCACCCATGTGCCAATGTAGCCATACACCCTTGCCTGCCTTCTCCTGTGCTCTGACTCAATCGCCAGATTTGTGCCATACAACATAAAAAGGGAAAAAAGTAGCAAACCTAAACAGAGATGCAAGATTTAGTAGCAGAGACGGATTTTAACACCACTGTGGGTCCACAGGTCACAAAAATGTATGGGATCTTATTCCTTTGGTGCTGAGGGAGACAATACAGAGTAAACAACACAAGTTTCTGTAGTCTGGCAGCTTCTAAATCCCTCTTTGTTGTCCATCAGTGAAACGATGCACGACATCAGTACTGGTTTTTAAACAACCTATAATCAAGCAGTTCTATAACTTCTGACAAATGACAAAGTCAAATTACATCTTTGTGACTGAATTGGCACTTACTCACCAGGAGGTACATGGAAAACTTATCTCTCAGATCTGAAGAAACTTCGAGTTGACAAACAGGAAAATAAATGATGAGGGAAGAAAATGCAATCCTGACATTTTCAGGGGTGAGTGATGAAATACTTAATGGCAAAGAATCTCAGGAGGCTAATAGTACATTTTATTTTATTTAATTTTCATATAACAAGCAATTGAATTGTGCTACTGACACTTGAGAGTCCCCAGCCTTTCGAAAACAAAGCAGGAATTCAAGCATCATTTAGTCAATCTACAATTCTAAGGCATTAAAAGATCAGTTGATGTTTTCTTTACTGTCCTTCCAGCACAGACTGCAGGGAGACAATGGAAGATGAAGCCTCTAAACTGTAATCAGTTTTGCCACTATTTACCATTTTATTCCTGACAGTGTACCGGAGAAGATATTAAGGCCTGTGAATAGGGTAGAGAATTAGTTTTAAGAAAGAAAACTTTTCACTTCTCAACTGCTGCTCACTATCCAGCTCTATTAGAGGATACCTGGATGGCAGCACTTTATTAATCTATGATTACACCTAGCCTAGAGTGAGAGAGTTGGAAAAGCTTACTCTGGAGAGTTAGATGCTATAATAATTCTGTTTTTTCAGTCCTGGCTGCTAGTAGGCAAGTGTCCACACCTGAGCTGACACTAATTGGCAGCCGCCAAGTGGTCAAGGATTGAGTGGTCATGGACTCTGAACTGCTTGCCCCAGTTCCACCTGGTTTCTCTGTACTGCCTCGCTGCTACGTAGGAATCAGACAGTCTTACACTGTATATCTTAAAGAAGGGAGAATTCACCACTCTGCTTCGTTGTTTAATCTCATGGTTGATTATGGTCATTGTTTATAAAAAAAACCCAAAACACAAAGCCGATGTTTATTTCTACTTTAAACTCATCTGACTTGAGCTGCCAGCCACTGCCCGTTTCCATGTTTCAGCACACTGAACAAAACACTTCATCATCGGGCTCAGCAGCACTGTTTGAAAATGACTCCCACTTGCTACCAGATACATTGACCACTGATATTAATCATGACAGCAACATCACTGAATATGCAAGGCCTGGAAGAAAAGAACACATTCTTAGCATTCTGTGGGGAGGAACACGATTCCCCAAGGACTTGGAGAATATGATATTTTTCCCCTTTTGCCAGATACTCAGGTAGCCAACAAAAAAGATTAGGGAAAGTTTCTGAACTACAGAGGTAACTAGGTGTCTGCAATAGAAGAGCATTGCTTTCTGTGGCCCTTTGAATAGCACATCACACTTCTATAGAGGCACTAAGCAAATGCTGACATGTCAATAGTTCCTCACAGCAGTTGTGCAACATACAGAAGGATTTTGCTCATTAGACAGAGAAGATGCAGGAGGTGAAATATTTTTTGCACCCTACACAATAATTCAGTGGCTCAAGGTTTAGACATGCTGATTTATGTCGCTCTGGAAGTGGAATAAGCTGTCGGCATAAGTAAGAAGAGGGTCCAAATTATTTCTACTTTGATTTTACATCTAGCTCTGTTACATATTGGGTCCATTGACTATCAATTCCAGCCTCAGCCCTTTCAAGATGCTACTGACAATATTTCTTCCTATTGACATTTGTACTGTTTCATTCACGTGACAACACACAGTTACAATGAAGCCTGGAGATAGAGCTTTAGCTGGTCTAAACTTATGAAACATCACTGGCTGGCACAACCAAATGCACAGCAGAGCAAAGCTGCTGTCCTAAAGCCCAAGTTGTATCCACCACTGGAAAGAAAGCGTTAAAGACAGCGTGTGATGGGGTCTACAGATAGCAAAGTTTATATGCTGTCAAAGCTACTTCGTTTCCTTTTCACTGTGTGTTGTTCCAACAAGTCTCTACACTGATGAACCAAAAAAGGTTACATTAATAAATTAGCATGCAGATCCCCACCCCAAAAAAAGAGCAAGAGACAGACTCTGACACTGGCTATTTTCTATTTTTAACAGACTTTGGCAAGGCACTAGCATTCCATTTAGAGTGAGCCAGCAAGTTGCAGCAAACAGGAATTGTTATTGTTTACTCATTTTTACACTCAGCCTCACACAGCTGATTCCCTAAACCGAGATTTGTTTCACCTTTTGTCTTAACACAAAATGGGAAAGCAGTAGATATGCTGCAATTAAATGAGGAAATAAAGGAAAAATTGAGCATGATTTGGGCATTTAGAAGCCTTTCGTTATTTTTCATCTGCCAATGACTTCAGCCAGAAAGTTCTTTGAGAACGTTATTTAGTTGTTTTTCACTAAAGGAGAGCAGCATTAATTTGCTGAGAAAAATTCTAGGTCGTGGATATGCCTGCTCGCTCATGCTTAACTGCAAAACAGCGTTTGCTTTCTTTAGCACAACATTTTTGGTCTTAAAAACTGGTTGATGGTGAAACTGCTCTACCTAGCTAGCTTGGAGCTACGCAGAAGCAATCACGGAGGCAGCGAGACTCGTGCTTGATGCCCAGGTTGTAACTGGGGTTGGAATCAATCAGAGGTTCAGCGGCTCCGAGACAAAGAGCGAGCTCCTGTGGCACGTTCTCCACTGCCTTTGGGTATTCTGACTCAGTCTCACTTCTCTGCTGCTCCACCATACACCAGATGACCTGGGTCTTAGGGGACCTCTCCCAAGTCAGAGATAACTGGAAGGCTTCTCACCCTGCCGCATCTCCAATTTCTTCCCTGACAGCAGCGTGGCCTCCGGGCCCATGAGCTCCACTCAGAGGGTAGGAGCTGGTGCCACGGCAAGAAGACATTGCTTCGCATTTCACAGCAGAGACTGTGTTCGGCAGAATGAGCAAGTCATTAATCACACTGCACTCTTTGTGTGTCTGGTTCAGGCAATCCTTTGATACATTCTCACACAGGCAAAAAGACCCTGAGAATTCCTCTCTGGCTTTTGCCGCTTGAAAGCGTTTGCTGCACTTGCTGTAGCTTTGTTTGACAAAGACGGGAAGAAAAAGATTCAAACCGAAGTTCAGCAGCTCTCAGAATTAAATTAGAACACCCTCTGATTGCATTATTAGCTTTTGCTAAGTCAGGGGAGGCCCAATGAACAGATCGATCCCTGTAAAGCTTAGGAGCTGCTTACAGATGTAGTTGAACTGCAGAGGATGACAAATGTATCGATGCCTAAATCTTCCACAGTATTTCTTTCAACATGCACATGCTTACAATTTTTCCGGGGGAAAGCAGAAAGACAAACATTTGTCAGTGCTAAAAGTTCTTTTATTATAAACCTGCTTATAAAGTCCAAAACAAGCCAATTATGTTTTCTGGGAAATTATTTTTCTTCCTGTGCCTAAACTACTTACTGACACTGGTACGATAGAACCACTTTTTTTTTCCCCTTTCTTTTAAAGGAGGCAAGAAACAGCCTTTCCCCTTGACAACATACGGCAAATATTTTTTTCTTTCTCTGGTTCTACATTCATTTTGCAAAATTGGTCTTAGAAGTGCTTTTATTACTTACTCCCACCCCAGCATCACACAGAGTTTAGTTTTCTGGTTCATTCACTTTCAGATAATATTGTTTTTATTTCTAGGCAAAGAGAAGTACCAAATAAGAGAATTACAGGATCTTGTTACAATGGATGCTTTCCAGTGTCATTCAAGAAAAGCAACAAATTTCTAAACAATTCTCCATAAGCAGCAGTGTTGACTCTGTGATATCTTAAATATGTCTCTGTAGCTTTATAATAACATCTCCTCATGAGTACATCTCTTAAGAATTTACTGACATCCTATTCAAATCATTTAAAGTTAAAAACTTGCTTATACAGGCAGTAAGGAGCTCAAGTTGTAGTTAAACAAAATACCAAAGGTTTGGCATTAGGAAAAATGTTCCCAAGATTTTAAATCAGCAGATAATTCATAATTAAATCCTATGTCATCACATATCATAATCTATTTTAAAAAATGATGTTAGTAATGCTATTTAATTTTCAATTTGCGTGGTCACTTGTAGTTGACTGTTGTTGTGCCAAGACAGTGAGGCCTAATGAATGCACAGTTTATGGCTCTGTCACTGATATGCTGAATAAGCTCTGTCAAAAGATTTCAAATTTTTTGAATGTTATCCAGCCTTCTATAGAATAAAAAGTCCCATAGCACTTTCCTTACTAAGGAGCCATCTAAGTTCTTGCTCTTTGAATCGTCTCTGGGAGGTAACCTTGCAAGTATATGTCAGTATATATATATCATGGCTGGGCATGAGACCTTCTCCAGTGTTCACTGATGTAAGAAGGAACCTTTCCTTTAACTTCTCTGAATTTTAGATGCATTCTATGAGACACAAAAATGTGGACAGTTAGATTTTCTAAAGGTTTCAAGGGAAAATGAGTACCCAATACTTTATCATTTTTAAGACTTCTAGCTGGAATGCAGTCTACTCAGTAACCCTACTTTTCACTTACTCTGACTTCTGAAAAGGTGCGATTTTCTTGCCGTTTGAAACCCCTTTTGATAACCTCCTAGATATGACTGTTATTTGGCTAACTAATCTTGAATTAGAAGTCCCGGAGGAAGCAATTTTCCTCTATCACTTGATATCGGTCCTCTTGCTTGCCTCTCTGGCTGTAACTGGGAATACAACGCTTGTATAATAAAGTAGATGTCTTGAATTGATTTCTGATAGAACATCCATGTGATTGTATGACACCATATATTCTGAAAGACTTGTTCCTGCAGGAATTGGTCTTCGCGTCATAAATTTTCCATGACAGAACAGAATCTTATTTATTTTTTCCAGTGTTTAAGTTTCTTTGGTTACCTGCAATTTTTCACTGCCTCTGCCTTAACACTCTGTGTATTTTCCATTTTAGGTTCTTTCTTTCCTGCAATCAAACCCCCGGACACACTTTTTAAAATAACATTTTGGCTTGGATATTTAAACAGCTGCATCAACCCCATAATCTACCCGTGCTCAAGTCAAGAGTTTAAGAAAGCATTCCAAAACGTCCTGAGAGCTCAGTGCCTCCCAAGGAAGCAAGCAGCAAAGAAGCAATCCCCAAGTTTCAACCTCAACCATCCCGCTAGCCAAAGCATGGAGAGTGGCAAAGGTGTGGTCCGTATCCCTGTCGGCTCGGGAGAAACCTTCTATAAGATTTCCAAGTCGGATGGGGTCTGCGAATGGAAGATATTCTCCGCTGTGCAAAGCATGCCTGCAAAAAATGCAGTTTCCAAAGACTGTACTGCAGCCAAAGTGAAAAGTAAAGGTTTCCTCCAGGAATGCTGCTGTGCAGGCACTTCAGGGAACCTTGTCCATGAAAATTGTAAAGTGCCAACCATTAAAATACACACCATCTCCCTCAGTGAAAACGGGGAGGACGTCTAAAGGACTGAATGTGCCTAGCACCGTAGGCTGGCAAACTCGTGGCTCTGCTAATGGAATGTTACTCTTTTTATTGGGAAGTAGAAGTAGATGCTACAACAGTTGAAAGGATCCAGGTGAAACAAATAGCATACTGTAAAACAGGGCCAAATCTTTTGAGGAGTGATGTGTCTGAGTGCTGGCAGCCTGAACGAAGCCCCTTAAAGACAGCGAATGGCTTCAGTGGATGGTGAGCACCCTACGGTCTTCCGAGAGACTGGCCTCTGCAAGCCATTTGCCTGAAATTTAAAGGCTTTATTTTTCACTGTATTCCCCTGTTTCAAAGTTCCTACTGCTCTGATTTAAGTGAAATGAGGAGAAAGAGCAAACTACAAAGACCCCATGCTGATTTCAGCACGGATACTTTCAGACAGCTCCACATTTAGAGCCACTTTGTGATTCTGCCCTGCCCCAAAAAAGCTAAACCTTGATCCAGCAGCCAGGAGAGCTGAGGTTGGGAGGCTCAGGACTTGGGACAGTGTTTACAGATCTCTGCTTACTTTTCGTTAAGGGACTGTGGACAAGAATGTTTTCCTACCATGTCTTGCCTCTTTTGTTCTTGTCCAGGTCCTGGCTTGGTGAGGTCCTGCACGCCTTGTTGAAGAGCACAGGCAGCTCTTTGGATTTGCATCTTCAGCTGGGCAGCCTCATTGGTCCTCATTCCTGGGCTGCACCAGATGGGGAATTGGTCTTCTGTGATGCCCACAAGGCTGCTTGTCCTCAACCTGTCTGGAAAAGCAGTCACTTCAGCTCACAGGGCATAGCAAAATCACTCTCTTGGCTCCTGCCCTGCTTGGAGTCGCTCGAAGTTTCCCTTTGTGCTGTGGATTTCAGTAAACTCCATTGCCAAGGGAAACTTGATCCAAGTGGCTGCACTCCACCTAGCTTCAGAGGTCAACCAGAACTGTTCTTTTTTGTACAACAAATCTCCCAAATCTCCCAACAAAACCAAATGACAATTTGCATGCATCCTAGGTTTGTTTGGAAGGTCTCTGCACTTTGATGAGGGTCTAATAAAGTTCAAAAGTAGGTAAGTCATCATCAAAGAAGGCTCAAAGAGATCACTTTCACTCATCCATTTGTTTTCCTTGTTCTGAGTCCAGCAGGGACCTGCTTAAAGACTCAATAACTCCTTGCTCAGGTGCTTGCTAGTCAGGTCAGTGCCACAGTCACGGGAAAAGCTGCAGACATTTTGCTGTCTCCCTGCCCAGTGTTATGCTACATTCCTTTCCTGACTCCTTCAATACTGAGTGCTCTAAGCTTTCTATGAGATCCTGGGTACCCTGCAGTCAGGAACTTTACCCTCGTTCTGAGCAGTGGGAGTTTAGCACATTAAATGACTTAAGGACTACATCCCCATGAGAAAGGGCCATCCTTTGGGAATTTGGGAGAAAAGCATTTGGAAGCATGTTATTTTTTAATATAGCTAATCCAAATAAATAAATAAATGAGCTGTTCAGCATCTGGAAGAAATAGTGGGAGGAATTCTCTGTACAATATTAGAAATAAGCAGCTCTTGACATAACTCCTCCTGAGCCTGCCAAGTAAGAACGCAGCTTCTTGAAACAACACATAAGCCTTTACTCATGTCTCAATGTCAGCTTCCGTGCTGAATATCTGCTGGCTTGAAAAGGGAAAGGGCTTAACATAAGGTTAGCTTTTACAGGATAGGGCCTTGAAAGGACGCCTTGATATTATTGATGAGCAATCATTGTTTATTCATCTCTCATTCAGTATTAAGTCCCCAGTGTCAAGAGAATTTCAGTCTTCTGTGTCTTTTATTTATGCATGAATGAGATTTCTTTCCTCCTGCAAACACATATTTGCAGCTAGAACATTATCGGACAATTTGCAAGAGTAAAATCTGATCCTTGGAGTTCTTGCAATACTGTTGCTTTGCGCAGTCCTGGAAACAGAAAGCAACCTCAGAATGTAAATGCAGTTCACATCTATACATGGCCAGGATGCTAATCAAGCACTGCCACTGTAAATAAATGTTGAGCTCAAAGTGAAGGAAGAGAGCAGATGGACCTAAGCCTGTGTTTTGTGTAGACAATTCACAGAGGCAGAACAAGCCAGCTAATTTTCCCCCTACATTTGGCCTTGTTCTCAGGGCATGAAAATTATTGCGTAATATCAGTATGCCTAGGAAACCTATTGCAAAGTGCCCATTTACAGATCTTGCCAATCTTGCAGGATTAAAAGTAAAATCTGTAAAAGTAAGAATCATGTCTTTGGGCAGATTCACTAGTATTTACTCAGACAACACCAGCCTGATGGAGCTATGTCAGAAAACAAGAAAGGCATAAAAGACCTGGTAAAATTGGCATCTGTTTTCTGGTGTAATAACCAAGAACACTTCAGGTCCCGTGTGTGCCAGTAAATTTTCCTTGCAGCACTTGCTGGCTCAGATATACATCTTATAGGTGTTTTCAGGTGCTAGTATGTCACGTCAAGCAGAGGGCTTGCTTCTCCCAGCCTTCAAACAAACGGGGATAGGGAAAATGAAGATAACAGTTCTCAACTCAGCCTGCAGTGGTCCTGAAGACATTGAGAAGACACTTGAATTTGGAAGCACAGTGTTTTTCAGACCATTAAGCTTTTGTTGTGTTTGGTAGGCCAGTGAATGGCACTGTCTACCTCTTCTTACACAGGGAAAATGAAATATCTAGTTTAGCTGATTAGCTGAAGCAAATAGTTATTTGTTCTTCCACATGAATGCTGCATAAGAAAGATACAGAATGTCCTAAACAGGTTAAAATTAGAGAAGAATTCAAATCAAATCCCTGGACCCAAACCCTTATTTATTTCCAAAAGCATGCACTCATGGACAGCAAATATATCCCATTTTATTTGGGATTTATCCCACTTTTTTAGTTTAAATAAGAAACCCACCCCACCCCTTAAAGCTTTTCTTAGGGTTTTTCAATAAAGTCTAGAATTTGAAACTAGAAGTGTTGAAATACCATGAAAAAAATATTCTCATGGTACTTCAAGCCAAGACCAGAAGCAGAAAAGCTGGAAATCTCATAAGAAAGTCACATGAGACTCGTGGCCGAGGTTTTCAGTCTCACGGGGTTCACATACGTGGGACGCTTATTTGAACAAAACCTGAACTCTGCAACATTTTGAAAAACACCCATTAAATGGAGCAAAACTAGCAAGATATAAAATCTTCACTGCACACACTTGCTGCCCAACCCTATCTGTATACTTATTTTATGACTTGAACCAATAAGGTCATTTGTGCCATCTCGCCTTTGGAGCTGGGAGATTTACACGGGGTCTCTCCAGCAATTTTAGATTTGTTGAGGTTTCATGGTGTCAGGCGAGGGGCTGTTGTGGAGCTACACATAGGCTGACACAAATGGATTAGTCATTTAATTCCAGAGCAATTCTGAAGTAGCAATATAATCTGAATCTGTAAGACGAGGGTAAATAAGTCACCATGCAGGTGGCAATGTCTGGATAGACAGGCAAGGATTGTCACCTTTGTGGCACAGCACTCCCGCTTGTGAGAGGCGGAGGTTAGAATGATGAAGACTTGGTCTCATCTTCATCCTTTTTTTCTGTCATCAGACAGATGCTAAAGGATCTCTCTCTGTCCAGTGACTCTGAAAAGCACTCAGACCTCAGCATCAGGCGAGCCTGGTCCCAGCCACACCTCTGCTGCTGTCACATTTGCCAGCAAAAACAAATACATAATTTGTTTGGCTCGCTCAGAGAATTTCTGCATGAAAACTGCCCGTTCCCTTGCTGCAAGCAGGGTCATAGGCACTTGTCATCTTGATGGACATTTGGACTGACAAGTCTCAAAAACCATAGAAGGAGCTCTAGGAAGAAAAAAAAAAGAAGGAAAAAAAAAAGGAGTGCTGATTTAAGCAGCCCATATTTTTCTGTTATTTAAAGTGAACTTGGGACTGGTAAAAGAGCTGCAGGCACAGAGGCTGAATGTATCTGTCTATCTAAAAAGCACTAGCAGAACAAGAGATGTCCCAGTGGCTTGCCATCTGTCATCATCACATGTAAAATGTTTTACTGATCAGGACTCTGTCATGTGAAATACCGTAAGAGCACAGAGCAGAGAGCAGAAGGTGGTCAGACGGGAGGTAAGAACAGAGTGGAGTGCCATGATTTTCCCCTCAAAGCCACATCCAGTGGACCACACCGACCTGTCAATTGATGTGTCCTGACTGAAATCTTTGAGGGACACATATGACATCCCACTATCTTGTCTGTTGAGAAAGACAGCCAAGATTTCCATCTTGAGTGGAGCAGGTAGTCTCTGCTGCAACGAGTGGAGAGCTAGAGCATCATAGAGATGACTTTCAATTTACACAGGTTGAGGCTAAGCAGATCATCAATCTCACTTCCTCATAGGGCAGGGAAAGTTCGGTATTCCAGTTTCCACAGGTAATGTTCATTCAGATTTACTGTCTTATGTTTTTGAGGCTTCATGTACTCTGTAAGATTATTCAAATCCCAAATACTTAGGATCTGCCCACTATCCAAATAAATGTCTCCTCCTTTTTTTTTTTTAATTTTGCTCTGCCAAGTCCAAGGATAAATTATGTATCGTGTAAAAGAATATTCTCCTTTGCCAGGCTTTAATGTCTTGAAAGTCCATGGCATTGAAAAGAGGAAAGATTAAGCTAGGAATATTTCTTGCTTTTCTACTCATCAGAGTCAGCAAATAGATTTCACAAAGGTTCTTCAGTCTTACTTGCAAGATTTCCCTGCCTGACTTTTTCAATTTTCTGAAAGGTAACAGTTACAGTCTGGAGTATCATGTACCAATTGAAGTCAGTTAAAAAAGAGCTTATTGCTTTACTGAAGTGGAAGTTGCTTAGTCCTAGGTATGCCTGTTGGCCTCATGTTAACTAACACTCATGTTTGAATGGGTTTTTATTAGGACTCCATTTTAAGATAAAGCTACTGAGGCACAGAGTGACTCAGGGATTCGCTCAAGGAAGATTGCAGCTGTCCTATGTTGAATCCATGCTTGGTAATTAACTCTGTATCCTACTTAGAGATATCTTTATCCTCTTTCCTGTCTTAATATTGTTTGGATAAGCAAGGCAATGCTGAAAACCAACTCAATAGGACAGGCTGTTGACACCAATTATTTCTGGATGATTGCTTCCGACAACAGAGCCAAAGAGAAAAGCCAGTTGGTCTTCAAGATGTTGCACTAAACTCAAGGCATATTTGGGACCTGCACCACGCAGTGTCATCGTTTGCCAGAAGGAAAAGGTATCTAATAGCTCACGAGAGAGCTGTTGTAATGAGGCAGCTTTGTGTATCTGCTCTCTATCTGCTTGCTGCATTCCTCATACCTGCTTCCAGTCACCCTTCCGCCCAGAGCCTTTAAGTCTCACTAGCACATCAGCCTCTAAGTTGTTTCCCAAGAAGCCCAAGAGTCAACTAGCACTTTCTATGAATGAAGCTATCCAATATTTATTCTGTTTCTTGCATAATTATAATGAGACTCACAGGGAGGACGTTAGACTGTCTGGCCAGACTAATCCTGTATTTTCCTATCAATGCACATAGGTAAACTAAACCTTCTCCATCTGTAAAAGGGAGCTAATCCATAAGCATAATCAACTGCTTTTTGAAGGTATCCCCAAGGAGATTATTTAATATATGACAGTATTATGAAAATCCAAGGCGCTACGGAGATAGCTTGTGGTGCATTAAAATAGAGATCTTCCACCCAGCTTGATAAATGTAATTGAATCACTTATTTCCTGGGAAGAGATTAAGCATTTGTATTAGGGATTCGAGTAAAATGTCATGCCTTCTACACAGAGCATGCTGCATATTTCTCATACTGACAGAGAAGGAGAAAAATAGCAAGCATGAGCTAAGGGGAAATGAATTGCTAAGGAGGAGAGCTATGTATTGCAAGCAACTATCACATAAGAAATAACGCATCTTTTAGTTCCACAACACTCTCAAAGATCTAGTTAATGCAGATTAGTGTCTGTTATACTGAGCTCAAGCCCAGGCTGAGAAATACCCTCTCCTTTATCACCATGATAACATTAAGATCTTTTTCAGAGTCAAAAACATCCAAGACTTAATACTGAAAAGCAAAAATGATTTTCCACTACTCATTGTCTCAGACTGAATGACAAGACCTTCTTGCATTGATCCAGATTTCTTCTATGATCTGCAAAAAGTTGGTCCTTGTAAACCATTTTCTGAAGTAAGAAAACACAAATCTAGCCAGTATTTCAGCAGTTTTCCACTTAAAAAGCAATTCCACTCGGCTGATGATCACAGCATCATTGTTGTGTGATACAAAACCTTTGCTGAATATCGCTGAATACTCAGTTCTACTTACTGACGTTATGACTGTGGGAACTGTATGCAAGCTGGTTTGGGCTTTTTTTGCTTTGCCGGTCTTTGGTTGCAAAAATGTTTTATTTTTCTTCTGTCTGCTGCAGCATTTTGCCTGCATGTTGTACAAGTTTGGCTGCCAGTGGTTTTTAAAGATGTTTCTTGAAACGGGCACTGCATTTTCTGAACATGGTATTCCGATGTCATTGGATTTTCTACGTGCTGTTTTTAAAGGCCCATTGTTTATCATGCAACATGTTTGAACAGTCATGCCGGTCATTTTCTTGAACAAAACTGAATGTATATGAAATATTGCTAGGTGAACAAATAAATTATTGGGGGAAATGTGCACTTTGTGACATGTGAGCTACAAGTCTGTTTGCTTGTTTGTTTTTTTTCCCCGAAAGTATTTATACAAATGTGACTTCTCCCTTTCAACAAATTTTTCAGGCAGAGGATCAGGTAGAGATTCCTACCAATAGTGCTGATCTCAGTGGGGTTTAGTGGGAGTAAGGTACAAGGAGAATAAAGGAATCAAACTTGTATTTCTACTGTAAAAAGGTAAAGTCAAGTTCTTAAAAAATTTTGAAAGGAAATTGAAAAGTTCATTTGGGCCCCAGATCCTTACCATGCTTATTCAGTTTGCTTACAGTAAAACATCATGTCCCAGATGAAATCCAGCCCATTTTGCTGTATCCCTTATAAACAAACACAAAGAGAACAATCCCTGTCAACCCAAGAATGTAAATCCTCTTTGGGAAAGACAGTGCTGAATTATTATTTTCCATTATTTATAAAGGGAGAACTGAGACACAGAGAAGGAAAGACAGATTTCCAAAACAGCTGATACCCGAGGAACCTAGACAGCCCTGGCTGTAGCTGTCACTGGTGAAACCTTTGAAGATTTCATCCTAGGTCTCAGGGAAACTCTGGAGAAAAACTGTAAGTGGAAAAAAAAACCCAACCAGTTGCCCTCCTGCTTCTTTTACAGGTCTGTTCTTCCTCTGCTTACAGTGTGCATTCACTCGCTGTTATTTTGTATTGCACTAGAGCCTGGGAGCTTCGCTAAGGACCGAGATTTGGTCCTTAACTGATACAGACCTCGCTCTAAAGAATACCCATCTAAACTTACAGATGGACATGAAAAATGTTGCAACTGTAAGTAGTAACTTAGAGTGTCAGAATGCCTTTGTGATCACTACATTTACTGTCAGGTAAAAGAAGCAGAGTTATTTTTATTCAATGGTAGGAAATGTGCGTTTTTGCTTGGCTTGATAATATAAATCCAGCTCAGTTAAGATTACGTAGTACTACGTCAGTCTGTCTTAGTAATGTGGCTATAGGTCCTTCCTCTGTTACAGGACACACTCCCTTGCTGTGAACCTGCCAGCTGAGGAGAGGAAGGAGTTACATTTTCTGACATATTGGATGAGGATTTTATTTTCCTAATCGGGCCATGATTTTCTGACCTTAGGCAAGTCAATGCATTTACACTGTGTCTAAACTCCCCTCTGCGCAATGGATGTGATATATCCCAACTGTCCCAGGAATGCTGAGCCTCATAAAATACCATCGATGATTTTGAAAAGCTGACATATGACAGGAAAAAAATAAAACCTGTTGGTGCATTTGTTTAATTTCATTACAAGTACATGGATTCAGCAAATTCTGCTTGTGCTTTTTTGGGGGATAAACTTACTACCTCTTTCCAGTTCCTCAGATGTCTTTGCCAGTTTCTCAGCAGCTTCTGTCCACTCAGTCTCATCAACAAACTGTCCCCGTTGCATCCTTTTTTGTAATGGCCAAGGTAGGACAGAGTTCTTGCTGCTCTGCTAATGGCACAGTGAAGAAGAGCCATTAGGTTGCTACCTCTGCCTGTCTTAAATGTGAAGGCAAAACAGCTTTCATTCATGCCCTGACCATGGGCCAGGACAGCTAAATCCTTCACCGCCAAGAAGTTCTGCTCAGGGCCACTTCTGAGGCTGCTAGGGGTTATTTCTCTGTCTTGAGCCATCAGGGTGAAATAGCACATGCAGGAGGCTTCAGGAGGTCTTTGATTTCCTCCAAAATTACATAATCAAGAGAAAAAGCAACATTTCCACTTTCCCCAGCTCTGGTCTACACATTAATTTCGACACTAATGTCTGTGCTCTGCATTACAAATAACGTTTAAACAAATAACGTAAAACAATTCTCGGTTTTATATGTCATCCACCAAAAAATCCCAGAGCTGCTCTGGGTTTTCTTACCATTACAAGGTACAGTGTTATACATGCCACAGTCGCTAAAATACCCTAAGTACTATTCATGCACTACACTTCAGTCAAGTATCTCCAAGCGCTTTTAGAAACATTTCTTAATTAAGCCTTTCCAATACAGAAACTGCATTATACAGATCCCTTAAAGGTTCCCAAGCTGTTTCATAAACTTTAATTTAATGTAACTTTAAACTAATTATATGAAAAGGTAAAGTCATCCTCCACTCTGGTGTGAAAGCAACCATCTGGTTTAGTATCTACATTAACATCACACTACAGCTTTGATAAGGAAACAGCTATTTCCCTCACCAGTGAGAACTTCAAGGGAAATGCAAGTGGCAGAATATTACTGCCCAAATAGGACTTTGGCCCCAGTAACACAGTCAACACAACTGCATTTTTCCGTCTGAATGCAGTATTTAATAACCCATGGATGGGTGATGCTAATAGTGCCGCTTCATCTTCCAGAGGAATTCTGCTAATGCTCTCAAGAACTATTGAGGGTTTTTTCATAAAGATTCAGGCCTCGCGAGAAATTTTATGACAGTTTTAATCACGGTCCCCTGCAGGATAAAAATCTTAGCGCTGCGGCTTTTGTTCCGTTAATCTAGCTGCAGGCAAAGGTCAAAGCAGTCAGGAGCTTTATTGGGGTTCAAACACTTTCACAATGGTAAGTGACATTGTGCTGGCAATTACAGGAGAAGCGAGAGACAGAAAACATCCAGTTTTTCTTTCAGCTTGTTATTGGCCTAATGCTATCGTAGTTCTTACAGTAAACTTCTGCTGTTCATTAAAGTGGTAAGTGAGCCAAACAGGTATTTGTTTAAATCCACTAGTTCACATAATGCAATTACCAGCCGCTGATCTTTATCAGAAAGCTGCAGAATTGACTGAACGACTTTGGGGAAAGGGCTTTTTTCTCCCCACTATCAAGCCTAACTCCGTTCTCCAGATTTGGCCTGGACATGCAGTTGACATTATCTTTTGTATGAAGTAAATCGATTCGGAGCAGCTGTATGGACAGGCTTCCAGTGATCTGTTGCTTCTGGCTTCATCACTGTAATGATTAGCTCCATAAGGGATAGATTCCCAGATATAATTAGAAGTGGTCTTGTTAATATAATAGTCTATCTCCCAAAGCAAGGAGAACCTGCAGAAAATGCATCAGAGAGATGGGTAAGAAATTCTGCATAAACATTTCTAAGAGTTTAACTGAAATCACGGCTTGGGCTTGTACACAACAGAAGAGATACAACAAATAAGGAGTGGCATTGAATTTCAGCTGAGGATCGTATCCAAACACACTTCCACACCAGAGCATGTCTTTTAGCTTTTACAGTTGTTATAATTGAAGTGCTCTGTTTTGCTTTCAAGAAAACACAGTACATGATGGATAGAAGCTTTCTGGGTATGTTTTCTTTTTCTTTTGCATTTTCTTCCTGACATATTTTGGCAGAAAAGAGGAAAAAAACTAGAAAAAAATGAATGCCTCCCAAATCCAAAAAAAATGAAGGGCTGATCCCGTTTCCCTTCAACCTAGTTAAAACTATATATTGAAGCAGACCCAGCATTCCTTACCCATATTGAGCAGTCAGTCACCAAGGAACCCCAGTAGCTCCAGCAGGACAGCTCACCAGTGGGTTACCTTGGGCTCCTTAACCTCCAGCAGGAGTATGCCTGGTTAATGCAAACCAAATCTCACAAAAGTGATTACCAGCACATTAGTATCACAGGCTGAAAGTTGTTGATTCACTCCCTGGAGGTAAAGGAGTAGCAATACTAGTTTTTAGAAGGATGAGCAAGAAATGCTTGCAGATCCAAGAGTACTGAGAGAGTCAAACTGACGGTCTTCATGTGTCGTACTGCTGTCCCCCCAACAATAGGAGGGAAAAAGCCCGTTCATATAATACTGGGTTGAGGATCTTCTGTTACGTATCAGTATAAACTCACCCCTTTCTTCATACGGGGTGTAACATCACCTTCTAGACAAAGCCCCGAGACCTTGGCAACAATTAACTTCACTGGGACTCCACTGGATGTAAAACCGAGCACAATTTGATCTAACAAGTAATGAAATGAGCACAAGCAAATGATTCTCCAGACCTACATGTTTTATTCCCCACTTGGCTTATGTGCAACACAGAAATAAAGGCCTGTGATGTCACAGGTAGTGGCAAGACAGCATTTAAGTTCCCTTTGCACAGTAATAGATTGGGATACAAGTTAAGTTCCCATTCATAGATCTGCTAACTAAAAGGAGCACACCTCCTTTTCAGCCTGGATATCCAGACTACACCAGTTGCTTTGCACCTCCAGAGAGAAGAAAACTTGGTACAGTGGATGGACTGAAACCCACTCAGTATCACATTATCGTATGTGTGCATATATGTATTTGTGTATATATGTATACCCATGCAGATCCTGTCTAACCTTAGCCCAGAGCTTGCTATTCAATGTCTGAAGGCATTTTCACTGATTGAAAAAACTGGGGGAAAAAATATAGTCTGCAAGAAGTAGAAACCTATCAGTTGATCTAAAGATTTATTTTAGAAACTTGAGCTCTGTATGAGATTTATTTTCAAATCGAAAAACCTGCCCTGAACTTATGACCAAGAGTAAGAGCACATACCTGATTTTGCAGATTCCTAACTTGTTTCTTCACCTCTTCCTGTATCTGTTGCAAAGCAAAGGGAAGAAAGTGTTAGAGGGCTTCATTAAATAGCTCATTTGTTGCTTGTTTCCTCACTATGGACAGCCTTACACTCACATTTGCACGTGGCTCTGCATTTTTCCCTCGCTCGCCCCTAAAACACAGACCTCATTTTCCTTTCAGCAGCTGATCGCTACTGATGGAGCTGGCCAAGGCTGTGGAAAATGGGGCTTTTTGCAGCTGCGTCCTGCTTCCTTACTGAGCGACGAGTCCTCTACCGACTAATGCTGAGGAGACAGCATTTTCACATTTCAGTTTTGTTCATTAGTTACATATGCTTAAGCTCATGGAAAACAGGGTTTGCCAGGAGAGCATCTAGGGCTAGGCAGGCTTATTTATATA
Source organism: Gymnogyps californianus (assembly GCF_018139145.2). Classification (NCBI taxonomy): domain Eukaryota; kingdom Metazoa; phylum Chordata; class Aves; order Accipitriformes; family Cathartidae; genus Gymnogyps; species Gymnogyps californianus. Next base: position 4,761,996 of record NC_059493.1, on the reverse strand, counting down.
TAACATATATAGCATTAGTCCTAACCTATACAGTGAAAAGGGGAGTTGACAGCTGGGAAGTAACAACACATGCGGATGAATGTTGAACCCAGCTTCTGTCCAGTTTTCATGTTAACCTACCCAGGAGCAATAATTTAGAGGAGTGAAGTGTATACGAACGCAGCAACACATTCTCTGGCTAGTACAATATTTCCCTCCCATCAAACATCTCTCAAATACTCCTGAGTTTTTAACCATAACAGACCAGCTCCTCAGGGTGAAAACCAGAGAAATTCCTCTTGCACTCAATGAAATCCAGGGCGGTATGTCAGCCCAGCTAAAGCTCTTCTATACTAGAGCTTTTTATTTTACTGGTTGTTTCTTTTTTTAACCATTAAATAGTCTTTTTTATTAAAATTCACAATCGCATGGTGTTGTTTGGTGTCGACATCAAGCTGAAGAGCTGCTGCCTGTTCCTTTACTGGTCTTTTTTTTCTCATTATAGCTGCTGAGATGGAGGCAGCTGGCAGCGAACGAAGCCTTCATGACAAGTTAGTTTTTTGCTAACGCTACCTACCTTCAATTGTGATGCTTCTTTATCATCACGTTGCTGCTGGAAATCACACTGAACTACTTCGAGATGAAACATTTACTATATATTAGTGAATCAAGTAACGGTATCGATGTTTATTGGCCCCATGCCTTTTAAACCAAATATCCCCTGTGTTGGCAGCTCCCATGATTTATTCTTGAGAGAGACCGTGCTATCTGAACTCCAGCTCAGGGGCTCCAAAATGCTACTTCAGTTTCAGGAATGTTCTGCGTTTCCCTTGAGAGTCATAAAAATCTCAAACTAATGGTGCTATATCCAGAGATGTAGCGGAGGAGGGGGCAGGCAGGAAGAGTATTACCAGGGAGTCTTAGGTTTTAAAAGCATTTATTTCCTTGAGCACTTGTAAAAGGGAGGACAAACCAAATCTGTTGGTTACAGGCAGCATTGTTAAACCCAGGGGTCACTAATCACCCTCCCAAAAGTAAAAGACACCAAACCCCTCCTAACATTTTATTTATTTAGTTCTAATCCTAAGAATTAGAGAAAAATCAGCTATTTTGGAAAAGGAAAGAACCTCTTTCAGTGGCTTTTATAGTCTGAGGATGCCCGGTCTGGCAATATCCCACCCCTGAACTCCAAAGGGATAATGTAAAGGTGATCTCATGGAGAGCTGCTTCCCCTTCTGAAAACTGGCATTTCTGACAGAGATGTTCGGGCGTGCAGGGAGGAGACAACCGACAGTACAAAGAGCAACCTTTTCCTAAAACACACATAAAACCTACAGCTTTTTGTTTGTATTCAAGCTTTTAAGTCCTCTCACCCATTGTGGATTTTTTAACATATTAGGATTTTTTACAAAACCCAGCCTTTTCATCACATATTATGTTATCCAGTGTGTCAACTGACCTCTAAGAAATAAGGCTTTCTCAAAAATCCTGAAAGAGATCCATTTCAGAGATGGATGGGGTTTATTTGGTTTGGGGATGATGATGATGATGATTATTCCTATTCCATTGTCCTTACATTTCTCTACAGTCTTAGAAAACTGACTCTCTTTTCCAGTTTCAATATTCCTCATTCAGAATCCCATCACAGCATAATCAGAGGGAAAAAGATCTCTTCAGTCTGGTTTTCTTAGTACTTAGTTCAGGCACAGCTGCATGGTGGCCTGTACTGAGACAGTTGCATTTAAGCACCAGACTCCGTGTGTTTCTGCCGTTCTGCCTGTCTTTCCACTCCAGACTCAACCCTATTACTTGCCTACTTCAGGAAAGGCATTTCGCTGCTACCAAATATCACAAAACGTGGAGGCAACAAACTAAAATTGCTGTTTGCTTTAACTCACTTGCTGCTGCTCCCATTAAGGAAAATAATATTTAAGAACAGGTTCAGTAAAACAAGCAGCTTGTTTGGTCTCAGGATGTTAAAGCAGAATAGGCTTTGCAGGAAAAGTTCGAATAACCAACCCAGGAGGAATTTCCTTGCAAGGTTAACAGAACTTGTGTCAGACAGTTCAAATGGGATAAATTCATGTCCCCCAAAAAAGCCTGTGCATTTCCATCTACTGTCTGAATAGTTATATGAGAATTTATAAAGTGCATGCTGAATCTGAAAAGCCAAAAACATGCCAACGCAAAGAAAAAGGAACATGTACTTATTTATGAGCACTGAGTCCAGACCCATAAATTGCCGCCTCCTTTTGCCAAAAGAATAGGTTCCATGTGGTTGTTAGCAAGCTATTTTAAGGCACTTTTATGCCTTTCACTATGTTGCTATATCCAAAGAACATTTGATTGGGAATTCAGTTGTCTAATTCTGAATGCATGACACATACCCAAAAAGAGGCAGTTAAATTAAATTACAAGGCTTGGTTGGGTTGTTGTTTCATTTGTAACATGCCTGGAGTGTCTGCTGGCTTCACCGGGAAATATCTGAATATAAATCTCATCTCAAGCTATATTTACATATGGATCTGGGCATATTGAAAGGCTCCAGAGGACTCATAAGAATCATATGTCCCTTCCTGGTGCTGCAAAGGGATCGTGCCTAAATACTGCAGAGTCCAGCGTTCACATCACTGGGGACATTTGTTTTGCTGGAAGCTACGTATAAAACTACAATTCAGTATCTCTCGAAGCAGGTGGCAAACAGCAAATGGGCCAATAAACCCCGGCGGCAGCCGCAGGAGCTGTTCTGGGCATGTGCTGTACGGCCTTGCCGTCCTGCGGTCTACTCGGGTCTGCAAGTTTGAAAGCAAAGTTGGGGTAAGAGGATCTAACAGCACAGCTGGGAAGAGAAAGCAGTGCTACTTTAACTCATGAAGATGGGGAAAAAGTATGGGGAGACAGGGAATTGCCCCCAATCTGTTTGCCCTTCCATTTTACACCAGTATATTGCTCCGCTGTCTGCAATGGGACAACCAATTTATGCTGGCAGTTCAAAGCCATGAACTTTGCTGCCAGATTTTATTTCTGAACCCGCAAGCAATAATGGCAACACACAGGGAGGAAAATCTACCTTCCTACTGCTTGAGGCATGTATAGGCTAATACAGGCATCTATAGGCTCATCCTGAATAGGTACCTGCAATGGGTGACTCTGCAAAGGTGTCGCAGCGGGCTGGGGAGATGCCGGAGCAAGCCAGGCAGACGTCAGTAGGGAGGCACGTTTGGAGAACTTCAGCCTCAGAAACATCAGCAGAAAATGCTTGCAAATAACTCAGAAGGCGAAGGAAATGTGAAGATTGGCATGGCAAAATTAACCCTTCACGTGAAACTTTTTGATCACCGCAGTGAGCTAACAGTCTCAAGGGTCTTCTGACCCTTGTTTTATACAGCCAACGTTCCCCAGTTCCTTTTGGATGAATTTTGCTTACTCCAACAGAGCAAACCCAGCTCCTAAGGTTTTTTGGGGAAGAGCGGGTTGTCAGCAACTTGTCAGTGGGGCACAGGTTCAGCTGCTCTAAACGGGTTAATGCTGGAGACTTGAGAGCTGGTAGAGCAATACGCAGCCAGAGAAGTTATGCTGCTTTGCAGCTGCTGATCTTCTGCCTTCTTCTCCCATGAACTCTGGGAGCTTTAGAAACGTGTTAGCCTAATTGGTGTCATTAATCTAACTAGAATCATATCATCTTAATTTGTATCGAGGTTAATTTTTGTTTAGGAAAAAAATGGCTAGACCTTTGTTTAATGTAGCTATGTATGCCTTTTAAACCAGCTATTTTACTCTAAATGATGAATTAGAGGTATAATTTCCTTTCAGGTTTTGAAAATTAACATCTAATTATTCTTAACCTAAGGGGTATTAGCACTTCTTATGAAAGCAAATAACACTCTAATCTAAATTTGGAACAGAGAACTTCTCAGTAAATGGCAAGGCTGGAATTATTCAAAGACAAAAGAATCAAGCCACAGAAAAAAATTAACATTTAAAAAAATCAGAAGTCATCGCTTAAGACAACCAAAGAAAAAGGAATCTGCCTCTTTCAGATCTGTATTGGTAATATTATCCAGCAGCTTCCAATCCTGCAGCTTGAGAACAGCTCAGTATAAGCAGCATGATACAGCAATGGGATTTCCATTCTCTTTGGGACCACTAAGATCTCTTTGAAGAAACTGAGACTATTTCTATCTTTTTGCTTCATTTAAAGAAGTCAGTGTCTGGAAGAAAAATTAGAAATCAGATGCATTTTTTTTATTGGTGAGAGCAAAACACCATCAAGACAGATTACCAAGCAACATGACAAATTCTTCGTCTCTGAAAGACTTTTAATAAGACTAAATGAGTGTCTGAAGGATGTGATAGTTCAGCCTCAAACACTTGGGCCTGATCTTGGAACAAATCAGGGAATTAACCAAAGAATCATAGTTTAAAAGAAGACTTAATATTTAGGAATCTAAGCGTCTTTGACAGCTACAAAACTGCAAATGGTTGTCTTCTTTCTAAGTGCACAAAGGCACAGATCATTGTTCTGGCAGATATTTCATTATTTCAGACTTTCTCTTCTAATGAGAAGCAGCATTTTATTTTTCTCTTTATTCTTAAACTGCAGATTGTTACAGAGAGAACTGCAGCAACCAGAAATAGGACTGGATGTAGCCTGACAACTCATTACTTGTACCTAATGAATTCAATCTCTTTGGAGAAGGAAGGCAGCACAAGAAGGGCACTTTCCTGGTAGGATCTCCTTATGCTTTCAGACCGACGCTTCTGTCCTCGCCGTCTCTATTGAAGGTTCCCCAGTGAAATGTCTTTAGTCTGTACCACGTTAGCTCATTACCTCTCACGTTCAAGCCAGAAAGGAAGCACTTGCCTTCCTCTCTCAGGGCTTTAGATTATTTTCTCTTCCCTTTGGACGTCAGGCTGAAGTCATTCTTGCATCTTTCCATCGTGAGTGCTTGTCGCTGGGAATACTTTCATGCAACACAAAGCCAGTGGGTGAATAATTTCTGGCCCAGAGCAAACACAGGTCTATGACTATGGCATCTGCAGTCAGCCTGATTTCTAAATCAAACTCATAGGGCAGGCCTGATGCCAAGAGGTTTTTCTCAAAATAGGAGTTTCCACTCTCCCCTGATATTGGGTAGCAAACTGTACTTCCAAACTGGGAGAAGTGCTAATATTATCTTCTCAGATGTTCCTGAGCTTTCTCCTAAGCTCTTTTGGTGCTCAGATGAAGTGGTTTTAGTGCTAGTGTAAGTTTTGGCAGCCCCGAAGACTGAAATAATCTCAACACAAAACAGAGGGTGGCCAGGGTAACCAGCATGTTTCCAACCCTTTCTCTCTGGTGACCACCATACGTATGTTGGCCAGTGGGACCAGGCAGTGGGGAGGCCAGCTGGGCTCGCAGGAGAACCTCGTTGAAGCAATGGCTTTGACACAGAGCTTTGTGTTAGAGTTTGGGCACATTCCTCGTTCCTGCTTTCTTGATAAACTGGCAGTGATTCCTCCTCCACCCCAGGCTCCTCCTCACCTCTGCTACGGCTTGGAGATGATGACTTTCCTTGTGGAAATAAGGTCTTGGTGGTCCCCAGGGCTTTTTTGAACTGTTTTTACACCCTGCTGTAGCATCCTCAAGAACCAGGGGATGAGGAAAGATGTTTTAAAGTCAGTCTAATCTTCCCACGTACGCTTCAGGTCCAATTTTTCTGTGAGCAGTAATGCTGAAGGAGGCAGTTTGTCTTTTCAGCACAGCCACGCTAAGGGAAGGCATAATTACAGGAGTTTATCTTTTCACTCCACATCGTATTATTCAAAAGGGCAAGATATTTGCCTAGAAACAGTGCAGTAGGTGGGAGGGAAAACTTCCAGCAAACACAGTGCACTTCAATAGCATCTTTCATCAGAGAACGTGAAAGGGCTTTATAAACATTATTAGGGAGATTTTTCTCTAAGTATTTCGCATGGGCCAAAGCTCTTCTCCCGCTGAAGGCAATATACAATTCCTGCTGTCCTTCCCTGGGGCAGCCCGAGGAGCTAGGCAGCTTTTGAGATGCTGTCTAAGCCCTATTAAAGGTTTTTAATGTCCATTTCTTCAACTGTAAAATTAGAAAATGTGGCTTTGCCCTGAATCATACAATGGGTCGGTGAGGGATTTAGTGTGTTGAACCCGGAGGCTCTTTATATTCACACTTCTGGAAAATATAGGTTCAGATGTACTCAGACAGAAGAGGGAAAATTTAGCCCAGTTCTCCTCGTGCTCCTCCCCAGCTGTGAGTTGTGTGGCTGGGGTCGTCTCCATCGCTCCCTTCCGCATGTCCTTGGGGCTGGTTACGGGAGCTCTGCAGACAGCATCTGGGCTGGGCTCTGGGATTAGGACTGTGGATTTTCCTTTGGGAGGCACAGCACGACTTCAAACCTCAGGCTTCATCAATTCCCGTTGCAGTCAATGAGCTGGTACTATGCCTGTATCCAAGCACATGCCAACATACTTTGCTGAATTACGGCCTAAAACTGTCTTATAGGCACCTACCTGGGAATGCGAGTATTAATGAGCACTGCCAGCCCCATTACAACACCAGGCAGACACAGCTTTTCAAAGAAGATTTAAAAGAAAAGTTGCAGGGTTTTGGATTACATCCCCTCTGTTGCTGTGGCTTGTTCATAACATGGGTATTTAAAAAATAAACTTATTATAAATAAAAAGGACCATTTAACATCCAAGTGACAAGTTACAGTGAAACCCAAAGTGTATAAATGCCAGGGGCTTTTTTCAGTTTATAAAACCTTGTTTCTAAGTTTACATAAAACATCTTGCTGGTTTTGTTGGGTTTTTTTTAATACTAAAAGAACTCTAGGACCCAATCCAAAGACCACTGAAATGGATGGAAATACTCTCATTGATTTAAGTGAGTTTGGATCAGCCTGTTTTTAATATGGGATGGCTGCAGGGGGAGAGGTTTCTGCAGCCCAGGATGGGGGACTCTTGCCCTCTGGTGGCAGTTGCTCACTCGAGAAATCAAGTACCAGGAAAAACTGCTTTAGAGCTGGATTAGGGAAAAAACCGCCAGCCAGCCTCACTGGGCTGGGAAGGCTGAAGTCTGCAGTAACAGAGAATGAATGTCTGTTAACACTAGAGTAGCCCCACAAGAGCAAAAAGGGCAAACGCTGTTTTCTATTTTTTCCCCTCTGATGTTTCCAGATTTTGATCTGTTCAGCTGCACGAAGGGGGGCTGGAGGAGGATTTTTCAGAGCTGTGCTAATGAGTTCTCCATTGTTCGTCACATCAGAAGGCGCTGCCCAATAAAACTCAGCACCACCCATACGCACGCGTTTGATAAAGACTGATTGCCAGTAAACCACAAAGATGGTTGCCCAAAAGATCATAGGGCCCCTGTTGCAGCCGGGTTCCTCCCACTGCAGCCCTGGGATTTGGTCAGGGATGCTCTGAGGGTTTGCTAGACCTTGTCAGGGTTAAGGGAACTGCTCTACTCAGTGATTTTTTAATGTTGGTGAAAGGCAGAGCAGTTCGGTTGCGAAGGACACAATCTTTGTTGTTGAAATCAACACTGGACTGTGAGAAGAGAGAGGAAAATGGATCTGGGCTGAAAAATTTTGAGCCCGAGGGGTTTTTTTTTGCTTCTGAGAATCTGACTTATTGCTCTGGCATAAGAATAAACCTAAGCATATTTAGTTCAATAATATAGTTCGTGTGTGACAGCTTTCATGAGGAGAAGTCTAAGCTGCTTACAAAGGTGGTCAGAATTGTAGTTCTGTTTTACAGAAGGTAAACTGAGGCACGAAGCCAGCCCCAAAACCAGAAGCAGACATAAGCATGGCACCAATTTCAAGCATCTTCAGTGCAGGCATCCCCTGCTGAGTTAGAAGAGTAGAGACTCTTGCCACTCAGTATAGGGAAAGAAGCCCTCTTAGGCTTGTTGCAGCTTGTCCCAGGAGAGAAGCCTTTCCCCCTTGCCCACTCTGGGAGGGAACAGGCTTTAAACGACGATTGAACATGCAGAATCACAAAGCAGCACAAGGGTTGTATTTGAGCTCTAAGTAGCACCTTTGGGGCTCTTTTCCTTATTCTTTCTATTGAGGCAAGAAGATGCCGGCTAAGTTGTTTGTACAATAACATGCATGCCAAAATATATTCTTTCCATTCCTACAAATGGAACCTGGAGTGGTCCTATGGGCACTTTAAAATCAGTGCATGTAAAGCAGTGCAAAATAGAGGAATGGTCCAAAGCCAGATGTATGGCTGCAATGTGGGATGAACTGAAAAGCATCTCCTGCAAGAGCTACCAGAAGCCCCTCTGCCACGGCACGTTGTTTCCCCTCCTGATTTTGTAGCCATATTTCTAAAAGCACCTACACAGATGCTAATAATAGCTCACCTCCCACCTGGATCCAGTCCTCAGGAAGGCACAATGTTCCCTCTGTATCAACTACTGCTTCGTCTTCCGACCCATGGGGCTGCCAGGCTGCGAGAACGCGTACTCCCTTGCCTGGGTGAGTCATTGCTGTCCACTAAAGCAGGTAATGTTCTGGGTGCTAATGTGGAGATGAGTGAAATCTGGAGGAGGGAAAGTGACGATTTTAGCAAGGAAAAGATCCATAATTATTCATAGGGATGTCTCTCTCTCTGTCTGCGCTGTCTAACTGAAAAAACAAACTGTTCAGAATTATTTTGAGCTCATTTGTTCTAGTTGAAGTTCCCAGCACAATTGTTTAGCCAGAGCTGGAGGGAGGGAGGAGATGCTGTAAGTCAGAATCTGATCTCAATTACCAGCCTATGAAGCTCATTCTAACTCTTTCCATGCCAAGGGTGATTTGTACCTTATAACCTCAGATCCAAACCCAGCGTGGATATGCAGGAACATTGTGAAAACAGTAAGAGTCCCAACAGTAAAACTGGGATCAAAATCTGATAAGACTCCAGAGTAGCTCTGCTAAAATAAAATAGAAAGATTTACGCAGATTCAATAGATCTGAACATACGCCTTTTGAGCCAAAGCTTGTTACAATACAAAGTCTTTCACATCTAAGCAGTTGGTCAAATCCATAGATCTCACAGTCTATGCTGGTGCAATCTAGTGATGGTAAGCAAATGCCTTAACGACATCCCGAGGACTGGAGAATCTGTTACCAGTAACTGTTACCAGTACTGTATTCACATTTAAAGAAGGGAAGATAAGCCTGCTTTGGGTTTGCCAGCAAGGATGCTTCCTGAAATATTGATTCTCATACTTTGGGGAACAGTGAAGTGACATGTCATGTCTTGCAAACATAAGAATCCATCTAGAGTCAAACCTGTGCTTTCTCTGAAGACACGGGCTGGAGGTGGGTTAGGCTTCTCCAGTAAGGGTCCGTCCCCCCAAGGCTGAACCCTGAGCACAGGCTCAACATTACCAAGCCACAAGTGTCAGAGCACTGCACTGGCAAGAGGCAGGTCAGAATAAAGTTTATGCTTATAATAAGTTTTAATGGGCAGTTTCCTGCACAGATGCTTTTATAGTCCCACTATGCAGCCTCGGCAGGGTGTCTTCTAGAAAGCCCTGACGCTCTGTCATCTCTACCTACTACCTTCACCGAATGGTAAAGAGACTCAGCACTTCTGCAATATCATTCATGCTAACCTGAATTAGTCCACTGGGAGCCATGGTTGCCCTGTAGTGGCTAGGGCATGGCATATCCCATTATCTGCAAATTAATAGGGTTGGACCTTTAATTCGTGTGTTGATCCAGGTGTCTCTGAGCTCAAACCCCGCTCCAGACCTATGCCCAAGCAATAAGATGACAAGGAAGCCATCAAGGCAGTGCTCCAGGGACAGCACTCCTGACCCCGGGAGGCTGTGCACTGCTACAGGATGGTAATGATAGCACAACGCTGACAGCATATGCTGCTTTCAAACACAGGGAATCGACTTGTGCTGAGATCAGGCAGATAATTCAATATTTACACAGGATTTCAACAGTAAAAGAATGTTGTTATGCCTTAAAAGCTTTTGGAGGATGAGATCCAAGATGGCACAGCAGGGCCATGGAACAGCTCCAAATTCTATTTCTTTGTGGTGAATTTGTCAAAATGAGGTGTTGACTCTGTAAATCGCTCAGCAAGCAGATGTTGCCCCGTTCACAATGCCAAAGCTCCCCGTAGCCCTCCAACCTCAGGCTGCCGAGCGTGCCTCTGACCTTGTGGTTCAGCGAGGCTCCAGGAGACGAGACTAAGGAGCCAGGGCTAGGCTGAGGAGTCAGCCCTAAATGTTGTAGCAGCCACTTTACTCGTGCCCTGCAGCCCAGCGCTAGGCTGGGATCAGCAGATTGACTCATCTCCCGGTTCTGCCACAGGATTCCTGCATAACCTGGGATGACTCACTTCACCTCTCTGGGCCTCTGTTCTCCAGCTTTAAAATGGAGAGTGTCAGAGGCAATAACACACCTCCTTTGTCTGTCTTTCATATGAATGCTCTGCACGGTCATGTTTGCCTCAGACAATGCAGAGCCCCAGTTTTGGCTGGATGCTCCTCTACTGCCACTGTGTCATAGTCATAATAGCATGAATTTGTAACAACCAAGTTGTGGTTCTTTTCCTACACATACTGCAGGAGCCCCTTTCTTTATTCCATTTTCTGAAGCCAGAGGCAGTTACACAAAATCTGCGTTAGAAGATGATGTATGACAGACTTTTGAAATCTGCCATTAAGCTGCTATTGTTCTTGCAAATGTGTTTACGGACTTAAAGAGACAAAAACTACTGAGGGGTTTTAATCAGCAGCCAAAACCATGGGAAGCAACGCAGCAGCCAGGAAACTCCCTCTCTTTACCTGGCTCTGCAAGGGAGAGGGTTGGTGATGTCTGGGGCATAGGCATTGCCATTCCTATGGGTACTCCAAGTGCAAGTTCCTCATGGCAGGGACTCTCTTAATCTAGACTTCATGCTGGGCAAATGGGACAGTGGCTCTCACCCTAAATTGCTGCCACCAGACTAAGTCCAGCACCCTCTCTCTCTCTGAGAAGCTGAACAGGTACATTGTAGCCTCCCTCTTCTCCACGCTGCTTGGCTCATCAGCTGTGTTTGTCCCCTGGCTTTTCCTTCCCCATCCTTCTCCACTTGAATTTTAATCAGAAGCAGCAGCTGAACAGAAGGTGCCATTTCCATAGCTACAGAAGAGGCAGCGACAGCGAGAGGTGATGGAGAGGCTTTTACCCAGATGCAGTCATCATTAACATTCACCATAATAATCTCGCCTGCAAGCACAGCCCTACTATGGCAATAAGACGCTTGGGCTGTAAATCCTTGGCCAGGCTCGTCTTTCATCACAGAGAACAATACTGTTTGGGGTCACATTTCTAATCTGCCAATTAATCATTTTCATACGCGGCAATCTTTACATATAAGCAGAGACCACTTTAAACCACCTATGGCTACGCCAGTGCTTACCTTGGCTTAGGCACGGGTGGACAAGAATTGCCCTTTCTGAGGTATTAGGCATACACACATGCACACAGACGTACGCAGCATCTACCATCTGTGTCTTGCTCCTCCCACTGGACTGCTTTATGCCTCTTGAAACAACGCTGTTTGACAAAGCCAGTCTCTCTGTATTTCTGGCTGTCCCACTGAGTTATTTTGGGATGCCGGGTAGGACCTTTCCCCTCCATTGTCACTGTTTAGCTTGTGTTTTGCTTGTCTTAAACCTTCTGTCTGTCCTTCTCAAAAGCCTAAACCAGAACTACTCCCTCCCTCTAGGATCTTCACAAAACCAATACATTGTTCAGGGGGAAACAAAACCTTGTCATGCCACAGGTTTTCTCCATGGAGCGTGACTCAGGCCCGTTACGGTTTGTGTTTCATTTCAGGTACAAAACCTAGTCAGTGGGCAAACCGAGAGGCTGTGTGGCATCTTTGGGGGACATATTACAAGGGGACCAGCTCTGGCATTAGGTTGGGAGTCTCTCTGCAGCACTGGTCTGTGCCTGTTACGGTGCAAATCTCCCCTGCAGAGCTCCAGCCTTGTCCATTTAGAGATTTCTACCCAAGCTTCCCACACAGCAGCGCAGGGTGAGGAACCGGATGAATAAAATTGAATTTGAACGTGAGGGAGGGAATGCGGGTAGGAGAAAATAACCCTTTGAGTAATTTATGAGGCACATTTATAGCTGTAATTTATAGATCTCTATGGGGGATTCACATTGTTCTCTACCATCTGACATTATTTGGCAGTTTAGCAGTGCCTGCAAAAAAAAATACCCCAAACCCAAAAAACCCCCTCCTCCAATACCACATTTTTGATTAATAATCTTGAAAGCTCAGAGTGTCAGCAACTCCTCAGAAAGACTGTCCCTGCTCTCCTCTAATAACTTATGGCTTAAAGGTACAAGGGCTTGATTAAAACTCTCATCACAGTAAATCAATGGTAGCTCAGGGAAAAGAGGTCCTTTCCCTCCCTCTTTTCAGATAAAGTTTACTCGCTTGTGCTTTTCTGGCATTTGATTTTGCATGCATGCAAAAATACTAAATCAATGCCATCAGTAAAGCGCTCACTGGGGGTGCTTAGTCCTGTCCGTGGCAAACTGAAAGCATGCTTTTCTATGCATGTGCCTTCAAATGTTATTTTTGGAGAGATTAATGAATTCAGGTGCAGTAAAAATAGTCTACTGCAAACAAACAAATTCCTCCTTAGCATACTGGAAGGATAAAGAATGTCATCTGCATGAACACAACCTCAGTGGTACCCACGAACGAGGCAAAGCAATAGCACCATTGCTGTGGCTGTTTGGGGCAGTGGATGTCTTGAATGACCTTGCCTGTTAGGAGCTGTTAATCCTACCATTTACCTGGCCTGAGGTAGGAGACACATCTGGAGATGAGCAGAAGAAACCTTCCAGCCCCAGTTATGTCTCTACGTGGGCACAATATGTGGATCTAATTATAGGAGTGAGGTTCGCAGGAGGCTGGAAAATTAATGCTGATTCCTCCAAGCCTCCACGCTAGCAGAGTCAGGAAGAGCTCATTTCCATGCTTATCCTGATATTCTATGAGAGGGAGAGTTTTTTCACTGTATTTCTTAAAATACAAAATCCCAGGAGACTTCAAACTGAGTGCTAAGCCCTGGTCACAGCGGAGCCCGCTTAGCCTCTGTAAGGTCTCTCCTGCACTCAGCAGTGCCACTGCTGCAAGTTTGTTAGAGGAAAGGACAAAATACAACTGGCTTAAAGCAAAAATGTGGGATGGTAGTTCATTACAGAATTGGCCCAGAGCCTGGGAAAGCTTGGTCCTATCACCAGAGAAGCTTTAGAGAAGGTATGAGAGCAAAGGAGAGAAAACCACAGGGTCTTCTGTAGAGCTTTGGTCAATCCACAGATAAGTTGGATCTCAGCCTTGAAATGTCCAGCTGGGCTGAGTCCCCTGGGACTTCACATTTCTCTCTGACCAAGAGGTAGTATGAAATGGCCCAGAAAGGAAAGCCACATTAAATCTCACGATGTGCCTGCTCTTTAAAGTATCACACAAAGCAAGCCATTCCTGGGAATTGTCTAGCATTTGGAGCCAGAAGCCTGAGTGTAGCTGACGAGCTGTGACATTTGAATGTCATCGAGTCCCAGGCCAACCCCCGATTGCTGTTTGACTCGGCAACTGACTTCCCTTCCCAGAAATGCAAGGCTCCACCAAGATGACATCCACCTCCAAACCTCTCTGCCTCTCCCATGCTACGTTTGGCTTTGTCCTACAGGAGGAAAAAGCTACACAGAGATGCATGAATAAAACAGGACATTTTCCTGCTTAGCTGATGTCATTAAGGGAGAGAGATGCAGCAGTTTTCATCATGCTTTGACTATCTTGTAACAGAAAGCTTGCAAGAACCTGTAGAAAAATCCTATGGGGTGACTCTGACGGGGCTTTTAGAAAATCACTACTAAAACTATAGCTTTGCTGCAGAATTTTGTGTGTGAATTAAAAAACGCAGTTAAAACCAGATGATTCCCTATTACACTTACAGCCAATTTTGATTTTAAAAAAATATTATTTCAGTTGTGTATGAACCAGCATCTATCTAATCTAAGACAAAGTAAAATATGGCAGGTTTTGGTGTTGAAAAGCAAATGCCAAGGCCTGTGTACTTTGTATTTAAGTAGGTCCATATCTGTTTGTGGCGGAAGCAATGTGAATAGGAGGGAGAGAGAGCCTCAAGAAACTAATAGAAATGCAGCTTAAACACGTGTATCTGGTGCCCTCCCGTGGAAAGGAGCCACTGCGGAGGAAAGGAGCAAATCCTCGCCGGTTTTAATGAGCAGAAAAGTCTCTGGGGTAGTGATTACTTTTTGGATTTAGAATAAGACTAAGACTGACAGAAACTAGAGCTCAGTTAGCAATTTAACTAATCATTTTCCAAAAAACTACTGTGTGATTTTCTGGGCTAACAACTGAGATAGTTTTACAGATTATTTGAGTAGCTGTAATAATCACAGCCCATTCCCGTATCAGCTAACCGTTATTAAACGACAGTTTGTACTGGAACACTGTATTCTGTTTGCTCCTATTTTAGGGACTGGTGGAGGACAAGATACGGCTGTTGCACAAATGAAATTGGAATTTATGTGTGTAAGCTTAAGTCAAGTTTCTGAACACTTGTCTCAGAAAACTAAATGAAACAAAGCAGAAAAAAGGGGAGTAATCATCATGTTTTGGAATTGAAATTCAGAAAGCAGAACAAGCTATCATCGGACAAAACTGTCTAGGTAACACTGATTTGTGATCTGCTTTATTCTTGCATTTGCACTGCTTTCCATCTTAGGAATGTTTTGCATGACAGACATTAAATATGAATGCCCTCAGTCGCTGTATGGGGTCTGGCTTGCCCACCGAAGCATGAATTTCGTGTCATCCTCTACATTCCAATCCTAACAACTCAAGACCATTGGTTAAATGTGATGACTCTTACACTCACAGTTCACATGGGAAAAATGAGCAATTTAAAACTTTTTTTGACCAATAAGCATTACTACTTTTTAAAATGCACTTAAGGGGAGCAAATACTGGCCTTATTTGCAACTTTAAAAAAGGACTGCTGCAAAAAGAGGCTCTTCATTTTCTATATGCACTTACATATACCAGCAACTGGAATCCACATCCATAGCCAAAACCTGAAGAATGCAGGCTCGTTGGGTCAGATCTTCCCACAGTTTTCGATGGTGTTACGAATCCTCTATAGTAACGCAGTCTTTCATCAGTTTGGGCTAGCCGGGCTGTAACTCAGATGAATAGCAAAGGGTCAGCGAGAGGGGGGCACGGCAGCCTTCATCAGCACGCATTAGCTGGATAAGCTTATACATATTCAGTGTGATGTTGGTTGCGGATCCATTGCTCTCATCACACAAGAGGACACGCTGCATCTCTGCAGCAGGACGTGGCGGGATGTGGGGTGGAAGACGGCCAGAGCCACGCATTCGGCTCGGCAGCTGAGCCACCCGGTTTCACCCCAGAGAATAGTCCCACATAGGTCTTAGAGGGATCTTTCCTCTACTGTGGGAAGGCATAACAAGAACTACTGGTGAGAAATGAAAGGCAGGCCAATTCAAATCAGAAGCGGGGAGAAAAATTAACCATGAAGATGATTAATCCATGGAATGAATAACCAAGGGATTTTCTGCCATTTGAGGCTTCGCAACTCAGCACTGAAAGACTCACTATAAGGCATCCGCCAAGTTTTATTGGTTAATGGTCAAAAACAATGCTTGTGGAAAGAACAACGCACTCAAGTACATAGTGGTAAATCCACAGTTAGAGTGCCAAGGCTGTAAGTCAATCGCAACTGACTGGAGTTAGCAGAGGGCAACTTCTCTGGCCTGTGTTACGTGGGAGAAAAAATAGATAATCTCCTCTAACTGTAGAGCCATCAGTTGGCAAAGTTTGCAGTTTTACAAGAAGAAAGAGGAATAGGAGGAGCAATAGCAAAGAGGGAAACGAT
The DNA here is from genome assembly GCF_018139145.2 of Gymnogyps californianus. Classification (NCBI taxonomy): domain Eukaryota; kingdom Metazoa; phylum Chordata; class Aves; order Accipitriformes; family Cathartidae; genus Gymnogyps; species Gymnogyps californianus. Next base: position 4,746,055 of record NC_059493.1, on the reverse strand, counting down.
TCTCCTGTGGGTATTAGCCAGCAGCTCGCTCTTGGAAAGAGATGGTGGCACAGCTTAGTGCTGAACAGAATTAGTTTTGATTATTTTTGAGAAAGAAAATTATTTGGTTTTCTCTGAGTGGTTTGGGGTTTTTTTAAGGGAAAAATTTTCCTGCTACTGGTAAAAACAACGCAGAGCAAAAAATCTGCATATTTTCCAGGTTAGAGGGAAAGAATCATTACGGGGTTTTTGTACTTCTATTTTTTTACTGTTTTCTCAATGAGAAATGAGTGGAACAGCTAATATGATAAACCAAACAATTATTCATTCTTTCCCTCTTTTTTCCCCCTCCACCAGTAGCTTCTTATGCAGGGAATGGCTGCACAAAGCCAAAAGCCAAAAAATTTGTTAACCACAGAAGAGGGGCAGGAAATGGCATGGAAGAAACAGAAGCGTTTCAAAGGAAAGAAAGCCCCACCATTTCTTCAGATCTACCTTACCTCTGCTCTTGGACATCATAGTTCTGTGGAGAAAAGCCAAAATCTGTTTAAAAAAAGAATGTTTGGGGTTTTTTTTCCTGTAACTAAATTGCTAGATAAAGTTTATGGCTTGCTCTGTCTTTTGTTAGAGGAGGGTGTCTTGTTAGGCTTGAACTATAACAGAATACACTCAGATGATTCTTTAACATTGAAATACTATCCAATATATTAATGTAATAGAGAGGATATATGTGTATGTCATCTCTCTGTCACAGTAATCATAAGCCCTGTGCATGTTCTACATTTATTACATCCTACATCATTCTTAAGACGATCCCTGTGCCTCAAGGGAGCGTGTTTTCGGTTTTGCATGTCCTGCTGCCACCTCACGGCAGTGAGCTCGACCTTCACCTCTTGTGCTAAAAAAGGGGAGGAAACCGGTTCTGAAGCTACAGCCTCCGTCCGTGCGGGGCAAGCAGCTAAAAGTACTAAATGCTTTATATTTTGAGAGTCATAAAAATCTCGGGAAATTTAAGTTAATTAAACTTAGTATTAATTCATAGGCTTTTTGTGTTGCACAAGCTATCTACAGCCATATATAGTACCTTAGTGAAGGGCATGATACCATGTTCCCAGCCCACGTGAAGGTGCCAGGCATGGTAACCCACACTAAGGGTTACCCAACAGTAGGTTTTTTTGAAGTGCAAAGCAACTAGGTCCATATTGCCAAGGAGCCTTGGGGGCCTATGCACTCAGACACCCTCAAATGACTGTGGTGGAAGGTATTACGCTGCAGAAACACTCGTTTTGGCTTGTAGGAAAATAGTGCAAATTAACCCCGTCTGCTGCAAAACCGGTTGGGTTAGACAGAGGCACATATATATGCTTTTATACAGATACATATAGTGTATTGGGTTTGCGTGGCAAGCTTTTAGGTAGCAGGGGGGCTACAGGGGTGGCTTCTGTGAGAAGCTGCCAGAAGCTTCCCCTGTGTCCGACAGAGCCAATGCCAGCCGGCTCCAAGTCGGACGCGCCGCTGGCCAAGGCCGAGCCCATCAGCGACGGTGGCAGCGCCTCTGGGATAACAGATTTAGGAAAGGAAAAAGTTACTGTGCAGCAGGAATTGCAGCCGGAGAGAGGAGCGAGAATATGTGAGAGAAACAACTCCGCAGACACCAAGGTCAGTGAAGAAGGAGGGGCAGGAGGTGCTCCAGGCGCCGGAGCAGAGATTCCCCTGCAGCCCCTGGGGAAGACCATGGTGAGGCAGGCTGTCCCCCTGCAGCCCATGGAGGTCCATGGTGGAGCAGACATCCACCTGCAGCCCGTGGAGGACCCCACGCCGGAGCAGGGGGATGCCTGAAGGAGGCTGTGGCCTGTGGGAAGCCCGCACTGGAGCAGGCTCCTGGCAGGACCCGTGGCCCGTGGAGAGAGGAGCCCAGGCTGGAGCAGGTTTGCTGGCAGGGCTTGTGACCCCGCAGGGGACCCACGCTGGAGCAGTCTGTTCCTGAAGGACTGCACCCTGTGGAAGGGACCCACACTGGAGCAGGGGAAGAGTGTGAGGAGTCCTCCCCCTGAGGAGGAAAGAGCAGCAGAAACAACGTGTGATGAACTGACCGAAACCCCCATTCCCCGTCTCCCTGCGCCGCTCAGGGGGAGGAGGTAGAGAAAATCAGGAGTAAAGCTGAGCCCGGGAAGAAGGGACAGGTGGGAGGAAGGTGTTTCAAGATCTGGTTTTATTTCTCTTTATCCTGCTCTGATTTGACTGGTAATAGGTTTTTTTTTTTTTCCCCCAAGTCGAGTCTGTTTTGCCCGTGACAGTAATGGGCAAGTGATCTCCCTGCCCTTATCTCGACCCATGAGCCTTTTGTTATATTTTCTCTCCCCTGCCCAGCTGAGGAGGGGAGGGATGGAGCGGCTTTGGGGGGCACCTGGCGTCCAGCCAGGGTCAACCCACCACATACAGCTATAGATACAAATGAGCCCCAGGTCAGAGAAGCCTTGCCTTTGAAAATGCTGCGCTAGGTCTCAGCACACGCTGAAGCAGGACAGCTGAGATGCAAGGACTAGTGACAATTATTGTTCCAAACATTCTGCCACTAAGGAATAAATCAAGCCATGTTGTCCTCAGCTCTGATAACCCCCCCCTCCTCACGAGCTGACAGCTAGTGCTCCAGGTCACGGAGTCAAATTCATCGTCTACTTTCTTTCTTCTCCTTTAGCCGCTAATTCTGTATCAATGTTAAGATCAGATTAGATCTGTATTGGGTCTTACATGCATGGCCGCAGACCAGTCAATGGGAGGCCAAATCAGTGTGCCCGTAATGAGCCATGAGCTGGGCCTCATTGCTGCCAGCATAAGGAATTACCTGGATTAACAGGTTGACAAAATACGGCTATTCCTGTGCTCTTCTGTAGCAGCAAACCAGCACTGCCCCACTGACCTGAGTATCTTCCCGAGATTTCTCACTGGCTTGGTTCCTCAGTACACGTTAGGTTTAGATCTGGCTGTTGATGACTTCTTCCTGACATCAAAAACTTCTATACGCTTCAGTTGATATTTTTTAGCCTGTTCCAACATGGACCAGGTTCACCGAGTCCCTGGAATTGATTTCCTGAGGAAGAGGTTTCTTTCTTTCCAATTTAGGCGCTGAAGGAAGAAATAGTGGTAGAATAAAAAACAAATAGAGGCTCTGCAGATGTGAGTTAACTAAACACCAGTGCTTTAGGCTGAACATCTCTTTCATTGGGATATTATTGTTGGGACAGGCTAATAAATTTTATACACAGCAACCCACTAACCCTGCTCTGTGGGATTTGATTGCATATGTGCTAGTATCTAATTTAAGCTGCCAGTAGCCAAATAACTGCATGTCATTGGTGACAGAGCCAGGATCCCCACATTAACCAGAAGTCTTTTTATTAGTGGATGACCATTGTCCCTTCTCAACAGATAAAAAGGAAACCCTCTTAAAACTTCCCACTGGATAGGGGTGCCAGGTTTAAAGCTGCGTGGAGAAAGCCAATTGCATTTCACAGAGTGCTTAAACATTTGGTTTTGTTCAGACAAGGAACAAGAGCTAAGCTCCATTGCAAAGTCAGTTGCAAACGCCAGCTGTGCTCGGATTTGGGGGAAGACCACCGAGAGGGCTGATCTGGTGGATGCAGGGATGCAGCAACCACTGGTCTGAGCGTCTGACAGCGATGCTGGCTCTTTCTGAGCCCTTCCCACGATCTGCTGCGCTCTCACTCACAGCATCTCTGCAACACAGGAAAACCCAACCACCACCGCTGAATGTTTCCCTGGCATTTTTCCAGCCAGCCCTAACACTCCCCATTCAGTTATCTGTGTGTGGCTTCTATTTACGGCTGTACTTTCTCTCCCCTCCTCCATGGCTGTTAGGAGGGTCCAAGTAGAAACACATTGGAGGGCCGAGGGCTATGCCAATAGTTTTAGCTTCTTTTGCTTGCATTTCATCAGTGATCTCTGCAATGTGGAGCCAGGATTTTTCAGGCAAATGTCTCTGCTTTGCCAAATACTGTTTTAAACAAGACAACTGCCCTGAGAAGAGGCTCGCTTTTCTCTAAAGGAAATTGCACTGTGGACCATTGATTCCTCTTTACCGTCACCATCTTCCAAGGAACCGTGGGACCTTATCTTCAGCTCTGCTACTGTACATCTCACTCCTACACAGGACTACCATGAGCCTACATTAATGCTGATTTCAGAGCTCAGTCAGTTTTTATCTCTTGAGGGCACCAGCCAAGGTACGCAGTTACACAGAACAGGTATCGCGTTGAGACACAGATGCACCTAGTGAAACAACAACATTTTGTCTTTATTAGGAGTTCCCATGGTAATATAACACAGAGTTCTTAAGGAATAAAACACAAGACTTGGGGTTGGGGTGGGGGTTTTTGCCATTGAGACAATGGTCAAATATCAGTACTTCTTTTTGTCTACACACATGATCAGCTTTAGCACTTACAGCTCCTCCACTCATGGTTCACAATCACAAATCCAAGGGTTAAAACCAGCTAGTATTAAATTCTACTTTTTTTTTATTTTTAGAGCTTCAAGTCACTGCGGTTAATTAATTAATTAAGTCATCGTCTTTTTTTTTCTTTAAGCATTTACATATGACATTCATTAAACAGACACAAAGCAGACAAGCTCTCACAGGAAAAAACATGCTTACATAGCCTGCAAAAATCTTTTTTTGTGATTTTTTTTTCCTTTTGAAGAACAAATTAAAACTAAAAAGTCATCATGAGTCAGTGAAGGAAAAAAAAAAGGAAGACTTAAGTGAATACTGAAGAGCCGCAAGTGTTTCGTAGAATTGAAACGGATCTGCAATTCTTTTTTTTTTCTCCCCAACTCGTTCAAATTGATTTTAACATACAGGTGAAAAAAAATGAAAATAGCTGCAATATATATTAAGTTCACGGATTACTTAACAAACAAAGTGCAAACTCTTTTATGCAAAACTAAAAGACCCAAGAGTTAAACCTAAATGCAAAATGCATGGATGAATATGGCAATGTTTTTCTTAACTTTCGTGTTCAAAGGGGCCTAAAGGAATTAGGTGCTGAAGCTGGGAGGGTTTGGGTACCTAAGTAGCTTCCAGATCCTTTGCAAATCCCAGCATTGATACTTCATAACAAATTTGGTACTTGTTTCTTAAAAGCCTTCATATAGATAGTTTTTTCCCTAAAAGAACCTGTAAACACCATTTAAGAGAATACTCACAAATACGGAAAAACAAGGTCAATGTACGTGGCAAAGTACAAAAAGAAGAGAAAGCAGAAGATGCAGCCAAGTGCCAGGGCATACCGACAGTGGAGGTAATGCTGTGTTAACTGCGGGTAGAAAAGCTCTCTGTGCTAAGAGACAGGCCAAGTCCTTGGGACCGCCGAGCCCTCCAGCTAAGTTTAAGTGGGAATCTAATGCTGCAGATTTATTCTCCGTGTCCTGAAAATAATAAGCCTCCAATACCAAGGCTAAAAGACCTTCAGTCCCAGATAGTTAAATGCCCAGATCCTGCTGACTGCCACAGAAGCTGGGGCTCCTAAATTCATTTAAGGACCACTCATGGCCTCTGGTTTCTCAAATCTGAGGCAGCAGGCATCTGAGGAAGGGTGGGGAACACCAGGCCTTCTCATGAATCTTTGCACAAATGCAGATGCCTGAAGGAATGAGTGACTGTGAAATTCGCACCATGTATGAGAGATTCTCAGCTGCTGTTGACCCATCGAGCTGCTCTGAGGCTCCCAGTTACAACAGCTGGGCATCTGGACTCGAATTGGAATTGCCACAGATGCTCGGGCACACACTCAACTGACCAGCCTTTCGACGAGAGCTAAAGGTAAGCTCTCGTAAAGCTTTAAATAACTACTCATCGATGGCCAGGAAGGGGGAACACGGCTGCTACAGAAATCTTTCAAGCAACATGTTGCTCTTTGCCCACGGCCCCCTGCTTATCCATTTCCACCTCCAGGTATAGAAGACAAACTAACTGCTAAAAACTTCTCAGGGACTCCGTCCCAGCTCCTCGGCTGGTATCCAGCCCCTTTGTTTGCACCAGCTCAAGACCTAGTACGCTAAAGTGAAGATCATAGCTTATGGACCTGCTCCGCGACCTCCCATTGCAGCTAAGTGGCAAGCGTTGGCTGGAATGATGCAACCTAGGAATACCTGAAGTACCAGGGTGGCAGTGGCAGCGACACTGGCGGGAGTCTGTAACTTGAATGAGGTTCGGGAAGGACCGGGAAGAACAGGGAGATCCCCAGTTCTCAGATAAGGCTTCGTAAACACAACGATACAAACACATTAAAACACACACACACAAACATAAAAAAGAAGTTTCCTCAAGGACCTAATTTGCAGCAAAATCCAGAAGGAAAAAAAAAATGAAAAACCAAACCAACAGAACCGAAGTCCCCAACGATTCTAGCTCACCCGGTGGCTGGGTGCGATGCGCTTTGTCAATTCCTACTGCTGGGTCCTGCTTCTCTCTCTTGGCAGCAGACAGCTATTCAGTGACCTCAAAGGCGGTGGTGGGGAATGGTTACAGACAGGCTGGGATTCGTGTCCCTTCGTGCTTGCCTAGCTATTCTGCTGGAACACAGAACCCTACAGAATATCCAGTTTAAAACCCTTGAACTACTCTTCTGCTTAACAATTAAAAAAAAAAAAAAAAAAAAAAAAAAAAAGCTATTTTTTACATTTATTATTTATTTATTCCTTTTTTGTGTGTGTCTTAAAGGCAGCTCCCGGGAAATTCACTTTATCCTTCCTTTATTAAAAGAAAGATGCTGAATGGGTCAGAGGCCACATATCTCGAACATCCTCTTTACATTTACTTTTGCATGTCAGAGGTGTCAAAACAGGATTTATTTCTTTAAATGTGTAGGGGCTGAGGGGGGAAGTGAGAGGGGTTGGTGAAGATGAGGAGGGAACTGGAGGGGACTGAAAGAGGCGCCTTACTTCAGCTCCCCCTCACCGGTTGCCCGCAGTAACTGTCACAGGCTCTAAAAGAATCAAAAAGGGTCTCCAGGTGCCCCCGTCCCCTGGTCCGCTAGGCGGGCACAGAAGGGGTCGGTCCTTAGCCCAAGCTGGTGATGTTGGCACGTCCGCCGGGCGGTGCCACGATGCGCTGAGTCGTGCGGCGCGGGATGTTGTCGTCGATCTGTGCCCCTGCGGGAGAGAGAAGCAACGTCAGGTCCCCCAGGCCAGCGAGAGTTTGAGGTGAGCAAGTGGCAGGACAAGGGAGCCAGGAGACCACGGCTGCGCTGAAACCCATCAAGTCCTCTTAGGCCAGGCTCCAACGGTGTGCACCAAAATGCATCATCTTTGGAGGCAAAGCCTTTACTGGCTTCCAGTGCCTTAATTCTGCTGAAACCTGTTCTGCATTAATATCTCCGCACCACACTCCTGAGCCACCCAGCCCTGCACAGATAAGAGCTGGCTAAATGGTTTTCCCTTAGCGAGCCTTTTTATTCCTTTTTGTAGTTTTCCCCTATTGCACTGAAACAGCACGCTGAGAAATCAAATCTGCCACATACCAGATCCACAGCTGGTCTCAGCTGGCAAAGCTCTGCTGAAGTTGGTGCCATCTGCCCTCTTCAGACACCCGGCTGAGGACCGAGCCCAGAACGCAATGGGGTACTCAGCGTTCATGCCACAGCATGAAAATAAGCAGGACTTTATGATAGCTCCTATACTGCTCTTCTTCATTTCTAAAGGGTAACCTCTAAGCTAAAAACACATCACAGTCTCTCTCATTGCTTTCCAATTTCAGCAGAATTAATTCAGAGTATGGGAGTATAAACAAGCTGTGATTTCAAAGCAATTTAGCCCCAATGTACCAGACAAGCTGAATCCAGACTGGTGCAGGTTCCTCACAGGTGGGGCCTGCTGTTTGGCAGGAGACGTCTTAGCTGAAGACGCTGGTGTGACGGTCTTCGGTGTCACCGACACTTCGCAGACGGGTCCGTCGTAGAGGCCTCGAGGCACACCCCGCAGCTCGGCCAGCTGCAAAACACAGAAGCAGGCAGCCTTCAGGGTCAAAACAGCCTTCAAAACAGAACTAAACAGCCGGCCAGATGTTGCTAAGCCAACGACACACATTTCAAGATTTGTCTTTGGTAAGAGGATTTGAAAGCATCCATCATCTCCTCCGCGCTGCTCCTCGGGTGGTAGCTGGTCTCTGAAGCAGCACGGATAAAATGAAACGCGCTCTGGGCTGCTGTGGCCCCAGCTAGTTGCTAGCTGGTGTGAGCAGCCTGCAGAAGACAGCCAGTCTGTCCCCTGCACCGCAGTTCTGTCCTTTAATGATCTCAACCTACCTGCTGTTGTATTAAAGGCTCCTGACAACTCTCAAATGAAACTTATTACTCATCCCCAAAAAGCAAAACAATGCTGAGACAGAGGCAGGTCTGCATAAAGAGGAGCCAGGCTAGCTTCACATCGCCAGCTTGGGAGCTTTAGATTGGGTTAAATGCAATTATTCCAGTTGAGATGCTGCCCAATTGGATTTATAGGTCAGACACGTATTTCTGTGGGAGACCAGAACACAACAGAAACCACAGATCTGTTCTCTGCAGTGCTAAATTATCTGAGGTTGTAATTTTGATAACTTGCAATTTATTCAAAAGAACAATTAAGGAAAGATCATTTGCAGGGAATGTGAAGATTACCTACAGTCCACAGAACTAACACAGCTCTGGTTTTGTCCAGGAGAGGGCAACACTTCAAACACCAAAATACTTTTCTCCTCAGAAATCTGACTTCATCTAGAAATATACTTCTTAAATTCCCAGCAACTAAGTTGCAGCTCAGTTCAGTGTCATCTTCTCTGTCAGTTTTTACCAACTAAAGGCATATCAAAAGGCAGTTTCGGTTCTGAATGGGTGTATTTTAGAAAAACACTTTTCCAACAATTTTAGCCTCTTAAAAATAGAAAATTCTCACATTTAAACAGTCAGTAGGCTGTGCCTGTGACTCACCCGTCACCAGACAAGAGCATCTGATCATATCTGACAGAAGGGAAAGCAGCATAATGTATCTATAACAATAAATTAGAATTCTAAATTGTTGCTGAAAGGTTTGATATATAAATGCTATCAATAACTTCTCTCGCTACTTCTGTGACAGGAGAAGCCTGCCGGGTTATTTGCAGATTGACTCATGTCCAAATTGGACAGTTCCTGGACACAAGCTGTCTAGGTGTCCCAAGACAGAGAATAAGAATTAGAGAGCAGAAAAATAAAATCTGCAGAAAATCCAAGCTCAAGCCAAAGCATATTCCTGTAATGACTCAAGTGAATAGCAAAAATGAAAGAGGAATGAGATAAATATGGCTCCTATCCAGGGAACATTTTCTGTTGCAGAAGTGTGTGTCTGCAAACCAGGGGACAGCATCTGTTTTCCACCCACTTTAACTCAGGAGTTTCAGTGAGAGAACAAATGTGCATCCAACCATTTATACTCACCCTGCTCCTTGCTTTGATGCGCTTGTAAACGAAGTCAGGGAACGGTTTCCTGGGGATATACCGTCCAGATCCCTCGGTGACATGGAGATTGCCATCCTCCAGCACAATCTTCCCCTGGCTGATAACCACCAAGGGAGACCCACGGCACTCCATGCCTTCAAAGATATTGTACTCCAGAGACTAGAACAAACAAAAAGACAACATGAGGCAAACATACTCATCCCAGCAAAGCCTGCTGTGCTTTAATTAGCAATCACCAGTCATGCTAATTGCCAAAACTTTAAGGACAGATGGAAGCAAACTCAACAGCATTTACCTGAGTTGGAAATGCTGTGGTTTAATAGAAAGGCTGATTTTTTTTTATCAGTCTAAATTTATTAAGGATTTACTCATGCAAAATTTCCACTGCAACAAGATTCATAAAGAGGAAATACAGTTTCAAATGAGAATATCTCAAAGCCTACCTGTTTAAATGCATTTAGGCACCTCTCTCTTCTGAATTGCAGGGGATTCAGGAGCCAAATAAAGTTTTATCTGAGTTTCATACTAAAAATAATGATAATTTTGAAAAGCTGTATTTCAAACCAGTGTTTTGGTTGATGGGTCAGGGACCAGGACAATCTTGTTTTACTCTAATGGGATTGCTCATCCTCAATTAACAGGATTGGAAACGTTACACCACGGAAAAAAGACAAGTTTTAAAGAAATCACTGGTAAATGTCCCACCCATGAAGCATCCTGGAATGAGATGCACTACAACCATATTATTTGGGGACTGTTACTCTAGTGACCATCTCTGAGACAAATCCAGGTCTTTTTTACTGAGTTAATAATGGAGTTCGCTCTTGAAGTGTGTTATAAGTATGGGTAGGCTTGACTGCAGATTTACAATTAGCTAGAATGGCGGTTAAACCGACACTGAACCAGGTCCAGTCTGAAAAAAAGTTGTGGTGGCAAAGGAGGAGGCTTGGTTAGAAGCTTATGAATTAGGCTGGTTCCAAGAACAACACTATCTCCCTCTCTAGCTCCTAATGTTTCCTTGCCAGACAGTGGCAAGAGCAGTGTGAATTCTTGGAAAATATCCACATGTTGCTCTAGCATTTAAAAAAGTAACAATCATCTGATGCCACATAATCACTACGTCTCCCTGTGTCACAGCAACAGCTCTGCCTGACTTTCAAAGGGGCTTTTGTTTTATACATGACCAAACCAGGATGCCTTGACTCTGAAGGCATCACTCATATCAACTTCTCCTCCAACACAAGGCACACGTGCAGTGTGAGACACAAAAGAATCGCCCAACAGGTGTAATGCCAGGTATAAGAGGCGATGCAATGACAGGGAAGAGGTTAGAGCTAGACGTGTAAGGAAAAAAGCTGCAATTTCTTACACAGCCCTTCAAGCTCTAAACAAACCACTGGAAAACGAGAGCCCTTCATCCTCCATAGTCTTGGCACAACTTAAAGATGCAGCCTTTGGCAATAGCTGATCATTGAGTGCTGAGGCCTCTTACATGGTGCAAGAGTTTCAGGGGGATCTGCAGTCCTTAGCGTATAAAGTATTTCTGAATGGTCGCTCCATGGTGGATCTGGTTCTCCTTCAGCCGAGCCCAGATCCATGGCAAAATCATGGAGTCAATCCTGATTGTACTGGAGCATATCCACAAAAGATAAAGTCTCTGAGTTTTGTGTTAGGAAATTTAAAGAGTCCAATTCATTTCCTAAAGACAACAGCCATTAAATGCAATGACTTTCAAATACTCCCTCCAGCAAGCTACTTTCAGCTCTCTGAGCCATTCATAAGCACAAAACTGGGTTCAGACCACTAAATTTGGCACCTAATAGCAGTATGTCCCTGGGCTCCCCCCTCTAAGTCGTTCCTCTCCAGACTGGAGGTGTGATGAGTCTGGAAGTACCTCTAAGGTGATTGAAGTGACCACACTTCTGAGTCTGGATGCCTCTGTTAGAAGTCTAAGCACAGGCAGGATGAATCCAGGCCATCTGTGACCAATTCTGACACACAGTTAAGTCACAGGGAAGTGAACCAAACCTTTAAAAAACGTTTCTTTGTGAATGCGCCCAGGGATCCAAGTGTGGAAGAAAATTTTGCTCCTTCAGCTCCAGAGTGAATGAAAGCATTCACGGAAAAAAGAACAAGGAGTTTTTTTCCAGGGAAACATTCCATAGGTTCATCGCCAGCAGTGAAACAAGTCGTCAACAAATGCGAACAGTGGTTGCTTTCTCTGAGACAGTGCTCGAATGTCACAGGGAGACTCCAACCAGACCTTTGCACTGGGACCATTCTGCAGTTTCCCACGGGGTGGGACAGCTTTTTCACTGTAGGAGCCAGGTATGTGGGTATGGGACACAGCTGCGGGCCACAAGCAAACACTGCCTCTAACAGTGCCACCACAAAGCCGCAGAAGAAATAAGGGGAAGGTCTGGTTGGTCTGGGTGCTGCCTTGTGCCTCCCTGTGCCAACTAACATTGGGATGATCACCAGTAAAATCATGTCTAAGTATGACTCCACACACACGTGCCAGATCAGTACATGGTGTAAATCCACTCAGACTCATTGATCTGGATCAGCTCTCCAGCAAATGTGTCCACGAGCTGACAAGCTTCACTGACCCCGACTAGAAAAGGGGCAGTTCACATTCCCACTGCTAGCGAGCCAGAAGGTCATAAATGACACATTGTGATAAGAGGCTTTTTGATATTTTAGAAGATTTAAAGAGCTTTCTGTGTGCTCAGATCCCAGCATCCAAAACTCAGAAAGAGCAGACAATCTCTCTTCTCTGAGGGGAATCTCTGGGTATTCATGTGATTTCAGATTTGGGCTCAATCATCTTCCCTTCCGCTCGCACAACTGAGCTGTACTGGGTGTAAGACCAGAGAGGGCTTGGGGCATCGAGAAAACAAAGCCCTGAGTTGTCATGAGCTCTAGTTCTTGGCAGTACAGTCTGACATTGAAGGAAGAGAGGAGGAAATGAGCAGCAGAGCTCACATCATAGAAAACATCCTTACTATGTTATGAGTCTTGGCAGAGATTGTCTTGACACTGTCAGGATCCCAGATAACCAGATCAGCATCCGAGCCCACTGCAATACGGCCCTTCCGCGGGTACAGGTTAAAGATTTTAGCTGCATTTGTGCTGGTCACAGCGACAAACTGGTTCTCATCCATCTTGCCAGTCACCTGGGGAAAGACGAAAGGAGTCACTGCATTAGCCAGGTGGGGACCACTCTGAAAAGCAGAGAGCTGACAACACAGCAGATTCCCAATGATCTCTATAGGGGCAAAAACCTCAAGCGGAAGGACCATAACGAGGGTCTGGGGGGAGTTAATACACACTGCTGCAGCTCTGTCAGCTCTGAATGTCTAGTTGCAGCCTAAGCCTATGACACGTGTGACATACCACCGCCTTATCCCAGATGATGGACATCCTCTCTTCAGTCCCATTGGTTCCTTCAGGGATCAGGGTAAAGTTGTCCTTCCCAACAGCCTTCTGAGCAGTGTTGAAGGTGCAGTGGGCACTGCCAGTGACTTGGAGGTCTCCACTGGGAAAGACAATGATAGGTATTTAAGATATTTTATTGTCACAGGTTTACTCCTCAAGGTAAAACAGCCTTTTGCTTGCTGGCAACCACAGCTATTATTTTTATCACCCACTTGTCTCATGATGAAGCACATGTTGTATGAACACAAAGAGCTCTACTCACCAGGACAGTAGCGAGTTGAGAAAATCAGGAGTGGTTGGGTCAGGACTCAGTGGTGGGGAAGTAACAAAAGCTGCCGCCTTAGCCCAATTCTTGCTCCAGTAATGAGATCCATCGGTACCCAAGCTGGCTGTGATGGGCTCTCCATACACCACAGTGCCTACAGGACCAGAATACAGACAAAGCCACTGTGAGCATCAAGCAACATGCATCTCCAGCCTGGCTTCCAGGCACAAAGCATCCTTCTGAAATGGTACAAGTTGGGTAAGTTACGCCAGCATCGCACGCTGCAGGGTTTCTTGGTACTTTCTCTTAAGTATGTGATCACGGAGACACAGCATTGGATTGAATTCACTGGCCTGCATAACCAGATGATCACACATCGTTAAACTCCTGGCCTGTTCAATGCTCCTCAGAAACTGTGTTATGTTACTAGGGGCATGTTTTCACAAGCAAAATCTTAATTTACATGTCTATCTTGAGATCTCTAAGGAAACATTGAGCATTTTCCAAAAATCAGTCCCTCAGACTAAGTATCCAAACAACTAAATACCCGAGTTAATAATAAAGATATCGTTACTTATAAGAGCTTGGAGCAGCAAAATGTGCACAATGCCTTTACACAATTGCTGAGGTTGGCACTGATTAATTGTGCTTGAAAGGGTTACTGTAAAGATTCATTGTATTGTATCCTGGGCCAAGAACCTTATGAAAGAGGCTGAGGGGAATTGTAAGAGCATGAGGAGATCCAGTCTGATCTAGAAGGGACCTGGAAGAAAAAGAACGAAAAAAATAGCGCCTGCAATATTTTTATAAATGTGTATGTATTAAAGATCTAACACGGCTGAGTTTCTTGGAGCAGGCTCTGTGCATAGATCAGATAAGAGGAAACTCCTATCAGGAAAGTTTCCTGCCTACAGAGAAAGCCCATCACAGAGGAAGTACTGGTGTTTCTGGTTCACAAATGCAGCTGAGGGAAACTGAGTGATTCCCCCATGGGTACACAGAAAATGTGTGGCAGAACTAGGAAATGAAATTGGATCTTCTGACACTCTGTCCAGTGCGCTAGCCACCAGTGCATCCTTCCTCTTCATTAACATTTTTGGAACCACATGAAGGAACAGCGGATCCTTAAGGCCATGATACTTTGCAAGCTGGAATGCACCAGCAACATCTGCACACCAAGCAGATGCAAGATGCTGCAACTTCAAAAGCGGAGCAAGCTGGTAGCCCCACAGATCTGCTCACCAAATGCAACCTTCCTGAAATCTCTGTTAAATAGCTATCCATCTGGCTTCTGAGCCCAGACACTTCATGTATTTGTATCTGCCTGCAAAAGACATGGGTAGTTAAAATACTAACCCTAAATACTTCAATCAGGAAAGACTGGCAAAGGCAACCCCAGAATTGGCCAGCAGGGTCTCACACACCTCACCGTGCAGAGTAAAAAAATATGATCTTTCTTTCACCATATTGTCTGAGCTGCCGTTACGTCTATAGGCTCTCAAGCTAGCTGGGAAAGAGCGCATTAGCTGAGGCAGAACGATGCGTTAACTGGCTTCATGCTGCTTCCAGGACCACACTGAAACAGGAGGTGTAGGAACAGCCTTTGTCAGAGGGGATCCACCAGCAGAGGAAGAGGCCATCTGACATCACTTGCCACAAATAGGGTTACGAAATCAGAACAAGGCAAAACACACGCTGGCTATTAATGGGAGGCCTGTTGTGGGCCAATACATTGGGAGGATTGTTCTGCAGGGAGCAATGTTTTGAGCGCCTAGATCTGCCAACGACAGAGTCTGCAGGGAATCTCCTCCATACAAATGCCACCGGGAACATCTGGCTTTAAATAACATTCGTTCTTTTCCATTTAGCAAATCAATTCTGTTTTGTTTTTGCCTTGGATAGTCTTCAGTTATGTTTCCTCTGTTGCTTGGGAGGGCAAGGCTAGTGTGTGTGGCCCTCCCGGGTTACCCAGTTGGGTAACTGCACAGCATTTAAATTGAATTATTTAAATAAAAGAACAGAGAACAGCGTGCCATTTATACCCCAAATTCTCCTTATAAGGAGAAAATGCAATCTGAATGAAAACTGCGTAAGCTAGCTCACTCAGGAGGCTAAGTAAAGTGAGTTCCATGCATCATTCATCTGGGACAATCCCAGCACCTTTCACAGGCAGGGTAATATCCACCTAAGTCAGGTTGTGTTTTACGGCTTCTGCAATAGAAGTGTATGGTCCCTCATCCCCATGCCCCTCTCTACTTGCCAGCTAGTGGTCTCAGGGGACAGTGAGCAAAGCAAGAAGGTGTTTTTGTTGCTGCTCCATCTCTGTGGTGCATATGTCTCCAGTACTTTACCTAGAAAAAGGAAGGGATGCTTCCCTGGCTTACAGGACTGAGTTGCACAATAACATCAAGTTGTTTTCTCGGGTAATGCAACATGCAGCCACTTTGCCATGTCAACACATCTTCTCATTTCAGCATGATCTCCACTAATGGAGCTAGGAGAGGAAGGCTTATCCCGAACAGCTTGAGCTGCTTCCACGCCACGAACAGAAAGAGATGCCTTGGAAATCAGTCCTCCTCACCAACTCTGAACTCATTTAACAGGAATCATGGGACCAAAATACTTCTGAGCCAATACACAAACACAAATCTGTTTGCTCTGGTAGGAAATTAGCTCTTCTCGCACCAAACACCCAGATGGAAAGTGATGTCATTTGTATATCCATTCAGGCTTATTTAGACTGCATAAAATTAAATCCAACCCTTCTGAGGAAAGAAGGGGGAAAATCATCCCTTCTGCTTACTCACCCACCCAGAGCCGCTTTAAATAGAAATGAAGGGTTTAGTCACAGAATAAAGCAGGGAGACAGGCACTCACTGTGCTTTGTAACCCTTGCTCCTTGGGGGCAAGACAGCAGGGTCAGGACTTGGGAGAAGCTACTGCATCGCTCAGAGCAGCGCAGCTCCCTCACAGACCTCGATTAGAGAGAAGAGACACAAGGCAGCAGCATCCACGGCAGGTCTGAGTCTTGCTTCTTGCAGCATCCTCAGGCAGAGTTATCAGAGGCAATTGTAATTCCCAGCCTAACCCAGACTACTGATCCCAATTCCTATTCGGATGCCAGGCTGTGAGTTACAGCACATGAGGAGTATTTACTTCACAAGCAAGGAGCACAGTGGATGGATAGCTGGAGTCGGTAACCTCTTTGGCTACTCCAACTAAATCCAACAGGGCTTGTGAGTCGAGACCTCCGTCAGGACTCTTGCAATCACTTCTGACCCCAGGAAGCAGCTCAGCAAAAAGCACCAAGCAAAGACCACAGCAGCTGGAAGGAGGACACAGCTTGCAATCTCCAGGGGGATTCATTAAATGTAGACAGCATGGAATTACCCTGCGATAACATGAAAGCGCATGGCTCAATGTGGTAGGATGAGTATGAAGAGAGAGGCTCTAGGCTGAACAGAAGAAACAGCTCCTGGCACCGAAACGACCACTGAATACTTGTCTGTGGGAGATGAGACAGAAGAAGTTGCTTTGGACCTTTTAAAAAACAGCCTGGACGATGACACTGGAAAAAGAAACCTTGCCTGTAGGGATGAAGCTTATGCTGGCAAGGAGGTGAACTGCATGAGCTAATAGGGCGCTTCCATCCAAGGGAAATAACTTACCCTTTTTCCTGGCTTGAGCAATGACATCAGCGGCACTTTTGCTCATCACCTTGGTGATATAGAGGGGGCAGTTGGTTTGGTTGGCGATGGTTATTGCCCGGTTCACAGCCTCTGCCTCCACCTGAGAAACAAAGTCAGCAGCAAGTTAGTAACATCCCGCGCGTTAGCATATCCCATTCAATTCAGAGGGTCACAGCCTCTGCTTTCATGGGAAAACAAGGTGTGCAGGGCCGAGATGAGAGACTCTCCACCTCTCCGATTCTGAGCCAGAAAAATGTACAGTGTAATCACGATAATTAAAATGACATCAAGCTGTAGTGCCCTCTCATTACTACCTTTTCTCCCAGGCTGCTTCAAAGTTTCTCTGCAAGCAGACTAAGTCCTAAAATAACACTCCAGGTGCTCAAGGTCAGAATGATTAAGTCCCTTCTTTAACCTAGACAAAAATAAGCAACTAAATGTTGACTCAACAAAACTATTCATATTCCAGCCCACGCGGAGGAGAGATGCTGTAGCCACATACTCTGGTAAGCCACATTTGCAAACAAGCCTTCTAAATTGTACCCTCCACTACAATATCTGGCCTGGGATCTGACAGAGTGTGAACCACCCCATAAATCAACGACTTTTTCTTGCATGTGTAGAGAGATAACCTCAGCAAGACTGAGGGTCACTTTATAACTACAGCCTTAGGATGAACATCATCACTCTGCCGACTTTTAGAGATCACACATCCTTATCAAAGCAGCCCAGACGACAGATTTAACAGCAGGGTAATGCTCATAGTGCCTACTACCATGGAGAACTGAGCCTGCGATACCACAGACATTTTCCAAGCGAACAACACAGGAAACAAACCCAGAGCAATCAGCCACCTGATTCCCAAATGCAAGAGGCTACCAGCACCTCCCGTGGACTCCAGTGGGACTGGCACACGCTCAGCACTTTTGAAAATCTCCTCTACAGTGACTTATTGCAGGCCAAGTGCCGTAAATCATCATCAGTCCCAGAATCAGAACACATTAACTGCTGGCTCCTAGCACTGTGCTCGATCCACCAAAAGAAGTACCTGAGACTAGGAACCCATCAGCTTAGGAAACTGCGTATTTGCCAGACTGATGTCCAAGTGCCCAGAAGAGCTCTGCTCACAGGGACAAAGCCACCACTTGTAACACTGCACTGTTTGCAGCTGGACCGCTCAAGAAAAACAACATGACAACAGCTGGGAGTTTTTAAAAGAAAACCAGCCCCCCAGACCCAGTAGGTTGGTCTCTAGTGCCAAAAGGGTTAAAGCCCTAGCCTGTCACCACTCCAGGGCTTGTGACTAACCCTCCCCAGGCAGGGTGATATACAGAAGGAGACATTTTCCAGCCCAGCTGCCCCACGCAAATGAAAAAGGCTGCAAGGAAAGGTGTTTATTCCAGGACATTTGACTAGAGTATGCCACAGCCAGCAGCACTTGCAGGGAAGACGGAGGCTGAAAGGAAGAGCCAAGAAA
The DNA here is from genome assembly GCF_018139145.2 of Gymnogyps californianus. Lineage (NCBI taxonomy): Eukaryota > Metazoa > Chordata > Aves > Accipitriformes > Cathartidae > Gymnogyps > Gymnogyps californianus. Next base: position 4,727,716 of record NC_059493.1, on the reverse strand, counting down.
AGCATACTTGTCCCTCCTGAGAGACAAGGAGAAAACTCAGACAGGCCAATGCTTCCAGGCAATGGCATCACTTTGCAAACTGCCCACTTAAAGCAGGCCCACGCACAGCTCTGTCACTGCAGCACTTGGAAGTCACGTTTCCACACTGTGCCTTAGTTTCCCCACTTGCAAAGCAGGGATAAACAACATGCACCTCCGGGCTTTTGACCAAAAGGCGTTTGAGCAACTGCTAAGCAGGAGGAGAATATTTTCTGCACAGAAGAGAACAAGGCTGCTGAATTCATGCCTTGTGCCCAGATGCTATGGTGACAGGCACATAACAATAACCCAACGACTAGTCCAAAAGGGAATGTTTGCAATTACCAGTACGCATTAGAAGCCCTAGCACAGCAGTTCTTTTGGAAAAAAAGACAGACATTTCCTGGAGCACTTGGACTGCTTGTGCTTTCAGCGTTTTTGTGGCTAAAATACAAACAAAAAATGATGGATCGCTCTGAAAAGTCATCACAGAATGATCTGAGCTATGAGGGGGAGAGTTTTCCAGAAAGTGATGGGTGATGCTGTCTTGGGATGGTGGTGTCTTAATTAAGGCTCCCTTTGCTGGCTGGAACAACGTGCTGAATACTGTCACCTTGGCTCAACCCAGGTTACCGAGGTGAGCAAGCTAAATCCGTGAGTCAGCGGTGAAACTTAAGCCTTAATTCATGCCTGCTGCTCAACCTGGGAATTCAGAAGGTGTGTACGCTCCAAGTAAGACAAACGCACGTGGCCAGACCCCGAATGCTTCATTCTGACGTAAGTCTCACTGAATTGAGTGGGAGTTTTGATTTAATAAATATTTTAGACTTGTTCAACAACAACTGCTAGTTTGCTGTAGATGGAGGTCTGAATTAAGCAGCTCTTCAGTAAGATGACAACTATCATGAAGTCCTTAGGACAGGCTTTACACTCTGTGAGGGGCAGCGTGAAAAGCCAATTCTAGTGTTAACAGCACCCCAGAAGGATGCCAAGAAACATCCACTCCTACTGAAGTCAACAGGAATTACGGATCTGCTGCCACCCTCTGAATCTGGCCTTTATCATCAGCCAGCTTAAAGGAAGTTGTATGTTTTTAAAAACACAAAGTAACTCCCGCGTTGGAGAAAAGGAGGGGAGGGAAACAGATGACATCGTTTCCTGCTCTGTTTCCTATGACTTTCAAGGAGGAGAATTTTGGACCAAATGCTTCCACTCTGGGCAGACAGCACAGCTGAGTTCAGCTGCACAGAGGCTGCCCAGTGACACTGGGAAGAGGCTTTACTGATCCTCATTTGAGGCAGCCACATGTCCTCAGGCAGCCTTCCTTGCTATACTGAGAAAGAACACATTTCTGCACAGATGTAACAAACCAACCAAGCCAGGGAACCACACAGTTCACACTTTTAAAGCTCCTGCTCCACTAAGGACGAGCTTTGAAGTAGCCAGACAAGACTTGGCTAGTTTGAGGGCAGATCCTTTAAGGTAAAGAGCAGCCTTCCTTTGAAGTCAACAAAAGTTTAGGGGTGCTCCACAGATGAGCCCCAAGTGTCATGTCAGCATCTGTTCCTGCTCTCCTGATGCAAGCCAAAAACTATGTAAAAAAAAAATGCAGGGGTGGATGGGTGGAAAGCTCAGTGCAGGTGTTTGCTCACAACTTTCAGGAAGCAAAAAATCCCAGCTCCCGGAGCCAAACACAAATTCTGTGAGGATTCACATACTGCCCAAGTCAAGCATTTTTTTTCCCCTTCTGCATGAAGCAACTGAATGATTTATATTCCTACTGAAATGTCTCTGGATGCTGCTTGTCTGAACCAAGGCGAGGAAATAGAGAGGGAGCAAGAGGGGCACGTGTGGATGATCTCACACACCCAGCTTCCAGCTGTCGCATCTGGTAGTCAGCAAAGCCCCAATATCTTGGAGGAATAGAAAGAACTTGTACATAACAGATGGACTTCACAAACCCCGAATGCCATGGTGAGATGTCTAGCTTAGACATACTGAAAGACTGGAAATGAAGAATGCAATGGGAACTGACCTGAAAAGCAAAGTTTTAAGGTTCTTTCTTACTCTTGAGATTTATTTTAAAGACTTAGAGGGATTGAGAGGGATTGGGGTGCTTGACCCTAGAGAAATCAGTGGGGAAGCATGGAGGTTAACTATATTAAAGTGCTGGGCTAACATCTGAGAATTAGCTCCCCTCTCTGGTACGTACTTTCTGTGCCTTCAGCAAACTTAGTCCCTTGGTGTAAAAAATCCACCATCCGGACAATGTTGATCAAATACTATGGTAATGGAAGCTATGCAAGTGCCTAAGACAGAATGTCAGGATTTGGGCATATATTACAAATTTCTGCTGATTCAGAGGAAGTCTTGATAAAATAAGGACCAAGAGAGAAGCCCAAGAGATGGGATCTAGAAAAGTCAGTGGCAGAATCCTGCCTACATAAACCCAAATTCTGAAGTCTTTACTCATGCAAAACTTGACAGAAAGTGATGGGAAACTACAAGAACTGCAGGGTCTAGCTCCATAAAGACCAACATCATCAATCAGAACATGTAATTCTTCAGGGACTTCGTCTTAAAGTGTTCCTGTGAAGCAGATGAATCAAGGAATTGCTGATTCAGGTAGACTGCGCTCTACCTGTGCTGCAGGGTCAACATTTTCTACCTCTCCTAATGTAGGATTCCAGTTTGGACTATCAAAGGGCTGAACTGAAGATGCGCTAAGTACCAACAGTTCTCTGTGTCTTGAGTGTTTATCATGGGCTCTGTGGTTCAAACACATCTCACTTCACTTTAGATACCTGATGTGTGAGCAGAGCGTTTACAGACTATCTCCAATAATTAACAGAAAGAGATGAGCTTTTCCAGAGGGTGAATCAAATCTTAGGCTGGATGAATGACTCCCTGGAGATGTCCCCTTCTCCAGTACAGAAGCTGAGGGAGCTCCTCAATTCCTCGTAAGTACCCATAGCAGTTAGTCTCTAGAAGGGACTAGTTACTAGTTAGTCCCTAAAGTGTCTTAGCCTCTTCCCTTACCCCACATAGCAATAATGTTTACAGCCAGGATGAAATCGTGTTGCCGGCCACATTCATCCCAATATGAAGTACTTGACAGCAATGCAGACATGTTATAAATTGGGGGAGTAAATGCAAAGGCAGTAAAGTCCTCACCTCTTCAGGTCTGCTCAACACATGCCCTTCAGGGCCCGTGATCCCCAGTTCCAGGATCCTTTGCTGCTCCTAAGGCAGAGAGTAAAAAAAGCAGGAAAAAGATTTAAAGCAACACGCATTTTTTCTTGCAGCAAACACAGATGTTTGAAAGAGGTACAAGTGAGATCCTAGGCATCTGTGCTAGCTAATAATCACATGGGGCTTTACATAAGGGCCTTACAACCAGAGTCTTGTCCAACCTCCCATGTTGAGAATAACCAGAGCTCACAAAACCCTTGCTGATTTGTTCACAGGAGGTCAGGGAAACCTTTTACTTTGATTTGCTTCACACTGGGTTCATAGCCCTTCAACTTTCACTACTCATTTGCGTCTATAAAATAATCTCTAAGATGTGGCAAAACAGTATCTCATGAAAAAAATCATCCTGCAACTGCAGGCCACTGGGCTCAAAGACTCAGGTGGGCTCTCCCCCAGTCAGACAATGCAGAAATCCTCTGCAACACCAAGTTTTGCATGCTTGAGACATAATGTATAAAATGAGTTGGAGATCAGATTAAATCCAAAGACATTATTAATATTTCTTCTTTGTTGCTGTTTAAAGGATGAACAGATCCCAAACATCAGCATCCCAGGTACTGTATGAAGCTATTTCCCTTCCCATTCCCCCTGGTCTTAGTTACCACAGCACATTTTATTGTACACAGCGACAGTCACACCCAAGTGACACAGTCTTTCACTTATGGGGAGAAAGGCAGAGATGGCCGATATCCACCGCAAACTGAAAGCTGCCATGAAAACCTGCTTTATCAGGGGTAATGAAGGGGATAAGATTTGATGTACAGCTCTGCTTGCATCCTTGATACAGCTATGCCATGCTTTTAAAAGTCTTGGTGATTTTCTGTTTGCAAAGAAGGAATTAAGAGTTTAAATCCCTCCCAGCATTTTGAAGTTAATAATCCACAGAATAAACATAACATACCTCAGCAATGATGTCACCATTCTCAGCATGCACTTGAGCTGTCGCGCCAATATCCCGGATTACGCTCAGGACCTCATAGATCTGGAAGACAGAAAACACTCATTACAATATACCCTGAGTGTACACTCGGGTACACACCTATTATAAAGTGTATGCTCCAGACTCCTTCAGCATACAGAATTTTGCAGAATGGAAAAGAGAAAGAGAAACATTAAGAAATGTAAGATGTGGTTTGCTGGAGAGATATGATCCATTTTCCTGCCTATAACTGAATTTCCCAATCTGTACAGTCGGATGCTACTGATAGGGCAAAGAAGCACTATTCTAAAGCCAGGTTTGGTATATTTACCACACTGGAGGAAGAAACAGCAACGGCACAGGCCTACATCTGGAGTGATTTTAAAGAGCTCACAGAGTTGTATCTGTTTCGTGCCTTCATTTACTGGTGCCTGGCATGAAAAAAAACCCCTTACATTTGATTTTCACGGAGAACCTGCACCCACCCCTCTCACTGCCTGGGACAGCAGCAGTCTGATTTCCCACTCCAGCAACCAGTTTGAGAGGGCTCAGGTTGAGTAACCCACAACTGACGCTGGCTCCGTCAGTGGTCACTCATTAAAATGCTTACCAGAGTCATTAGAGATAACTGTCATACACCACTGCCTCCTACACTGTTCCAAATGACTCCCAGGCATTCCTCTCCTCCCACCACGTTTAGAAATATAAACTGCCCATCTCAACAATTAAATGTACCCAAACGTATCCACCAGAAGAGCAAACGGGAGGGCAATTCCTTTTTAAGGTCCCAGTGATTCTAACACTAAAGCCAGAAACCCACTTCTGGACCAGGATCAGTTTCAGCTTATAAACACAGAGTAGTTATGCCAGAGATCTCACTGTCCTGCCCTGTGCCTAGGCATAAAGCAGCAATTTATAAAACTGCCACTGCTTCCACACCAAAGGAGCTGGAATAGAACCTTAGATCTCCCAAAATGAGGGTTTTGCCATTGCTTTCCCCAGCCAAGCCTTTCAGGGTTTGTTGGTGGTTGGGTTTTTTTATTAAAAAAATAACCTTCAAACCAGAGCTCTGGGTACTGTTGGCAAATCTTAGGTACTGTTATGCACACAAAGACTGAAACCAGAAGAGAATGTCAGATCCCAGTGTATTTAATTTAAACTCTTATATGTGACTAATGCACAGCTTGCAGTGACAGAAGCATGTGAACATTAAGCCTTCCTACCTGAGAATCAGTTAGCTGAAAGCGATCTTTGAAAGCCATGTAAACCAAGAAGGAGTTCACACCTAGTAGAAAGAGAGCAAAGGAATTATCTTTGACATACAAACTGCAGGCACAGATAAAGCTACGAAACACACCATTTCTCGTAGAGAGAACACATCCCCCTCAATCAGCCCCCCAGCAAACAGTAATGATGGGTAGACAAATAAATTACTTTAATCTGCTGTGAAACGTGTACACACATGTGCGCGCACACAGACACACGCACTCTCAACAGATCACAGCGTAAAGCCAGGATCTCCTCAGCCATGTGGCATCTATTAACGCAACTGATGAGAACAGAGGAGCCTGCACTCCAGCCGTGGGGACGGCTAAACCCCTAGGCTCCCACTTAACACTGAAATAAGAATAATTCTGTGGATTCAGCACTGTAGGAGGTTGAGTAAAAAATATAAGCAAAACGCATCACGCACAAAAGCAGAGACTGGGCCTGGCTGCCTGATCCCCCACTCCCTCCTGCGAGAGCAATGGGAAATCTGTGTCTGTAAGCATGTCCCCCTCCACCATGTTCATGCTGACCAAGGCACAGGGAGTGCTCCTAAGTTGGCTTTCCCTCTCCTGCCTTCTGAACCAGTAAAACCTCTTACCCAGCACATGTGGGAAAGCACTCATTAGGATGTAAAAGGTTGTTTTTTTAAACTACAAACAGGATGGAAAATTACTCTAGCCTAAGGATGAAACGTCAAGGAAATTAAAGAGGGGAAAAACCTATGAGGTCATTTTATTCAGCTCTTCTCCACTTTTAGCAACCAGCGCTGGATTGTTCCTTCTGGGCCCGATCCTCCCCTTGTTTACAACAGTTTAATGGCTGGAGCTATCACCTACCTGCACTAATGAAATTCAAAGGGCCTCCACTGAACAAAGGTGCTCCTCTGCATGGCGGCAGCAGCAAGAGATTCACCTCTGCAAAATCAGTGCTCACCCACCTAACACATTGCAGCGATGCCAGTGCGTACCATCCTCCCTGCCCTCTACAACAGTGACTGTCCAAACCTTCACAAGAAGCCAGAATGGGCCAAGTTAACATCAGGGCCCAAAACAGCTTTATTGGGATGCAACAGTAAAATAATTCACAAGAGCCAATCCTAAAAAATAGGGGAGCCAGTCCTAAAAAAATAAGGAGGGGAAAGACTTCCCTGAACTTTCAGTAACTGAACTTACCATGATCTTTAACCAGAGCTTCCATCTCCTCCTGGACACCTTTATGCCACTCGGTGATATCAACATGCAGAGAGTAGTCACAGCAGGATTTGCTGTCTGCCCATTCTCGCCACTGGTCGAATGCAGTCAGCAAACTGGTCCCTGGCTCAGGAACCACGTGATCAACTGGGAAAGACAACCAAAGCATTGGTAAATGGCTGGTGCAGTAGCTTTCCTGGATGTCCAAGACAGAAAGCATGCTTTGCAGAGGCTGCCGCAAAAACAAGACATCCCCTTCCCCTTAAAACATTTGAGGCTGCAAGACCTGGTTTCTAAAGCCCCACATCTGAGAATGCAGCCAGGAAGCTCATGACAGAGCAGAAGCTGAAGGAAATAGTTCAATTACTACAGCCTGTTTACTGCAATTGTTTGTGAATGGAGCAAATGAAACTCCTAGGGCAGCAAACCCAAACCACTGCAGAGAGCTCTATAAACACTGCTCCCCTGTTTGGTGACAAATAAACAATGACACAGGCAAGATCCCCTGCGAGCATCAGTCAGCAGCTTTCAGTACGCAGCACCTCATGTTCAAGCAGCGCCTTTGTCTGTGCCTCTGGACATGCTAGAAAAGGTGTCCAAAGAGTGCAAAGATGTATTACTGCTGGCACGTACGCAGTGACAACCAAGGACTCCACGCATGGATCAGAGCTGCTTTGTGCTACACGTCCCAACCAAGAGCACCTTCCAGAGACGGCGTACAAGTGAGGTCTGGAAGAAGCAGGACCAACAGTCTGTCATGGCTGGAGAGACACCTCCTGACAACAAGACGGTCCTGCTTGCCTCTGGCATCTGCTCAGTCTGATCCTCGTTCTAGCCTAACACATTAGGTCCAGCAGCAACTGGGTCCTATGCAGCTACAGGATACTCCAACTGAAGCAGTGCTACAGATGCAGACAGCCTCAAAGGGTAACAAGAGAGATTTGGATCTGAAGGTTTAGTGTTCCTCCCAGTAATTTGAATAGCATTCAAATTTTTATTTGAACGCACGGGATCTCTAAGATCTTCACTAGACAGAGTGAAATACAAGAAGCAAGCCAGCATCTCAGAAACTGAACTGCTGCTGAGAGTGTAGGAAAAGCCTGCAGGACTTCAGTGGTCACAAACTGGGCAGGCACTGTTGGGGAGGAGGAAAGAGCCCTGGCTTGACTTACATCAAATCACACAAAAAATAATAAAAAGTTGCTTCAATTATCAGCAGAGAAATTCAAGCAGTTTATTTTTAACTTTACTGGTGAGTATCTAGGCTGCAATCAGCTCAGCAGTTAGCTCTAAATCACAACTGGGATAAGAGGCAAAGTCCTTGGGCCCTACTCGCTCTCAGTGAAGTACAAAGCTTTGCTTCACCCCCACGCAGACACATCAGGCTAGATTTACTGGTTTTGCACTGCCTTAAGAACTGGATTTACACTGGGAGCTCTCGACCCACTGCAAAAGCAGTACAGCTCTCCTGAACGACCCATGAGCTTCAGCCACCCGAGTCAATAATGACGTCTCCAATGTTTGAGATGTGCAAACACTGTAGAAAGTCGAGAGGACTACCCAAAACAATCATCCTTCCGCAAAGCTCTGCCCACCCTCTCTCCCTTTTGCAAAGGTGACTACGTGACAGATAGCAAAACAGCAGTTAAAATATTTGTGCTTTTTCAGAAGGCTTGCATTTGCCCCTCAAAGTATCACTCTAGCCTGCAAAGGGAAGGATGTAATGTACAGTTCTTTGCTGATACATTGGCAGTACAGCTGCAGCTTTGATCAGCAGTGCCTTAGGGGTTCAGGAGTGGCTGGTGGCCTTCGCCTGCTCAGATAGTAGTGCCCTGCCCATCAGAGAAATCTATGCTATGAGTGAAAGCTCTGAAATTTGCCTGGTGACTGGCATCAGATCAAGGATGTGCTTTTCACCACCCTCGGGAAAAGCAACCCAAGTTTAACTAGACGATAAACTGTCCTGTTTAAAAAAAAAAAATCATCCAATTTCTGTTCCATGATCTCTTCCTCCCCAGTGGTCAGAAACCTTCCACTAACTTCCAGACTGAATTGTTTCTTGGCCAGTATGTAGCCCCTTGTCACTCTGCCAAAGTTAATCTTCAGCTTAAGTAGTATGAACAACAAGGAGAAAAATAACATTCTCTCTGCGTTACCAATGGGATACAGAGAAAACCCAAGTTTTCACAAATGGCCAGTGCCTTAACACAAGAGCTGTCTTCCTCAGCCCACTGACTAATTAAAAAGCCAAAAAAGCCCATTTAATCTCTAACACATCACAGTAATAAATCCATCTCTACTTAAGATGAAAGGTGCCCTAAGAGCTCTATCAACCTCAAGATGATACATGCCTTATGGGCATTAGGAAATTCTGCCTGGAGGCACTAAGGGGTTAACACAGTGGAGTCCTCACAGCCCAGCACGGAGCCCCTAGGAATGACTCTGGTGTCTAGGATCAGAGCTTTATCACCATCTTATTTCATGCACTGCCCAAGTATGACTAATGGGAGTTTGTGGAGGGAGTGGGAGAGGGGGTAAGGGAGCTCTATCAGATCTTTGACAAAGTCAAACCACAGCTGGTTACAATAAGGATAAGGGATGGAGGCAGTGGTGCATATGTGCATGAAAGTCAACTCTGGGGATTAGGAATATCTCATATGGAAGCTGCACTGCCGACACGTCGCATAGCAGCTCCCTTGAGCTCACCGATAGCCAAATCACCCATCATCCCCATCAAAATAGAACACAGTTTGTTTCCATAGCAGTTTTCTGCCAGGCAAATATCACTGATCAACCACTTCGTTATATTCACGTGGAAGAAGTCGGCAAGAAGGCGGCCTGAATGTGCAAGGTAAGCCAACAGCCTTCAAAAGCCCATGATTTAACTAGTCCAAAGAGACTGAGGGAAGGTGCAACGTGATAGAGCATACCATGGGATAGTCACAGTGACAGGGACATCCCCGGACAGGGGTCCAAGTGCTGGAGGGCAGCTGCAGCTGCTCAGCGGCTATATCTGACACACAGCACCCTGGAGCAGGAAGGAAGCTGTGTTACCACAGGTGGGGCAGCAGAAGCAGTACATGCTGCACATAAGGCATGAGGAAGGTGGATGTAACCCTAAGTGCTAGACTAGAGGTAATTTAGACACAAATGCAAATGTCTCCTCAATTTTAACATCCCTTGTTACAATGGAAGGGGCCAACTACGTTGCAAGATCATGGCCTACATCCCTACACGCTAGGGTTGGGGTTTTTGGGAGCCCAAATAAGTAAGAATGAGCCTAGATCCTTTAAAGAAGAGTCAAGATTGATTCTTCACCTGCTGTTAAAAGAACTAAGCACTGCAACTACTTCTGCCTATTGGTACAGATAGGAATCGCCCACATGCAGCTCAGAGGAAGTTCTCCTTCCAGTCCTCAGGCACAGCTCAAGGGCTCAGAGTAAAACAAAAAGCTTTTTCTTTAAGGTCCCTGTGCTTCAGAGCAGCACAAAGCAGCTGATGAAAGCTCCATCCGCTGCATTCCCACAGCCCTAGGTTCCCAAGATGACCCTTCGGTATGATCCGCCACAGGACCACGGACACAAGGTCTTCTGACCCACCGGAGCACGCAGCAAACCCAGCCGTGGAGATTACCCTGGAGGCTTCCCATGTGAAAAGCAGTGTGCTGTCCTGACCTCACTGAACCGCTTCTCTCTAGGGAACCCGACAGCTTACTGCCCCATCTTTCATTCCATCATCTCGGAAACCAGGAATGTTCAATTCCTGCAGCTGCTGGAGTGCCCTCACATCTGCAGGATGCACTCAAACTGTTGCAACACAGGCTGCTGTCACCCCTTTATTCTCTAGACCACTACAGCCTTGATCTCTTCGTGCTTCCAAGCCCAGATGTTTTCTTCCTGTTGTTGGTTATTGCTGTACAAATGATGTCAGCTGCTGAGGTCTGAAAAGGAAGTTGCCAGCTCAATTTAAGCTCAAAGCTTGCTCCAAAACCAGAAACAAAACGAAGACAAAAAGAGAAAAGGAAAAGATCATTTAAGTATCACTTCATCAGTACTGAAACCTTCAAAGGAGGAATTAAGTAGCTTGTGGTCCTTGTAGTGGCTCCCTGAATCAGAGTAAATTTCAGGCCTAATCCTGATGTTTCGCTTTATTTAACACACACTCTCAGCAAGTTACATGGCAAAGCCAAGGTTAGGATTACAGTGGTCTCTCAGCTAGGAACAGAAAACATTCTGTAGATTTATCTTTTAACCTTCTGAGATGCAGAATCCAAAATGCAACAGCCTATGGCTTAGAAGCAAGCAAGCCCATTTACATCAGCAAAGTAACTGCTTTAAAAAAAAAAAAACCCTAGAAAAAGGACTTTGTATTTTACAAATGACCTAATTTTTCCCTCAGTAAAATACTGACAAGATTCCAAAATTACTGGACAGTCTGTTTATCTTTTTCCCAGACAAACCGAGCGTTCACCTCCCTTTGGAAGGCAGTGGGATTTGAGCACCTGCGTACCCATATGCCATGATTGTTCCAGCCACAATCACTAAGACTATTAATTACCTCTCTGATGTGCCTGGTTTTGCTCTCCTGTCACTACATACAATTTCACATTGCTTACAAGGTGCATCTGCTCTTACTTCCAAGTATTTCAGCTCCCACCCACCCATCATCCATGGCTGTTTTTCTGCCTGTCTCGCTCATGATCCTTCGCTCCTCCTTGGACAGATTAATCGGCTCAAGATTAAAGGCAGACAATAAGCTGAAGCGAGACAACACCACTAACCACTGTTAGCTTATCTGTGTGGCTTTAATATACCGGAGCTGGCATTCAGCCACATTGAAATGTTATGTGTCCAATGAGCAGAAATGGTTGAATGCTGTGGGGGAGAGATAACAACCACCAGTGCATCTGGCACTCAGTGCTAAATGAAAGGGGAAGGCAAAAACTTAGAGGAATTGATTTAAAGGGAACTTTCCAAGTATGGGGAAAATAAAGTAATATTGTTTTAACATAAGCATGAAAAATCTAAGTAGGGTAGGAGAAGTGACAGCATCAGTTTATAAAGCACTAGCATTTACTAATCACATCACCGGTGAGCGTGCGTATTAAGGGTTGGCTTTAAACAGATCTTTGTTCTTCATTCAGCTGCTGTATCTTCTCCCTTACTTTAAAACCATACCGACCCGCTAGCTGCACAGCACACTTAAAATGGTGCCAATCTCAGCTTTAAACAGTAGCTTTATAAAATATTGCATCACATCTTGGCTTCCTTTTACAAACTCAGATACATTGTGGCTTTCTGGTCCTTAAGAGCTTTTCTGAAGCAGGGGGATATCTGCGGCTCTGGCTCAGGCCCTGAACAAGTGCCCAGTTTGAGAACGGAGGTAGCTATTCTGCATGGGCACGAGGGATCACACACACAGAAGCCTGGGGAATTTAACCAACAGCCTGCAGGATGCTTTGAGACTGAAGCCATAAAAAATCCCATATAATCTCTCTCTGGCACTTTGAAGCTCTCAAAAAAATGCAGTTTAAGAGCCATGCCTTTATATTTTTGACCCCTCACTAAGCTCAAGAGAAATTATTGCTTCAGTGGGAGAGCTGAATTCAGATATTAGCCTTGCCTTGCCTTGAAAACACAACTTTACTTTTTGGATGGATGTCCTCATGGGTGGGGATTAATGGGTTTTATAGCTTCCTGGTATTGTGGCATGTTCAATTTTTTTCTTTTTTGCATCCTGCCTCATTTGAGCAGGCCTTGGCTTGCTAAGAACCCCTTCCTGGAGTTTCTATTAATAGCCCTTGGTTCCAGCTTTCCCCTGTGAAGGTTTTTTTCAGCTGGTTTAATTACGTGTCATCTAAAGCATGCATGAAATTTTTCTTGGTCTTCAGCTAATGAACACCACTACCAGGAAAGAGAGAAACTATTTGATATGGACAATATAAACGTGAATTATGGTCAGACGTTACAAAAATTGTGTAATAAAACCATGTATGCAGGGTTCCAGTTGCTATTATAAACTGCAGTTTTACACATTATTTCCTGCTTCTACTAGCATTAAAAGTGCCTATTGTTTAAGAGGAGTTTATAAGGTGAAAATCCTTAACATTTAAGCTTAACTGTTAGCAGGCAGATTTCCCCTACCCAAAACTTTAAATAGCAGCTTGATCACTATAAACACATCTGCCTTTTTAATACTACTTAATCTTCACAGCAACTGCATGTGATGAAATCTGGTGAATTTATTGAGTTGTACATTCTGTCGCAAGCCATTTTATTGAGAGGTTGTAATTAAATTCAGCCCTGGTAATTGCACAGCTCGCTACTTAGAAGTCTGGAGTTGTTGCTAGTCTATGGCTGCAGTAGTATTCTCCTGGCACTGGTGTGAACTGGGAGTAATGCTATGAAAGTGAGTGGAATAAAAATAATATACGTGAACTGAAAAGTCAGGCCCTTGACTGACCCAAGAAGCTTCACAGAAGATTATCCCATAATCACAGACCTTATTGCATCCAGAGACTTCAAACTCTCAGCTAGCAGAATACCACAATCCCTTCTACTATTGGTTATATATCATTATGACCCTTTTACATGTCAAGAAATTGAGCTACCAAAAGCTGCCCTGACCAGTAACAAAGTTGTTCAAAAGTCAAGCCTCCCAGCAACAAGACTTCTGCTTGAAGTATTGAAACACAACTGCCAGCTCACCGGCTCTGCATCAATTTAGGCTAGAAAGAGACCTCAGCTTTTCTTCTGAGCTCAAAAATCCCAAATCGAGTAACCTAAAAGAGCCTCACATCTCCTATATTCTGATTTCATACCCAGTTCTTCCTCTAAACCACACTCCGGGTCATGTTTTTGATCTAGGACAAGAAAGGATACCTACAAGATCGCTTTTAAGGTTACCATTTCACATATCTGGCATACCTAAGCTGATACACTTGAAGGTAATGAAAAGTCAAATGAAGAATTTTCTTAACGTCCTGGATCCAGCAATCAGATTTCAGCTTTGCATATTTCTGGGGATTTATTCCCACATTATTTTATTGTTGCTGGGTTTTTTCCCCCAAGAAAAGATACTGAAATAAAGAGATTATTCTGAAAAGTAACAACACTCTGCACAGAATAGCATTTACCGTGCTAATACAACCACACAAGGACTGTTCTTGTATGTGTCTGCCAAACTAACAGAAGAAAAGGCAGGCTAAATGACATCGCGTGTTGTTTTCTGTCAGTTTAGATCCAGTTTATTAGACTCCATGCAGAGAATCAGAAGCTGGACCGGGCTCAGAAGAATTAGACATATCCGTGCTACACTGATTACATTTTCAGACTGCAATGTTCTGTTATTCCCTCACTGATGTCATACAGATATTTGACTTGTCTTTTTAGCTGATTAGATCCAAAATATGATTAACAATTTAATGCCAGCTGGACACAAACGTAAAGAATAGGGGTCTGTATGTCCAAACAGTAATTAATGACCCTCTTCAGCAGCTGGAATAACTACGTATTTAGATCAGATCAAAAAAGGCTCCATTTCTTTACAGTACAGGTTTATTGTATATCCAAGCTATGCTTGTATCTCAGGAGGTCACCATAATAGAGGAGGCGGGGAGCCAAGTTCAAAAGAGATATTTAAGTGATTCCAAGATTTATTCTTTCTTTTAGGCATACTCCACACTTGAAGCCCACGAAAAAAAGTAGACAGGACTTCAAAGACTCCATATAAATTGGCCTGTAAACCTTGAGGGAATGGGATTGAGAAAACCTCTGTTTGTAGCCATGGATTTCAAGTCAAGGCAAAACACAACTATAACACCACATCCAAGGGGCAAAAGTTTGATCAGAAACAAGAGAACAAAAGATCAAGTGCCGTAAGCCAGTTCTGTCCCTCTCAGGTCAGTGGAGATATACCCTGCCCGTCAGGCTTTTTCCACTAGCCGGGAAGCTGGAACAATTCTGGATTTGCATCATTGTCGCCAAGACCAGATTTTGGCTTCTCACCCTCATTTCATTGCCCATGGTTGTCTCAGGGGGGGCGTTGGAGATGAAGAGGAACACAACTGCAGAACGGGAATTTTTACAATGGAAATTTGTGATGGTTCTGAAAGGGCTGTATGTTTTCAGGACTAGGAAGATGAATTTTTCCCCCACCAAAATAAACTAAATGCAAAGAGTTCTGATTCTATAGAATCACTTTTTCTTTTTTTTTAACCAGCTTGTGAGGGAAAGGGCGGGGGGGGGGGGGGACGACGACGACACAATCTACTTGGTGAACCTGTCCTTTCCCTCTGTGTATTTGCCATATAAACATCTCCCCTCGCTGGACAAGGACCAGACACTTCCTCTTCTCGTGGCTCTGACGAAGTGACATCATGCTTTGAGGAAGAGGTTTTCATCAATCACCATCATACCACTTCCACTGCTGGTAAGACACTAAGAGTCCCCATTTCGTTCTCAGTTAAACCACTGACTTTTATGACTGTCAAACAGAACTACAGACAAGGAAGCGAGGACTGAATCAGACCCAAATGTCCATGTGTCCATAGAGAAAACTGTTATGGGATCTGATGTGGAGGTGCAGCAGAACCTATTTTCTAACAAACCTATTGTAGGACAGAGATCAAGCAGCACATTCACACTGCACATGTCAATTTTTTGACTACACCGAGCCATCTGCTGGTTTTCTATCAACTTGGTAAGGCTAATATTGCCTGCAAAAATAGCTATTGAGATTGCTGTAATAATAACCTGTAGGAGGCCCTAACTAGATCATCCTTAGTTGAAATAGGAATTCTGTGACACAGTCCCCAGCTGCTGAATTTCCTTCCTCCACGTCTGAAATAGCCCTGTCCAGCCTCTGAAGCAGTCTGGTATCTTCCCAGACCCACGAAACCGCTCCTTGTTTGGGGGCACAAAGCACGTTTGAGGTAGAAAAGGATGCACTCCTGGGCATCACCTGATCTGGCCAACCCAAAGATGGACACTAAGCCTGTGGCTCTTCCAATCCAGGACCCCTACAGCAAACTGGTTAGGAAAACCCATACATACAAGACGCTGCCTTTTATTTTTTCCATGAGCTAAGCTTCTAGAGGCAACTCTTACATTCTAGACCTCAACTTAATTTCCTGTCTCAAACACGAAAGCCAGACTGATCAATAGCCTGAATTGCCCCTGGATCCATGCTGTGGGACAGCCCGGTGTGACTCATTTCCATACAGCTGCCATTTTCCCCTTTTATAGAGCGTTTGCATAGCAAAAGGACTAACTGCTTCACAAAGCAGCAGAAGCAAACTCTGGTCTTGGTACCATGGTCTAATTCTACTTCACGTAAGAACATCCTGCACATCTACATTTTTCTCCAGCTACTGTCGTGCTATAAAGACTTTCCAAAACTTCTTCAGCTGACAGTGGATAAAGAGTCTCTGCACATCTGTCTGAAAAGTACTTTGTACCCCATCAGTAGCTGGACTCTTCTCTTTGGACACTGACACAAATCCTGAGAAATCTTATCTGAAATAAAGAAAAGTCTGTTGGGAAGTATCATTAACTGACACGCATTTCTGGAATGAGATTTTCGAAGCAACACTGGGTTACGCTATCTCTTGCTGTACTATGCTTTGGGAACTTTCCCTCTTCTTCTCCTTTGCACAAAAGCAGTGCTGTGTAATAATACAGGATAGTTCTCAAGGAACTCCTTTACCAGCTCACGTTGCCTGCAGTCTGTGCCAGGGAATTTCATTCATATGTAAAACACCACAGAGTCCCCCAGATTCCAAAAATATACACACTGCACATATGTAACTGCTTTCAGGAACAAAGCAATCTGGTGAAAATATGCCCTAGAAGCGGTCAGGAAGGGGAACTTCCAAAAGCACAGCCCTTTTTGATGGGCTTTGAAAATTTACCGAAAGATTTCCCAGTGAACCTGTGCATGTTAAAGTCTAACGGTTCCTCCTATTACTTAAAATAGGCTTTCAGGATCCAGGAAGCCAAAAGCACTTTACGCACACAGGGCTCACCTCGTCTCTCCCTCACACAGGGTTTTTCCTTTTATTCATATCCTGACAGTAACCAGAGCTGTGCATCATGAGCTGCAGGGACTGGGTGTCTGCATCTGCATGGATCCCAGCTGGGAGGGACAGGGACTATCTCATTGCTAGGTGACATCCAGTGTTTCACACGTCGGACTCTCAGGCAGCTCTACATAAAAATAATCACTTTGTACTTATAATATGAGGGTCTAGGTGAACTTAACTAATTTGAATTAAAGCTTACATCATCAACAAAGCCACCTCCCATTATGGACAACTACCAACTAGCATGGAGAAATTAAATGACATACCCATTGTCACAGAGGTAGTCCTAACACTAACTGTAGTGTATCAAGGGAAGAAAAGAGTTTTCCCAGAAGCCATAACTCTTAAGTGCCCATCGCTGCATTCCTTTTAAATGCACATGGCTTCCATGGGAGTTAGGGTTGTGCAAAGATGCAGGCACAGCCCCAAGTTGGTAACAACTGGCAATTTATAAGCATGATTAAAGTATGCTAGACAGGAGGAGCTAATTTGTATTCCTTAAACATTTCTCCCTCTCACCAGAAAGATTAAAAAAAAATCCAGTTTCTAAGAAACAGATGGGATCTACGAACTGAAGGCACAGTGGCTGAAGGAAAGATGGAAAAAGACTCTGCTGACCCAAGACATCAAATTCCACTCTACAGACAGCACTCGCCCAAATCCAGCCTAAGTGAGAAATACTGCATTTAGTTTCAGCCATCACTTCTTTCAGGCATCACTTGCTTCCTTCCCCTGACACGCAAAGCTAATTCCCAACGTGGAAAGTTAAAAATTCCTATCTGACAAGGATGGTTTCTGCTGAGTCAAGCTCATGGGAAGGTAAAAGAAGCCAAGGGACTGAACACTGGTAGGAAGGCAAAAATCCGTGCCCAGAAAAACAAGCCAAGAAAAGAGCTGGAGGCACCATTTCCTGCTGTTTCTTTTAAGACCTTGTCTCAACTTGAAGGTGATTAAGGCAGGTTATCCAGCAAGATCTAACACACAGGCCCTGAAAACCTATCACAGACAGCTAATGATGTTACATTAATGGAGGTGGATAATTGTATTTTATTTTTTTAAGATTGCTGTTCTATCTACAGTAGACAGGCTTTAGCTGTAGGACCCCACTTTTACACCTGCACCCTTCAAAGTATCGTATGCATTTTCCATTGATGTAAGGTACTGTGTAAGACACAACACATTGGTGATATCCGTTAGCTCTTTACTTCTCCCGCACGTCATCCATAAGGCTTGGGACTTGGAATGAGAGCATTGGACACGTGAAAGCAAGAAAAGCATTTAAAAGCAGCTCTTCAAACACAAGAACATGAACTCTCCTCCATGCAGTGGGAAAGCAGCACTACTGATCCCAACCGTTATACGGAATAAGAGGTATTAAGTGCTATTGCATAAACAGACAACATTGGTTATTTCTCCTGAGTGAGTGCCAAATCCCTCTTTTTGGATGCATGGAAAAATCTAGGTCACTCACATCTGCAGGAAGACGGCTGCTCTGTCAGTGGCGTTGCTATTTCAACATTCATTTGTTCATAACTAAATCAGAGTCTCCAGGCTCCAGCACATGTGGGCCAGCCTCCGTCCACTCCGTCCCCTGCAGTGACAGGGGTAGAGGGGGTCCAGAGCAGAACGGGGCAAAACAGAAATGGAGCAAGGGCCCCGCTCATCGGCTCTTTAAAAAAAATGAGTGTTGCCAAAGAGGCAGAAGGCGGGGAGAGGAGCGAGGGCCAGGATCCAGAGCAGCTCTGGAGAAGGCAGAAGATGGGAAAATGGGGACAAATCTACCGATTGACTTACAGACAAGCCGTGCCGGACTGCAGTGGTTTCACAGACTCCAGCCCACAACCAGACACTGCTGATTTCACCTTTCAGCACTAAGAAGGAAAGATCGCCCAGCTGGTAGGCAGAGTCATTAGCCTGAATATCTGACAGCCAGGGTTAAAGACACTATCACGCCGCAGGCCTCCTGCATAACCTCAGGCAAAGCTACACAGCTCCTAAAGTCCTCATCTGTTCCTCACAGGACCCTATTCTCTCAGCGCCAAAGAGATGACAAACAATAGTTGCAGCCCAAAGGGAAAAAAAAACCAAAACGCACACAATAACACACAACGCATGCTGAGGACTGAACAGCTGTTTCCTTCTTTGCTAACTGGCAAGAGACATCAAGGGCTTGGCAGATTCGTTTCGTTCACTTCCAACGAGACCCCTTTGGAAACCCCACCAGAACAATAGAAGCGATCCCATTCAGCAGAAAGTCAGCGTCACAGGGATGGCTGGAAGCAGAGCCGGCCCCAGCAAGACAGGCTGTCGTCCGTACAGTAGCTACACACGCTACTGCAGGCAGAGATGCCTAATGGACTTAGAGGGGTTTAAAAGCTTGAGAAGAGTAGCTCGCAACAGGGGAGTGCCCATCTCTGTTTACGGACCGACTTTCTCATTAATGATTTTAAGCCCGCTCTGAATGAAAGCAACAAACACATCAGCAGCAAGCTGGGAGTCAGTGAAGCGAACAAGATTGAGCGTGAATCAGTGCAGAGGCTGAAGAGTGTGGGGGTATAAAAAGCACTGAGGGGAGCTGGGGAGAGGAGAGAAAGGGCCGGAGGGACTCTGCACTCCTGTGTGGTAATGTCATTATCTTAGTAACAGAGTTCAAGGAAGCCTCTACCCATATAAATCACCAACAATCTTTTATACAAGCAAGTGGACGTTTTCATTACATTTCTATAGAATTAAACATTTCTTTGCTGCAGAAGAACCACCGCCAGCTGCTAGAAAGTGAAACAAGCCATACACCCCAACACAGCCCATCTAAAGTGCTAGGCCCCAGCCGCACAGTTCCTCTTTTATCTCTGCTACTGGGTGCAAAAAGAAACAAAATTCAGGCTGGCGTCTGCGGAACAATGCAGTGCTGTGTACACACAGCCACAGAGACTTGGTGAGACACTGCAGCTCTGTGGTCACTGCCCTTGGATTCAAAACGCTTGGTTTTATACTTCCAGCTCGGCCACAAATTACTGCATGACCACTGCTGTCACCTCCTTCTGTGTCTCTGTTTCCGTCCTCCTCCTCCGCCCACCATTTAGACTCTTGCTCTCTACCAGGACAGGACTAACCCTGATAATATAAAACAGCAGCACCCAGTAGGGTAGAATATGATCTAGTCTTCACTGGTGGGCCTAAATACCATCCCATGCCAAGTTGCCCTTGCCCTTTTCTAAACCCTGCTCTAAGCTCACACTATTGCAGTTTTAGACTCTGATCTCCTTTGGGGCGGGCTCCATTCTCTCAAGGCATGCTCAGTTCAAAAACCAAGAGGCGAGGAAGCATGCTAGACTGGAAACATTTCCTTCTAGCAAGGTGGTGATCTTCAGGATGACCTAGGAGACCTGGTGTCAACTCACTATAAATTTGATTGTAGCTGAGCAGCTAACACACTCCTGAAAACCTTTGCCATCCTGCACACGAGTTCTCTCTTTAACAGCAGGGTAAAGCATTACGAAGCAGACTGCAGCCCATGTGAAGTTCCCCTTCATTTTCTGAACCTCCCAAGATACAAAGGCTCATATCCCTAGCGTACATTCTCTATGTTATTAGGGTAACTGCTAGTCAAGTTCAAAAGGCAGCTGGCTTCCAAGTCACCAAGCCAGAAAGAGCTATTATTTCTCTCACTGTAATTTCTATGATTATAACAGTGGTTGACTGAGTCAACACAGGCAATGTCAGCAAGCGATTTCACTCAAGGACAGCAGATATCCAGGAAGAAGCACAGTCTTCGGGAGGCGGGGCTGAAATGTGTGTGGGAGCTGGCCCGGATAGCTGCAGTTCTCACTAGGACATTAAACAGGCTAGAGGATCAGAGAGCCAGCAAATACACACAGCTTAGCTTCATCCTTTCTGAAGGGTTAGAAGCAGAGAAAGGCAATCCTGCCTTTACTGAAATCACGGTGAGTTTTACCATTGATTTTGATAGGGATTTCACCCATCACAGTTAATAAGCAACCAAACCATCACAAGACTTAGAGAGGCCACCCTGTTCTTCGCAGCGATATCTTTCTTCTCTAATAGCTCCAGCGACTGTTTTATATCCTAGGGCATCAACCTATCCCAAGTTGGGACAATAGGGGCTCAAAAATGCCATCTTTAGCTCAACAAAACTGTGGCTCCGTAGGCTCCACGGATGAGAAAGAGCCTCTTGTAAAGGGCAACTTCAGACGGAGTCCTTTTCCAAAACTCCAGAAGGACTGTTCTCTTTCCGTGGAATACAGGGGAGCTTAGGGAAGCTACGCTGAATGAGCTGGAGCCTATCTAATACTCCTCTCTCCTCCAAAGTCTTCTGCGGATCATCCTGGAATCCTCCCTTCAACTTAATGTACAAACACTGCATTCTGACATTTTGAAAGGGCGATAATCCAAGTTTTTTCCAGAGTAACGTTATCCTAAAACATGCGCAGTGCTGATCGCCCTCGGCTGACATACCTACACTAATATTGTTTTAAGGTAGGGACAGAGAAAGGATCATGCAAATTGCCGTTTCAGAAAAACAATCAATCATATCACAATATGTCATTTCACCTCTCAGCAGCTCTGCACAGCAAAACCAACTATATTTTTTCATACATTAGCAAAGTCAGCTGTAGTCTTGCCTTTGGCACTGAAGAGGATAGAGACAGAAGGATTATAGCTGGAATTCCTGTTCAGATGGCCTCCCTGGAACGAGTAGCTAGAAAAAGAAATCAGCCCTGACTCCTGAGTGAAGCAACCTAGAGGAGGGCTCAGGAAAGCAAGGACTGGAGAGCCCTAGGGGAACATAGGTGATGTAGAGCAGAAAAGGGCTAATTCACTTCACCACCGCCAGCCACTCTCCCTCATTCCAGCTGACCAGGGGATGAGTTGGGAAGCACTGGACTGGAGCCAGATCTGCTTCCCACCAGGATAAATCTCCACTGGTCCCACACAGAAAATGGGGCTGCTCCATTCGATACCAGTTGAGAGTCGGATTCTCCTATCTCTGATGCTATAGTAATGAATTTACTGTAAAGGGCAACGGAAGTAAATGAGAATAGGGCTTGGAAACAATAGGTTACATTCTTGAACTCCTGTGTGCTTCCCTTGGATGCGTTTGCCATGAGAATTAAAGGAACAACATTGAATTTGATCTGAGCTGAAAATGAAGTTCACTGAAACCAACCCAGACATACAGGGTGAATTTGTGGCGCTGCTGAGGTCAATGACAAAACTCTCTGCTACCTCGCCGAAGCCAGGATTTCACCCACAGGTTTTATAAAACCAACAACCAATAGAAACCTATCCAAGATTCTTGTTTTAATTCCCCTGAAAAATGTACATAAAACAAATATTTCCCTACCAAGATTGTAAACAGCCTTAAAGTGCCCTCCTGCATGAAAAAGTGAAACAAATTGAAGCATGAAGCCAACTAACCTGTTTTCTTACCCAAAATGAGGGCTATTTATAAAAGAAAAAAACAGATGGGAGTAAAGGTATTTGTAGATAAACAATACAAAGTTTGCTTAAAGCACAAATGAAGAAACATGGGTGTTTTTTTCCACAAAACTCACATCCATGAGGCTAACTTTTCCAAAAAAGCCCAAAGAACAGAGGCACGCGCCTAGACACGTTTCCATGAGAGGAGCACATTCTCCTTTGAAAAGTCCCAGGCACGGTATTTAAAATATACAATGATATACAATATAAACATTAGCATGTCATTTTCAGGCTGCAATTTGTTTGTGATATTATGAATCTAGTTCACTAAACATTGTCCTATTTATCATAAAAGAAAAAAATGCTGCAATCAACCACAACTCCCACCTGCTTTGGGAAAAACCAAAGGCCACCCACCAAGAGCATGTTCACAAGGGCAGTTCTGCATGCTTCATTGAGGAAAAACATTTTTGCAAATGTGTATAATTTTGCTAAGAGAACAGCTGAGCTGACACAGAGCAGAGTCTCCGAAGCTTTGAAGTCTAGTTGCATTATTTATCCTGCTTTCCACTGTTCAGCTCCAGTTGCTGATACCTGCCCATAAGAAATGTCTCTCCATCATCCGAAGCAGTCCAGTTACTGTCCTTGCTGCCACGCGTTAGGAAGATGTTTTTTGTTCAGAGATGATTGTGTATTTTGGTATCCTAATCCAAGACACTCAGGAAGGCAGTAAGGTCAAGTTTAGCCACCAGCCTCCTCTACATGGTTTGCCCACGGTCATAATCTACATTGTGCTAATTTTTCACAGCTGTAACATGAGAAGTTATAAAATGGGGGACTCTCCTCCAACTTCCCTAACTCAGAGATGTGCTACAAACACCACTAGTGAGATATTCAGATACTACAGTCAAAAAGGCAATATACATGTATGCACGTACGGAAAGGCCCAAGCATTTCTGAAGTATGAGGCTCTGCATAGGTAAAATTGGGCAACCAAAGTAAGAGGTTACTTCAGAAAATTTTGCCTAAGCAATTTCTGCTTAAAATGTTTTAACAAGTGCCACCGGGGGAAATAATGTTGTTGAAAGGTCAGATGCAGATGACAGAGAATGTTATTTTGATCTAATTCAACTTAACAAGGAAGAACACAATGATAATTCAAGTGTGAACCAGGTGTACTAATAACGAAGGAACAGCCAATGAAACAAGGTCCATGAACTGAAGCTGAAAAGAAAATACCATTTCAGTGTTATTAATTTAAATTGACAGCAGAAATTTGAAGAAAAACTGGATATTAGTATGCACAATGAGACCATCCACAGCTACACTCCCACTTTACATTCTCTGTATGTGCGAGGTTATCTTCATACACAAACTTCATATTCCAAAGTGAAAAATTATTTCCCGGGTTATTTTAAGGTTATTTATTTGAAGCATTAGACCAAGTTCATAGGCCAGACACAACCTCTTTGCAAGGTCCAGTCCCAGAAAGATTTGTTTCTGAAACACAGACAGTCTAGCTGTGTTTGGACCGCTGGCTCCTACTCCCAACCTCCATGTGAATCAACCCGAGTCTGCCCACCAGGCCAGGGATCAAAGATGGCTCATAACCATCCTCCAAGTGGTGAGGATGTTCTAGTCCAGAAGGAGCTAGGTTTGAACTGAGGAGAGTTAGGCTGATTCCTGGCTGTGCCTAAGGTCTCTTCATATCCGTGGATCGGACAATAGACACTAGTACTTGTTCTGAACCATGCTCTTTTATTTCTCTGTACGTTAACTCCCCTCCTGTGAAACAGCAGCACCTCAAAGCACATGAAAGAACGCAAGATGCTCAGATATTGTATCACTTCACACCTTTATCCTTGATTCCCATATGCGGCAGCAGACTCCAGGACGCCGTGTTACAGTTTACACGTGATCAGCTGCACTGCAACAGAGATTATTTTTTTTTCTCTAGCTCAAACAAGGTTAACAACGACTCACGGAGTTTTAAGATCCTGGCTCTGACAAGCCAAGCATTTGTAGCCAACGCAAGCAGGGACAGATAGCCTGGAAGTCATTCATGAAGCATTTTAGAGCCAGAGGGGAACATCATGAGTGTCTAATCCTGGAGTCAGCAGAACAGTCAGTCTGTCTGTCTTTTTATTTTGAGATATTTTCATTTCCCAATTTCTCTCTTCCTCCAAAAGAGGATATGAGCACAAAAGGAACAACGCTAACAAAAATCCTGGTGCTAAAGCTGCATATGTAAGTGGGCATGTGCAAATCCTTAAATAAGTGGCCCAATTTTCAAAGACACGTAGTACACTAGCATCAAGCTTCTGGGTGTGAACCATATGATGGACATCTATCCACAGACATCACGGAGAAAGGAACCGAGGCACAGGAATGTGAAGAATCTGCTACTCATACTGGAGCCAGAGGTCAAAGTGACACTGGTTTCAGCAGGAGCAGACCCAAGAATCTGGCAAAGTCACACAAGTAGCAAGGTAAACCCTGCCAACAGAGGAGACAAGAGTGAAATGACTGACAGCTGCAAGATGTGGAAATCCTGGGGTCTTGCTTTTCCACCCCTTTTCCCACCCCTACACAAGCTTTCCTCAGCAACCTGGACAGACATCAGAAATCCCCCACTGCTGGTACCCGGTCCGAAATATCACATGACTTATACAGCCCACAGTTTCTGTACTTATCTGAGAAAGAGAAAAGTAAAGCTTTCTTGGAAGAGAAAAAACAGCCAGCTTACTGATCATGGTGGTGCCCCCAGCCAGTGCAGCCTTGGTCCCTTGGAAGAAGTCATCAGCAGACGTCATCCCCTGTTCTGGCATCTGGAAGCGGGTGTGAACATCAATCCCTCCAGGAATCACCATCCTGCCATGGGCTTCAATAGTTTTCACTCCCCCCGGCACAATCAGATTCTCTCCTATTTGCCTGGGTAAACAGGTTTCAAAGGGCAAGTCAGACACAAACAAGGCAAACAGCCTGTAAACATACACCCTTGTGCTACTTAACTTGGCTAGTGTTTTCTTTTTCCATATAAAGCAACACACAGGATCAGCATACATAGCTGATAATATTTTATTCTTCCCCTTGAAGCAGTTGCATAATTGAGAGCAAAGTGTGCAATTACTTCAGGACCTCAGGGCAATATTAGACTTAACAGGAAGGAAAAGAAGGAGCCACACTGGCAGGCAGCTGGAGAAGGGACCACGCAGATAATCAGATGATTGCTGCACCAAACACAGCAAGAGCCTTGTGAGCAGCTTTATTGGGAATGGACCGGGGTTGCCAAGTGGCAGTTCAACGCTTGATTCTAGCTATCTAACAGCAATTTAGATGTTAGTATTGTTTTGAGAGCACTGGAAGAATTTTTGCCTCTATATTGTCTACTTTCCTTTCATGCATAAATATTATGTAGTCCCTGCACAAACATAAACCCATGCAGACACCAGTTACCAAATTCCTGATGAGACCCTCAAAGGTCTCTCCAGTCTAGCTCTTCACAAACAGATTTTTAAAAGTGCAATAGTGGATGACACATTGCAATTAATTAGCTGTCTTTAGCTGGCTCCCTTAACTTTTAACCTTGATTAACAAAGCACATGTGCTGACCATTTAGCCAGAACAGGAAAATTCCTTGTTTGTAACCTCTGGCTCGTCCATTTTTTCCTAAGAGTAATTTTCCAAAGAAATCTGTAATATATTTAACGTGCCAGAAACGCATGTTTCAGGACTGAACACACAGAAGCGTGCTGGAAAGAGGTCTCAACCTCAATCCTTAAACTACAGGATCATTTTTAACTTTAAGGGGGTTTGGATTGACCCTTGCATCATAGAATCATAGAAGACAGCGCTGCAAGAGACCTCAAGAGGTCACCTAAGTCCAGCCTCCTACCCTAAAACAGAATTACCTGTATTAGGATGCCGAACTCTGGATTCAAAATATCTTAAGTCATAACTTAGTAAAATGTTACAACACAGATAACTTCAAACATATGTGTCATCTCAGCATGGGGCTATTCACATGGCTAAAATTAAGCACATGTAAGCACCTCCTTTGACCCCTGCTTTAATAACACTGGGGTTTTGGCCCATTTGTTTATTTAATTCAGCACCTTGTTTTTAAAGTTCCTCCATCAAACACCAGGATATTGTTAAAATATTCATTTTTCATTGCAATTTAATATAGCTCACTGACACTAAGTTATTGCTTGCTAATCTGCAGTACATTTCTGCACATTTCCAATCACAACATGGTATCAGGCTTCACTTACTTTATCAACCCATCTTCCATGTAAATGTCTGCATAAAAAGACTGGTCGTCATTAACTATTTTACCACCTTTGATCAAAAGACGATCACTCTGCAACAAAGAAGCATACAACAACACAATTATTCTGTGAGAAAGCTGACAGTCTGCAGTGTCACTTCAGAGATGAAAGAGTAGAGGTGGAAAAAACCTCTGCATTATTCAAAAGTGCATGTCAAAACACAAGTCAATTGCTGCACTTTCAACTGGAAAGATATTTTATTTCATCTGCAAGTCCTTTCATCACACTAATGATCCAAAAAAATCAGAACGGAAAAGGAATTGGGTTCCAGCGGGCTTGTCTACTTGGCAGCTTCACTCATACCTGCAAGTTTGCCACCATCACCTACAGCAAAAGCATTAAGTAATACTTTGAGGGATGCGTAATAGCCACATCTCTATTTTTTCTGCCTTGGTTGTATGCAAAATTTCCTATATGCACCCGCACACTGGAGTCACTACTTGGCTAACTGTGAGTCAACTGCTGTCAGGGAAATGGACCAAAAGTCTGTTGCCATGGGTTACACAACACAAACAAACTCATTTTGTCCAACTTGGTGATGTTTCGATGCAGTGGATACTTTTACTGCCTTTCCAGAGCACTACTGCATAACCAGATGGAAATAAGGACATATTAGCAAAATCAGTTTGAGAAGGATTTAAAAAAAGGTTATTAAAATTTCCTCAAATTAGAAGACAGTTTGGCAGGAACAGAAAGGTAATTATAACATGGCAGCTATCGGGCGATGTGCTTTTATCGCAGCCCAGGTTACATCTCGCTTTTGCGAGATTCTAGGTCAAAACCAAATTTATCTTTTTTTTGCAGTAGTCATAAACAAGAGTGAAACACACTCTGCAGAGCTCTTGATGGGGAGGAAAGTGAAAAGCGACTGCTATGTTCCTCTGGTTCCTTCATTCCCTACATTACAGATGCATATATTTAAAGCAAAGCTATACAGCTATCAGTTTAAACTGCACCTTGGCCCTTATATCTGTACTTGTACTTACTCTGATCCTCTTTCCTCCTCCCAAAAACGTCTTTGTGAGAGAACAAAGCTATACCAGAACAGCACAGCCAAAGATTGGTGAAACCAAAAGCTGACTTCAAGAAGGGGTAGAAAGCAGGACTCTAACTTAGTGGTGCTTTGAACTTATAGCAAATACATATAAGACAATGACTGGTGCTCAGCGCCCTTATTTCAAGCTGGGACTCCGCTGATCAAACAGAAGAAAAGAATCAGGCATTTTCCCAAAGGGCTTATAATAAAACTGAAGAGTTGGACCACCAGATTCTCAACTGACAGAAGCTGACACGGCTCTTTTAACGCCAAAAGGGCGACACGAATTGCATCAGCTACTGATTTATACCATTATATCCATCTTTTATACAACTGCTAAACATCTATGAGATGTTAAGTGTCTCTCCTTCCCCCTCCTTTTTCCCCTTCTCCTTCCTCCTACTACTGCAACGAAGAGTTTCTCTGAATAACGCCACCAATTTGAAAAACAAAGAAAGAAAACCCCAAGATTTAAATTTAGGATCTGCTGTGAATGCCAATAAGCCTGAATGAATTAACTTGGGGCGTGAAAAACCCACTTGTCTTTCAATGCCAGCCTCTACAGCAAACTGTCCCACACGTTTACCATTTCCAGAAACACTGCAGTATTTATGCCCACTTCTAGTGCAGACTCCTTGTGCTATTAAAAAGGCCAGCTACTATTGAAATCAGTCAGTTTGGCCATCGATGTCACCGACAGCCAAAGTCCTAATGCACTGGGCATCAGGAAAGAAGAAAAGAGAGAGAAAGAGAGATAGTGACCAACAAAAATGCAGCCTAGACCATTTTCATGATGCTCTGAATGCTTCTGCCAGTAAACAGGTCTCCTGCTGCGGCGGTATGGTAGGCTCTGAAATCAGTGTGAATCCTTCTGCTCATTTCAACCACCTTGGAGACAAAAGCGCACGCAGTTTGCAACCGTGCGAGGGCCTGCCACTAAATCTGTATGTATTTACCCTACTGATGCAGCCAAAATAGGACAGCTAGACATTGATTATCCTCCTTCTTCAAGCACTAGCCTCCGTAGATCAATTCCGGGTTTATACAACAGCAAATAAGACCAGAATCTGATTTTTTTCTATCCCTTATCTTTACAAGAGAACTGCATCGGGTGCACACAACATCAATCAGAGCATTCAGTCGTAAGAAAAATGCGTCATACTTTTGGCCCGTGACAGCGATTCAGCAGTAACCTTCATCGTTATTTAAACGTAGGCATCTTTTTAAACTCTCTACCATTGGACTCTTGGAGGGGAACTATCCCCCCCCCCCAAAAAAGAGGAAGCTCCATTTATCACATAATAATTTTGTGCATCCCCTGCATTTCCTAAACATCATTTAAAATGTAATTGTACAGCCCAGCAGCTCCTGCACAAATGTCACACTTCAAAGCTCCATTTCAGAGCTCACTTTTCTGCCTCCGAGGCGAAGGAAGGAGGACTGGGATGGGTGTGTCCGTGGGGCTGGGAGAAGGAGCCGCTGCCAATAATTAAAAACTCCGTGTCAAAAAAATAAACGGCTGCAACAGCCCGTTAGATGCGAGTATCTTGCCTTACGTAACGAAAAGTTAGTATCCTTGGATCTGCAATACCTGCCCTAAATCAGCTCCCACAATAACGAAATCAAGGGAGGGGTTTATATAACGGCTCCTTCCCTTTTCCCCCAGGATTGCATCGAGGAGTGGACCGAAACGCGCGCGTTGCGAGAAGCTTCTTGGGGAAGAAAAGCAAATCCTGCTCCATCCCCAGCGCCAGCCCGCCGGGGCAGGGGGCTCCGGCCGATCCCCCCCACCCCACCCCGCCTCGGAGCCCCCCTTTGCCGGGCTGGGGCAGGACGGCGGCGGGGGGGCTCCATCCCCATCCGCCCCGCAGCTCCCCCCCACTCCCCGGGCACAAACCCGGCAGGCAGGGGAGCCCCCCCCGGCCGGAGGTACCGCTGTCGCCGATGCTCTCCCGGGGCCGGTGACACCCGACTCCGGGCCGGCTGCAGCGCTACCGCGGCTCCGCACCGCGGGCGATGCTGATGAAATCCGCCCCCCGTCCCCCGCTCCCGGCCGGGCGCCTCCGCTCCGCCGCCCACCGCCCGCTCAGCATCCCGCGGCTCTCCCGACCCCGCTTAAACCGCCGCGCACCCCCCCCCTTCCCCCGTCCCCCCCCCGGGCGTCCAGCCGCGCTGCAGCACAGGAAGCGCTGCATTAGACCCTGATCTTATTATCCTGCCACAAACCCCTGCCATCGCTCGCCGAGCACACAAAGGGCTTAATCCCCGCGCACCCCTCCCCCTTCCCCGCTTTTATTCCCGTGCACTCAACTCACCGTGATCCGTGGAATATTTTTCTTCCCCTGATAAGACATCTTGGGAAATCACTCCCCAATTTATTTATTTAATAATTTTTTTTTTTTTCCCTGGAGAAGCGGGGCGGCTGCTGTATCGCTATTGTCTCCCGTGCAGCAACTGCTCCCCGACCTCCCCTCCACCGGAAAAAAAAAAAAAAAAAAAAAAGAATAAAAATAAATCCCCCAAGCCCAAATCAATGCGAGCACAAGGAAGGGGAGCGGGGGGGGGGGGATCCGCCGGGGAGGGCGCGGCGCGGCGGGGAGGCGAGCCCTGCTCTCCGCAATGGCAGGAAGGGGAGAAGCAGCCACCCCTGCGCGTCTCCCTTTCTTCCCTCTGCCCGGAGCCCAGCCCAGCCCCGCGCAGCCCAGCCCAGCCCAGCCCAGCCCAGCCTAGCCTAGCCCAGCCCAGCCTAGCCCAGCCCAGCCCAGCCCCGGCCGCGCAGGGAGGGGGCGAGCGCCGCCAGCAACAACAGCGGCGACGGAGCGGGGCGGCAGCGGCGCATGCGTCCCCGGCCGCTCCCGTCCCTCTCCCCGGCGGGGGGCCGCGCAGCTCGGGGCGCCATTGGCTGAGCGCCTGCCGGGGATGCAAATGAGAGGCGGCCGCCGTGCAATGAGAAGAGGAGAAGGCGCCGATATGCAAAGTGGCGCAATGGAGACGTCAGTGCGGGCGCGGGGCAGCGCGCTCCTGGCGGCGGCGGGTCCTGCAGCGCTGGGGGGGGGGAACCGGGCGCCGCCCCCGCCCCGCTGCACCGGCCCGGTCCCCCCGCTGCAACCCAGCCGCCGCTGCCCGTTCCCCCGCCCTGCGGCGGGGCCAGGCTGCTGCGAAGCGGCGGATTCAGCGGAGCTGCCGCGCCGGTGGGAGGGGGAACGCGGAGGCGGCCGCCGCCCGCGCCCGCAGCGGGCCCAGCACCTGCGGCGCGGCAAGCGCGGATGTGGGGCGCTGCGAAACGGCCCCCCTCGGGGGCTGCGGACACCCTGTCTCTACCCCCGCCGGGGCTGCGAGCCCAGCGGGAGGAGAGGAGGCTGCCCGGGGAGCCGGTGCGCTGGAAAACGCGCTGCCCTCCATCTTCTTTGTCTCACCCCGCCCTTCTTGGCGCTACCGGAGCGGAACGCTGTTCGGAAGCATTAGCAAATTGTGGGGAAAAAAAAATAAGGTTTGAAGCCACTCCCGGCCCTTTGATTTCCCAGCACGTCAGCCATGCTTTCTAAATGCCTTCTCCCGCACCTCCTCGTCCAGAAAATACAGCCCGGCTTCAAGTCCCCCCTCCTGCGGTCACTAACCTGAAGCTTTAGTGCCAGGGAAATCTGGGATCAGAGCTACGCACACAGGCATGGTGGTCCTCTCCAGTCACTCTGGCCATTTCTTACTATTCCAGTGTTGCAAACTCCACGTTCAATGTTTCAGTCATGCTTGGAGTCCTAAATTTCTCAGTCCCTGAACTCCATAAGCTGGTACTTCAAGGAAAGAAATGCATTACATGGCATAAGTATTTCCTCGTTACTTACAGTGCACTTGCCCAGTGCAATGAAGAGAGATGGCGTTCATGGCCAGAGTGTGGGATAACCATTCAAAATACATGTTTACACCAGTTCCTCTTACAGCAGTTGCTCTGGGGGAAGGTACAAGACACCTTTTGGAGAACTCATAAATAGCATAAATCCACTTCTGCTTGAAGGTTGTAACAGACCATTAATGACCAACAAAGACTTACCTTCTTCCCTCAATCATGAGTGAATTTCACATCACACAAAGCAAACTGCAAGCTTCTCCTATCACAAAATGTAGTGATCTTTACATACCCAAGTAGTTCTGTGAAACACACTGTGCACAGCCCATAAGAAATTAAAACCTTCAGTATATTACTGCAGTAAATCATTATAAAGGCAACATCTGTTCACACAGATGACTATCAGGACCTTTTATGTACATTAGTTCACAGGAGGCTATAAGGAAGAGAGTAAAAGAGCTTTTCCTGTGTATAGGTAGGGCATCAGGCAACATTTAAGTAGCTAACGTGCCAATCAGTTAATATCCAATTAGTAGCAAACGAGAAAGTGGCTCATTATGACAGTAGCAAAATGATTAATTTGTTAGCCTGTAGGGTTTTATTTTGATTTAATGATTAGACAATACTAAATGAGTTATCCTGCCCCTCTCTGATCTGTGCTGGAAGAAGTTTTGAAACCTCAGCATATTTTTGCTCAGAACATGGCAGAAAGCATCTACATCAGATTTCTAAATTTAGACAGTGCAACTTTTCCTTTTTTCTCTTTAATGCTAGCTTTCCTCAATTTTATATCTGAATGGTTTCTTGTCGTTGCTTGCCAGGTAAAAGAGTGTCTTCAGCTGTCAAAGAGGAAGCAAACACTGCCGAAGGGTTTGAGAGAGAGCATCAAGGCCCTTGGGCAGCTGATCTGAGATGTGCTAAAGTCCAGCTACCATTTCAAGATCCTGCCCTGGCAGCAGCAACGTGATTACAGAGGAACGACCACAAACATGGGTGCAGGAAACTGTACTTCTCCAGCACTGACTCCCCTCCTCGACCTTGGGCAGGTCATTTCTCCACATTATGCTAAAAGTTGGGGAACAGCAGTACCGGTAGAAGAAATAGAAGCACCTTTAAGGGGATGATGTCATCGGCACGCTAATATTTCTAAAGCTATTCTCATCTGCTCAAAGATAGCTATTTAAAATACTTTTTTAAAAGGCAATCCTTACTGCACATGGGCCTAATTCAGAACAGCAGTTCTTGAACTTCGAATACATTCCATAACTTGAATCCAGTAGTGACTAGGTTCAGAAAGTAATAACAAATCTTCAGATGACACTTAGCTTTTCCGTCCCATCACCCTGTTGCAAGAACCTAAGTAGTACAGAATAAAATACATGAAGAGATTAAAGGGCTGAAAAACATGGTTGTTCAATATTCAACATCTACATGGCACCAAATTTTAAAAACTTCCATATGATTTAGCGTGTACCCAAAGGACCAGGACTGAGCTCCCAGGTGTATCTTCTAGCTCCATTATACCAATCGCCAATATGGCCCAATTTTCTTTCCTTTTAGCGATGAGCTAAAAGGTTGTCAAAATAAATAATTTAAAAATTATTAATGTAGTTGCAAACTGGCTTATTTAGCCTTGCTAAACAAAGGCAAGGAATGGATATTATCTGTTGTATAAACACAGATGAGGGGAGGTGATCAGGAGGGAAGGAGAAGAGCTCTAGCTAAAGGACAACGTTGGGATGAGAACAAGTGGGGAACAGAGTCAGAAAATACCGAGATGTACATGTGCTTTTTTTTTTTTTTTTTAAGACAAAAGCTGGTTCATTCCTCTGGTAAAGCTATAGTTTATGTATAAATTCTCCCTGTAAGTTAAATGAAGAAAGATAACTACTTATGAAAGGTCAGGGGCAGGAGTCAGGTCCTAGGTTAAAAGAGGAGACTTGAACCCGCTGCTTAAATCCTTGCAGGCTCGTATCCAGTCTGGCTGTCGTACAGTGGTGCCGTTACCTGCCAAGGTATTGCGGGAAGTGATGGGATTTCTAGATAATGTTGATGCACTTTGTCTTCCATAGGTCTATTAATGCACACGGCAGGCTGAGCAGGCTAAAATTAGAAGGTGCTACAGAGAACAAGCACTGCCAAATCTTCCTTGCCAAACGTTAACGACGGAAAGCGATGAAGGATGGCTGGCCAGCCCAACCCAGCTCCCTGACTGCAGCCGCTACGACAGGACCAGCAAGGTTGCTGCAGCCAAGTCACATCAGCAGTAGAGGAAGAGCAAAAGAACATAAATGTCTTCAATTATGCTACATCAGCACTTCTGAGGGCCCTGACAACATTCCCCAAATGGCAGAACAGGGGAGGAAATGCACAAAACAGAGCATTATGCCCACATTTGCAGTGCCAGCCTCTACCCCGGCCACATACAGAGCTGCGCTCTGCACTGGCAGAGTGTCTCTGGCCCATCCTGAGGCTTAGGGTAGTTGGGGGGTATATGGGCCAGTGGCTACCCAAGATTGCCGTCAGCCATTTCTGCACAGCAGTCAGCTGGTGTAGGACATCTTGTGCAGGCCCTTTGCAGCAGAAACGCATTTCATGTTAAAGGAACGTCTATGTCTAAATTTGTCTTCTGGAAAGGTCTAGAGGGAAAATGGCACAAGAATATGAGAATCTCTATACAGTGATAATCTATGCTAAAATAAATCATCACAGGCATCAGTGGAAATCAATTTACATCAGCTCTGAATCTTAACTTTACAGATTCTGTGGACTACCATAATGCACTTAGCAAGGAATTCTGTTCCCACTGCGGAGTTACTGGATGGTTGGGAAAAAACTATTAAGAGAGTCTCTTTCTCTGTGGAATTTTAGTGTAATTGCAACAAACCCCACAGAATTTCTGCAACACCTGATTGCTTTTACTCCTACTGAATTCTTAAAGGTTTATCCACAAGGACATTTTGCTATGAAATTATAAAACCTGCCAATGGAAATATACATTTTAAGATGTAATGAAAAGAGGGATCAGAGATGGATTTAAAGCATTCCTGGAAGTATCTGAAATTCTCGCACTACAGCATCAACAAGCTGTAGATTTCCCTTTAGCCTTGTTAGATGCTAATAATCCCCACTCCCTATTGGGGAATCACCCCCTGCCAAAGTCAGCGAGGCTCTTGTTACTGCGATCAGAGGCAGCAGGACTGGGCCAAAAGAGCTTTCATGAGTTCACCGATCAGGCCCTAATTTTCTGTCATGATTCTGCCCATGCCAATTGCTGCATCAGCTCCGAGTCTCAATGACTTGAAAGGACTCTCCCATGGATCCAGCAACCCCCTGCGTCTTAAGAAGCGTTGGGAGGATTAAATACAGGCTGATACATGGCAGAAGGAGTACATCTGTCCTTCCCAAAAGATGATGAAAGAACTGTCCATTATTAATCACTATAAATTAAATTACAGAGGGGAATTATACTTGCCAATGGGCATCTTTCGTTTGTTTTATTATCTTACAGGAGAAAATTAAAATTAAGTGTCATGATATGGAAATGACCATAGAGGTCAAATGTGCTACTATGAGGAGGTAAAAATCATACAGCTTCTCAGAGAAACAGCCTAATCTTTTTTGAATACAGACTACCTTAGATTATGAGGGGGAGATTCACTTTCTAGCCGCACAAACAGGTCGATAAAAATGTACATTTGATCTGCAAATTGAAATTAACCTTCCAATTGATTTTGTTTCCTTTAAAATCCCAGGAAACCTTGAGAAGGTTCAGAAATAACCTTCTAAGAAGACTGTTACTGTTACAGTGTGTTTCTTAGAGGAAACCTCCTGAGCATTTCAGGTGTACTACAGTCTTAAATGTCTTTAAACAAGCCCCAGCCGCTGCTCCACAGTTAATTTACTATCACGTCATGTTATCAGGAAAGAGACAGCCCTCTTCAGGGTTCCAGACAGGGATCACTCTGTCATGGGTAGTACAATACAGAGCAAAAATGTGCTCTCAACAGCTTACAGCCTGCACTCATGCTGTGACCTTCACTGTAGTTAAATACAGCATTTCTGGAACAAAGGCATGGGACATTTGGGCATCTTTGTCATTGCTCCTCCCTTCCATCCAGTGGAGAGAGTTTAGCATCTCCAGGCCCATGGGAACCATGGGTAGGGTCTAAGAAATGGCTATTTTCACAGTGATTTGCGCTGTTTCTTAACATTATAATCCCTTCTCCTTCCCCAAAAACCTACAGGGCAAAGCGTCAGGCTCTCAGCAATTGCTGTCATTGCTTGTGTCAGTCAGCTCTGCCTACCTCTGATGTACAGGACAATCATTACTCCAGACAATGAGAAAATGAAATTCTGACCTCTATTCTCTCACCCTGAGATTCATTCCGGGTCTCTGGGAGGTGACCAAAGAACAGGACATTGCGCTTCTATGTGAATTTTACAGTAAAGAGGTTTGGGTTTTGGTAGATTTCCTACAGCGCTGCTCCCAGATGCTGTCCCTTTTTAGCGTAAGAGAGTTCATGCAAAACACACACATCAACTTCATGTGAGCTTTGCTGCCTGCGTCATTTCCCAACTTTATAACAACACCACAGAAAACAGACTCAGATTTAATGTGCCACAAGACAGACAAGTGATGTGGGGAGTTAGACATGGTCCTGCAGGTACAAAATTTCAGGCAGGCCTAAATGACTGCTCAGCACCTACTAAAAACAGATGGCTCATGTCAAATGATGACCAAAGCACTGGCATAAGGGTGGCATGCAAAGCTGCCAGTCTCATTGTGCCAGGTGCTGCATCTATCCCCTGAGATAAAGTGCAAGGTGCTGCTGAAAGACCAGACTTCTGCATTGTCTCAGCTCCAAAGCGGGGAGATCTGGCCCTAGGTGTTTAAGTCTTCCCTCCAGTCTTTAGCCCAAATAATAAATTGGCCATGTATCAAAGCCCCTTGCTCATTTCTGCACGAGAGAGAGCGGTATTGGTAAATTCCTGACGTAACACTAACAGACCACTCCACGAGACACCCATTCGATGTGTGGCACGTGCCAGCTATGCAGATTGATGGCTTTGAGAGGGATCTAAGAAGTTAAGAGGAATTTGGCATTTGTGCTCATTACTGTTAGTTTCTCTATGGGTTTTTTTTTCAGTAGTCAGACAAACCATTATGATCCATTGCAAGAACATGCAAGTCATCCTCCCGTATGATTATTTTGCAAGCAATGATTGTCGAAATGAGACTAGAAAAATTGCAGGCATTGTAACAAATTAAACTCAGAACTGCATTTCCAGCTGTCTGGAACAGCTTCTTTGTTCTACACAACAGTTCCACAATGTTCCAGAGTCTATGATTATTTGAGCTCTCAACAACATCCTGTTATTCATTATTTCTCTCCAGGAATGAACAACCATGGTCCTGAGAGCTTTGAGGTTTTAGCAAAAAGTCCAGTCATGTCAAAAGCTTCATGACACTGTGTTTTGCAAGTGGTTCCTCTCCTGTCAATTCTAAAATAAAAATATTTTCCTAGTCTCTGTTTATTCATTATTGTTACTATCTTATTACAATAAGACATAGCTTTATTGTTTTAGACCAGTAGTTTACACCCAGTGCTCTGCATTTCCCAAAGGTCCATGAACTGTTTCTAAGGAATGCGAAAAAGGTATGTAAAGGTGACCGACTGTTGCACAGGGAAACCACCTGAATCACTGGACTAACAAGATGGCAATGGGAACTTTAGCCAGCAACTTAAGACAAGATCCCAGGGCTTGTACTTGTGCTGAAGTGCCTTAGCACCTACTGAGGCTCTCTGTTGAAACTAGATTAAAGCAAGCCCCAGGCTTGCTGATCCCTCTTGCAATCAAACCTTGCTTCTCCCTCTAGATGTTCCCTAAAAGACTGTCTCTGTCCCAAAGAATCTCAACAGATGAGCAAGACAGAAGGAATACCAATTATACACATGGGGAATCTGGGAAATACACACAGAGAAATGACCCAGGTCAAGCAAGCAATGGCCAAGGTTTTCCAAAATCCAGATGAACGCATGTGTCTCAAGACTGTTCACCTAAGGAACAGAGGACTAATGCCCTGGGAAGCCATTTTATCAGTCCCCTTGCTCTGAGATAAGGCAGCTTGCAGCTCCTGCACTGACTACTACAAAGCAGTGGTATGAGTAAGTTCCACAGGTCCCTGCCCTGATGCTATCTGAATACCAAATCCCACTGTAGGAAATGGGCTTGCAGGCGCACAGGAATTCATGAAAGCCAGGCCAAGTGTTTATTGTCTCATTCAAGAAATCCCAAGTTTGAACATGACATTCTTGTTAGACTGCAGTGATGGCCCAGCTGAGGTCAGGGCCTCAAAGCACTAAGCAGTGCTCAGACGTTGAACAAGTAGCTCCAGGACCAGGCATTAACAGTCTAAACAGGGAAGATGACAAAGTTTAAGATGGGAAATAGACGCCCAGTTAATTCTCCAAGGCCTGACAGCTGGGAAGTAGCAGAGCTTGCCTCAGATCTGCTGAGTTGCAGACCTGTTGAATAGGTCACACCGCCTCCAGAGGCCTAACTGTAAAGAGCTGCTTAAACTAAGACAGAGAGCCTTCCTGGTGCCTCTAGAGATGATCTTAACCCTGAATTATGAGGCAGCATGGCCCAGAGGCAATAAAGCAAGGCCATGATAGATGCCTATAGAATACCCTAGACAGGACAGACACAAAGAGATTTGATTACCCTTATCTTTGCCTGCAGAACAATCTATTGCAATTTAATGTGGAATAATTACATTCCTTTTTTTATCCTCTGGACAGTTAAGAGCTCAGAAAAATAAAAAATAGCTTGTCCATCTTGCTTTGCTAATTATTTCAGTGGAGATTAATACAAGATCTTTCTATACAGTGACAGAAAGGATGACTGTTTTAAACCCACTTTGGATCCAGTCACTGGCTACAATACTTCCACCTATCTCTGTTGCCTCCAGTTCGGCACCCATTCCCATCAGCTCACGATATGGTCCTTTGGTTGCTGAAACAGAGCATGGACCATCCTGTACGTTGATTGTTACATGTATTGATAAAAATTGCAACTACTGTCAGCCTCAAGCTAAATAAAAAGCAGCAGTAAGATTTCTAGCCTATTGTGAAATAATTCATGCAAGTTATAAATTCAAGATCCTATAAATTAGCATACTGCTCCTTTCCACTATAATTTAGATTCCTACCACATGGAAATAGTGTACAGTCTATCCAGGGAGAACCTATTTCAGATGTGTTATTAAATGCTTAAGACAGAGGTTTGAAAATAATGGGCCAAATTCAGTTGCAAAACTTCAGAAGCCTTTTAACTCCTATCTGAAATTATTTTAATGCACTGTTTCCTTTAATGCCACTTCCTGCAACATTATTTTTCTTTACCTTTTTTTTAATACGTTGAGCTTTGATTATCATCGTACAAACATTTCTATTAACTACACTGAAGTAAAGCCAGTTTTACCTGCTGAGGATCTAACCATTGATTCAAGCTATAGATGCAGTCAGCTGGAAAACCATCAAAGCTAAAACACTCCTGCAGTAAAGTGCCAATCCATAGCAAGACATTTATAATAAAAGACTGCACTTACCCAAATGCTCACAACCCCTCACAACACAATCCGTTGGCATCAGTGTTATGTAAAGCTAATGAGAAACAACTCAAATGTTTTTCACTATCCCATTATTTCATACCCTCAGTTAACATTTATATGACAATCTTTTAAAACAGAACCAAAACCCACACTTCTTAAAAAATGCGATTAATATTCTGTGTGGACTTCGGATTTTTCACCATATTGTACTTAAAGTTTTTTATTATACTGGTACCCTTTAATCACAAAATAATTGATCTTTTCAGAATTAATATATTACCTGTTTATACTTATGTCACCGCATCAAATTGTCCAAAATTAGTCCTGAAAGTGTCCTGAATTGCAAAACCTTTGACTCCCCAAGATGAAAAGGTGTATGCCCTTTATTCTTGAGATGCACCTTGGTTAGTCCAACAAGACTAATTAATCATGGAAAGTTACTCAATTAGTAGGCACTTCAGCATGGTCAAATCAAACCCTAGGCATTTGTAGTGGCAAACTTTTGTTTGGGTTTGGCAAATCAGGTTTGAAGCGGCGTGGAGCATATCCCACTCCTAATTAAAGGTTGGTGCGTAGCACTTCTGAAAATCAGGGCCTACCTTTGTGATCTCACCGTAAACGGCAGTTGTTCACGCATGTAAATATGGCTGGATGGAGCCCTGAGGTTACGGTAGTAGGAAGAAGCAGAGTAGGGTCTGATTTGGGGAGAATGAGCCCCCAATAATACTCCTAGTAATATTTCACATTTCTGAAAGCAGGAGAAAGTAGCGAACAAGCCGATATTATAAATTCGAGGCAGACTTCTGCCCTGTATATGCAATCCATACCACTAGTAAAAAATCAGGAGGCACATCCTAGAAACAGTTCCCCGAAGAAAGGACTGCTCTGTAAACCCACTGGGGGACTACTCACAGAAACTCTTTCCCAGTATGCTAGGAGTTTCTCAGTTTGCTGGTCGGTGCTTCATTCATTTCTGCTCTTCCAGCCTATGCATAGGAGCCAGCATTGTCAGAGGAACGCACAGAGTACTTCATGGCTCAGATCTGAATAAAGCTTGCTTAAATCTATTTATTGAGGAAAGCAAATGTGCGTGGTCTGCTAGACCTATGGGTTGAATGGGTTTTGCCTCAGGAAGAGGATAGGCTTTATTACACCATGACACATACAGAGAGCGAGAAAATAGCTTCAGGAGTCTTAAAAGACTGGGAGGAGTTCAGTGGGTTTCTAAGAGAACGCCACATTCCTGTGAAAGTCCCAGATCTTCCCGAGGCAAAAATTCCCACTGTAGCCAGAGGCCTTGATCAAAACTGGTATTGAAATACAGCTCCCAGGGGTCACTCTGGAGTCTGTCCTCCCCTGGGAGGAGAGGGTAGGAGTTTCCCCTGGAAGAAGCCTGCAGGGATTTGATCCCTGTAGGTGGAGGCTCATTGATGCTCTTTTGCTAACAATTGCATTTCTGTTCCCGTGAGCTGCATTCACTAGCTGGGTGGGGCATTTTGCTACCTTGTGCTGGGGGAAATCGCCTAAGAAACAAAAAAGTCGGTCTCTATCACCAAATAGGAAGGCAGGGCGGGGAAAGGGAGGGTGTTTGTGGGTGCAGGGGCTCCTTTATTCTTCTGCCCTCCTCCCTGTGCACATACACACACACCTGCAGAGAGCACACGGATAACATTAGAGGTCTGGCAAGAAGGCTGTAGGAGAGATGCTGCTTCTTAGAGGAAGACATTGAC
Organism: Gymnogyps californianus; assembly: GCF_018139145.2. Taxonomy (NCBI): domain Eukaryota; kingdom Metazoa; phylum Chordata; class Aves; order Accipitriformes; family Cathartidae; genus Gymnogyps; species Gymnogyps californianus. The sequence continues at coordinate 4,686,986 of NC_059493.1, read as the reverse complement.
TGCCACATACATGCAAGTGACATTAACAGCAAGAAACTGCAGGGTGGAAAGGATACATCCCTTCTGCAGCCTATCGCGTGTTCAAGTTGCATCTCACACACACACACACACACACACACGATGTACCCACCTTGTCATTCAGGTTCTGCAGCGCCTCCTTCCCAGTGGCACTCCTGATCTCCACCTTTCTCCCGAAATCAACAGATGGTTCCCCTCCCTTCCCGCTCTGCCTGGAATAGACGGACTGAGCATCCGGACCCAGGTGGGCAACATCCTTCTGCTTTGCCACGACTTTGTTAGATCCGCGGCCCACCGAGAGGGAGTCGAAGTCGATGGTCTTGTTCTCCAGGGAGCCTTCCACCGGGCAGAACATGCCACAGAATTTCTGCCGGGGCTTGGGACTGCCCGAGCCCAGGTTTTTGAAGAAGGCTGGCACTTCTTCTTCCTCACCCTGCCGGCCAGACTGCTTCCTCTCAGCCATGGCTTGTGTGGTCTCCCTGCTAAGGGAAAATAACAACAGTGGTAACCAGGAGGATCCTTCACACACACACACGCACACACACGAAAAGAGAAGAGGAAAAAAAAAAGAGGAGAGAGATCGCTCTGGGTCCTAGAGATACGGCCACATCAATTGCAAAGGGCTGCGCCTGGCAGATCCCCTGCCCCCATCGGTACAATATAGCCTGTGGCTCGCTCTGTTTTCTTTGATGCAGTGCAAAGTTGAGGGAAGGTTGGGGCAGATCCTGCTGCAATCAAGGGAGGAGGTTTCAAGTTCCCAGCATCCAGATGGGAGGGAGGGAAAAGGAGAGAAAAAAAAAAAAAAAAATCCTCACTCTGCAGCAGAAACTGAGGACTGATCCGGAAGTGATGCGACTGGTGAATTGGCAAATGGACTCGATCAGGTTGGAGCAACAGCCCCCATCACACACACCCTTTCCCCCCTCCCCTTCCCCAGCGTGCTGCTATTGCTACAAGTTGCACAGAGGCTGATGGGGACTGAGCACCCCCCTCACCTCCGGCTGCTCTGGAGGCGTGTTCCCAAGGCAGGGGAGAAAGGATTTCTTCCTTCCTCCCACCACCCTTTCCCCTTCCTCCCCTAGCCCCGCAATGGTGGAGTCAGGGAGTGCTCCGGGAATCCTATTGTTCCTCACTTTTCTCAAAGCAGCGGAGCCGGAGGGCGGGGAGCAGATGAGATCGCGGTTGGGTTACTGGGGCTAGTGGGAGGCAAAATGCTGACTCATCTTTCTGGGTTTTGGGGCTTCGCTGGTGCCGTGACTCGGGTAGACCCTCTTCAGGGGAGAAAAGGGTTGATTGATGGCACTAGAGAGAGAATGAGAGACAGATGGAAGAGGGGTCTGGGAACCGAGGGAGAGAGGAAAATGAGCCGTTAACCAGGACTTACCTCCAGGAGCCGAAATTAGTGACCTGCAAGTCAATTAAGCCTCTGCAATGCCAGCAGCCCCCAGTCCCTCCCTGCGGGGGATCAGAGGGGGCAGCCAAAGGCGGCTCCGGCTGAATGCAGGTTTCTAGAGAAGGAGACAGAGCAGCAGCCCCTTGCCTCCCCGCTCTTGCCCATGCCGACAGCGTCCCTGCGCCGGGAGACGGAGGCAAGGCGGCAGAGAGCGAGAAGGCGAGGGGCAGGGAGCAGGGGCAGAGGAGCAGGGGAGCCGGGGCCGGGCGAGCCGAGCGGGGCCGGGCGAGCCCCCCCGGGGCGGGCCGGGCCGCCGGCGCTGTCCCTTCAGCACCACCCGCCGCCCGGCCCCAGCAGCCGGCCCGGGGGGCTCAGAGCCAGCCCCGGGGGGGGCTCAGAGCCACGTCCAGGCACTCGCAGCCCACCCCTAGCCCCCTTTCCGCCACGCAGGGCCTTGCATGAGCTGCTGGGCTCTAACACACCCTCCTGCTCCTCGTGGCTGGTACAGCTGTGTGCGTCAGGGATCTTTTTTTCACTTATTCTCTCGGGTTTGTACCTAAATAAACCGCTCTGGCGGCTGGCGATGCGGAGGGAGGGTTGCCTTAGTCATTTCCGAAGGGCTTGTTTCAGCAGAGTACACCGAATAGCTCTGCGAGTCCGGCTGAGGCTGTGAACAGGGGAGGACAGACATTTTTATCACAAAGGTAAGTGGTGCAGCACACAATAGGTTTAGCTTGGCCGTCTCCACCTGATACATGTTATTAACACCACTGATCTGGGTCCTTAAGGCTAATCCATACGCAATATCGCTCTGAGCCAAACCCAATCACCAAGCTGTTTATTACTATGCATTATTCATTGATATGCATCTTTGCACATGCATACATTAAATGTTAATTGAGGCATCTGTGTCCAAATGGTTACCAAGCACCTTTGCAAGATCCAAAAAAAACACTAAAAGCAAAAAATAAATAAATAATTTTAAAAGAAAAAAATCTCGGAGCCCTCTCTCCCTGCAAACCACACCCAAATCTATGCATTTGTACCAAAGGTGGAAAAACCAAAACCAAGGTCACAACCAAGTGAAGCCCTGTAATAAATGCACAGCACAGTGATAAAAGACTCCAGACTAAAAGGAAAGAAAAAAGCCTGCAGCTTGGCCCTGAAGGATGAAGATGATGTGCTCTGGTAACTAATGAAGGAGGGAGAAATCCAAAGACAGAGGCCCTCCAGGGGAAAAGCTCCACCTCCTTCCCCTTCTGGGACCATAACAGTGGAACAGCCAGGGTTGTAGCCACGCTGATCTCAGGTGCTTTGCTGGGGATTGGAGGCCAACATATGGTCTCTCAGGTACACTGAAGTCCTGTATTATTTAAGGTTTATAAATATTAATAGTCATGGCATTGCTGATCAGGCAGTCCACAGAAGCTGCAGAGAGTGCTGACAGAGGCCCCAGCAAGCTGAAAGCCTTGAAGCGATTGTGTTGACACGTTCTGCAGTTTGCTGAAACGTATGCAGTGGCTTTCAGGGACAGCCTTAAATAAAGCTCATCCATCACTTGGCACATCCTTGGAAGATGCTCAGATGGCCACAGACACAGGCCTCTGTGGAGGGATGGAAAGAGAATGATCTGCCACTAAGCTAGCCTGGAGGCTGTGAAGTGACTGAGACAAGAATGAAATCCTGCAGACAAGACTGCAACTTCCAAACGTTTCAGACCTGGTAAAGGTCAATCCCAAAAGCTGAGGTTTCCTACCATACAGATCTGACTCCCTCTTCCAATAAATCCTCAGAACACGGACAACAATCACATATTGAACAGCCACCTCCAAGTATTTCCCCTTCCCACATGTACTTGAGGATACACTCAGCAGCGTCTTCAGTTATTTTGTGTTCAGCTCCAGCTGTGCTCACTGGAAGTCTATCAAAGACACCTTACCACAGGCTGATCTGTTGAGTCTCTGACTGGCCTCACATATCAAACCAAAGACGATTTCAATCACCCATGTGGAAACTCAGGCACTCCAAAAGAATCACTGAACTACTAAAAGGAATCCTCCTTTGACTATATTCTTCTTCTTGGATATTTCACAGGGTGTTTGTATAGCACTCACTCTGTCTTTATAGTCCTTTTATGGACACTGAAAAATACTGGGGTAATTTCAAAAGTTTTTATTCCAACCTGTGAAACTCAGGTATCAGATCTGGAGAAATGGCCACTTGTAGAAAATTCTACTCATTCTTTTTGTTATGCTTGAACTGAAACGTTTTGATACACCTACGTGACTCCACAGCTTTATTCCCAGGATATTCTTTTTCCTACAGGAAGAATGCTATCATGAGTAAAGCTCAACCAGCCAGTGCACTGGGAACTTAGACCCCCCAAATCACTCTGACTTTAGGACCAGCCATAGAAACTTGGTGTCTACATGAGTCCCATTGAGCCTCTACAATGTCTGACACACAGGTCTCGTTTAAGATCCCAGAATTCCCAGCCAGATATATGCGATTCCTCACCAACTTTGTTATCATAAAAAGAGTATAGGCTGATGCAACTTACATTTCAGTTTGAGTTTTTTTACAGCTAGTTAGCATGACACAACTCCTGAGTGGTAATATATTAAACCAGCTGCCCATGCTCTAAGCATGGAAATAACCAAATTTTGCCGAAAAATCACCAGACACTGATAATCCGTGTGTGCTTAATAATTCCACAGGGTGTCTATTTTCACTCTGAACTACATAAATTACTTTGAAAATGACACTGACCCTCAGCTGAATTTCATAAACCCAGCATCAATAAGAAAAATTCCTCAGCTAACAGATCATGCTTAGCCCTATTGACAACAAAGGAGGAGAAACACTGAATAGTGACATAAACACAACCTGAGAAACGAATCAGGCCAGTCGGAGTTACGCTGGTAGCCTTCGGTCTCCATGCAGCAGATTTCATATTCGAATTCTGTAATGAGCATTAATTGGTTCTTGCAATATCACAGTGATACAGGTATGCAGAGGAGAACAACTAACTTGACCACTTATCTGCAGATAAACTATTTAGCAATACATGAAAACTTAGTTAATTTTATCAGTTAATATTATCCACACACCATATATTAAAAGGAACGGAAGAGGAAAACTGAGTGGAATCACAACATCAGGTTTTCTTAACATCATAACACGCTGGACACTTCTGGGCAAGTGACTTCTAATAGTAATACCTCAACACTGCAAAAAAGGAAAGTGATGAATAGGGAGCTTGCACAGCCTGCCTGAAACTGCAGAGGAAAGCTGTGGCAGAGCTGGCTTAATTTAAGATTCTTTTATGCTAGCGCACAAAAGTCCTAAGTGACATAAGTACTCACTACCTTAAGCACTGCAGTACCACATGACAAAAGACAATCCCTGCCTGGGGATTTGCCCTGGCAAAGGCAAGAAAAATGACCCCATGAAGAGCACGAGGATTTCACAAGGATCCTTTTGCAAAAAAATTTACGTTGATATAGAGGGGAAAATGTGAGCACAAAGATATGAAGTAGGCAGGCTCCTCGCCAAACAAGTGGAAAATTAGCTCTCTCTACTTACATACTAATACTCCCTCTGTGCTACAGTGCTCTGGCATCTGTGGCCTGCCTAGACAAACTCAGGAGCATAGGACTCCTTCACTAACCTGCGTTGCATCAACGGCTCTAGTGATTTCTGATCTCCTATTCTGTCTGGCTGAGACGTGCCAACTTACTTCTCATGCATAAAATGACGAATGATGCTTTATTACATTTCATTGCCATAGTTACTTACATGTGCAGGGTAAGGCTGAACAATCAAACTTGATTTGAATTAGAAACAATGCAATATAAGCTCTATGTTGCTTTATTTGCCTACCATCCTAAGGTGAGACAATTGCTGCAAATCCAGAATTTTCTTCATTATTTAAAGATTAAGAACCCAGCCAGAAATTACAGCAGTATATTCTGCCATTAAATTGCCATTATTATAATAATGACAGCAACTACTTCGAAATCTGGGGCTCTTCCTATTGCAAATAATTATTAATACTTCCAGTGGGTACAAAATTTATCACGCAAGGCAGGATCCCATTGAAATCTGGATATTTGCAAAAGCAGAACTCCACAAAACCTACATTCTCCAGTGACAATGAGCAAAGAGACCGGTATGAGCCACCATGCCATCTTAAGGCACGGCTTACAGAACTCTAGCCTGGACCCCCCGTAGGGCCCCTAAGATCTAGCCGGGGCCAGAGTTTTCATGGCAACTAGATATTCGTCCAGATACCTGGCAGATAATCACGAACATAAAAAGCCCTCTGCACAGGGGAGATTTACTTGTCCCTGGATGCAGAGGTACCTCCACCATCTGAACAACAGCCCTAAGGAGCACAGGTCAAAACCTTACCAGGGAAAGCTGCAGTTATCCATACAAATGGAGCAGGTGCATGTGCCAAAACATGGGCTTACGCTAGCTGAAGCACAGCCGACATTCACAGTCAGGAGCAAATTCAAGTGAAATACTAGACATTTTTAAGTCAATGACAATCCTTCAATTAAGGTTTCATTGGGTCACAATTTAAGAATACAGTTTTGTCCTCAGAATTAAATCAAGTTGATACCGTGCTTTCAGCTGGGTCCACTGAGAGGAGTCTCCATGGTGAAGTTAGCTAATTGCTTTTACTGAATATAGAGGAAAATCTTCATGATGCCTGGGAGCATGAGGCTAAAAGCAGAGATCCAGTGACTACTCTTATATACACTAGCAAGTGATTTTCAAAAAGAAGCTGAACAAAGCCTGAATATAAATCCACAACCAAATTTCAAGGATGCTCAGAGCAAGGGCTTGGGATAGCCTGTGCTGACCTCTGCAACCACCACTGCTTACAAAATTATGCAGCCCTTAAAAATACCAACTTGTTGCATGCGTCACTGCAATAGCCTGTGAATTTCCCTGCCTAACCACAAGCTGGGAAAGCCATCTTTCCTCTCTCTGGTTGTTGCCTTATCGATAGCTCATCCCTGCATCTGACCCTGTAACTTTCATTTTCTAAGGCGCAGGCTCAGTATCAAGAGGTGGCAGTGAATGTATTTCCAGAATGTTCTTTCAACATTAAGAATCAAACCAAATCCTGAAACTGCTTCATTGGGTTGGAATCGTTCTGGCATAGCAAAAAACCTGAAAGACCAAGTTGTCTACAGAGAAATCATTAACCAGCTTTCCTTTGGGATATGATAATTGCTGGAGTGGTTGACAGCTTTTCTTGGCGTTGAGCACTCAAAGACGAGACACATTATTTCAGAAACATTAAAGACGAGAAGAAAGTCTTTTGATAAATGAGTAAAGTCCATTCAAATGCTGAAACAAAGCTCATTTATTTCCATGGTCCTTTTTATTTCTGCTTATCCTATGCCTCTCTCTTCCTTTATGGTTTTGTCCTCAGCAACCTCAACTAATGTAAACTAGCCCTGGTGAATTTCTGCCAATCAAGGTTTGTTGCCAGTGGGTTTTAGTCCATGAAAACAGATGGTTTGAAAGCCGCATTGTGCCACCGTGCCCACAGCCAATAGTACAAATATTTAGTCAATTAGAAGGGGATTTTCCAAAGGCACAAATGGAAATTAGGCACACAACTCCCATTGACTTCCAGAGGGAGTGGAGAGCCTCACTGCCTTCAAAATCTCTCCTTACTAATTCAGTCTTTATAAAAATACATGCATGTGAAAGGTACCAGCCTGCTCTGAAATCAGACATTTTTCAGCTGTTCCCAGGATGATAATCATCGATAGGAGCAATAGAAATCTCTCTGAAGTGTTCAGGATTTAAGACAAAAGTTCCAGCAAAACTGCTGATTTCATTAAGGTCCGTAAATGTCCTGTGACATTTTGAAGCCTCGCAATGGGTTGTGTGGATTGATTACGGCTGAGGATTGAGGTATGCTTCTTCCAGACAGTGTCATTAAGAGAACTCACCCGTCTAACCACAAAAAGGCATCATTAAATATTAACATTTCCTCTGAACACCTCTCTAAGAATATGACAGCTACTGGCTTACCACCATTAAAATTTGTATGGAACTGGGACTCAACAGGAAATAGCTATTGATTTGTGGACTGGAAATTATTTACAATTTTGCCAGCATTTTCCCAAAAGGACCCAAAACAGACAATGACAATCTTTACTATTGTAACATGGCTTAAAATAGAGACCTTCCAAGGCAGGGAGCTCTGGTCAAAAAGCGAAGGAGAAGAATGGGTGAATATTACTGTTTATGTCCTGTCACTGGGATCTCTTAGACTGCTCTCTATCTCTCCAGGTAAGATCTTTCCATTGCAAGCATGCCAGAGCTGTGATCCACATGGCTTCACACACCTTCTAAGCACTATGTTAATAAATAATGATGACAACAATAATAGTAAGGGTCATAAAGCATATCATGCTCTATGAATGATTCACTCATTTGACTTTGAGTGTTACAGCACTCTGGTTTCCTTTAAGACAGGACACAATAGCACTAAAAAGAAAAGTCAGCAGTAAACTCGACAAGAGAAGCATCCCAGACTCACAATAAACAAACACTACTTGGCTTAACGTGCTGCTATTGTATCGAAGATGCAGTCCAGCTTCACCTTCCCTTTCTAGAATTGCTCTCTCCTGTCCCTGCTATTTCATGGCAATTCCTGTAGCACTTCCCACTAAGTGGAACTGCCTCCCCATTTATTGGAATGGAAACACTTATCTCTACAGAATATCCTGGGACACCATCTGCTATGTTGCACTCATAATATAGGATGATGGGCCATAATACAGGATGATGGGCTCAGAGAAGGCTTCCTTGGACACTGAAACCAGTTTTCTGCACTCACAGGCAGCAATTTAATCAACACTTGGATCAGAACTGTGCTTAGAATATCCATTACACATGCGTGCACATGCGCACGTCCCAGGAGCACAGAAATGTTTCCCCTATCCCTTATCAGAGACTCAAGACTTCTCACTGCAGAGATCCGAGCTACACAAGTTAAAAGAGAGGGAGGGCACGTCCAGGGTCCAGGTAAAGAAGGGATGCTGGACGAAAATGCCTAGGTGAGTTCAGAAGATGACGTTACTTACGCTGATGGTTCTGTTCCTCAACATCACTGGATGAAAGCTCTGCCAGCTCATAGCACAAAAGCATCTTACCCTTAAGCTGCATTAAGCAGCTTCACCTCATGGGCTCTGTGTTTGGTGATGGCTTTAGAGCCTATTTTAAACACATCGCACCAGTCTGCACAGGTAGGTATTTAGAATACAGCTCTGAATACACTGTTAATCATGTTTACACACACGCAATGACTTACTTGGTGAACCCAAGGAGAGAGAAAGGGGAAGTCCATTGATAAAGGTAAATAGACTGTCATGCTTTATTCTGCAATAAAAATGCCAACCAGAGACAATAGTACAGAAGAGAGAATCACTACACTGGAAAGCTAATGAACATTATGGCTAAGCTGGGCCATCGTGCCAGGCTGATACCATTTCCAACTGCAAAAACAGGGAATAACCCTACTAAAGCCAACAGATTTCCAAGTAGTGCAATACTTTCAAGTGAAATGGATAGAACTAAAACTTCCCAATATGCTCCATATTACTATTGCAGCATGTCATCTGCTATGTAATATTATAAACATACACAAAAGACGCAGTCTTTCGCAAATGTCTCAAGCAAAGATTTTCTTGATGACCAGTGTTTCAAGGGACATGCTGAACTGGGATTTGGTTCAATGGCAGAAAGAAGAATGTGAAGGACAAATAGTTAAACAAAAATTTCACGCTGGAAATTTCAAAGCAAAAGTAAAATCAAGTCATCAAACCCCACAATTTGGAAAGCAAGAAAAAGAAAAACTTCACTTTTCTTCCTTGTTTTTACAAAGGTTTCTCTTCTCTCCAAGTGTGATGTCTGGGAGAACCAATGCTAACTGTTAAGATGCGTTGGTGTTGCTGAATTTAAAAGTTAAGCTAAGAAGAAAAAGCCTCAAGCAGAAACTTGCACTGGGCTGTCGCTGTACTGCTCAGTTTCTTCATTTTGCTGACACAGCTTGAAAACCTCACCAGGCCATACTGCCCAGCAGGAGAGAGTTCAGTCACTTCTGAAGACGCCTTTAGCTAAGCACTCATATGAGGCACCGAAAATCATTTGTCATTTTTGAAAATCTCATCTCATTACATTTTAAATAGACAGGACAGACAAAGGCAGCATTATTAGCCTCACTGTACACATGGGAAATGAGGCATAGAAATTCAAATGACCCACCTAAAACCGCAGAAGCAGCCTGTGACATGGAGCAATAGCAAGACACTGGTCCAGGCTCTTCTTTGTCTGTAGTCAGCCCTATTTGGGGATCCTCCTAGCCACCACCACTGCTCTATTCACTCTGCCCTCATAGTTTTCAGCCCTTCTTTCTAGGCAGGGGCAGAAGCAGGCAAAAGCCAGGAATAACAGTAGTAGTAAGAAAGAAGAATCAAAACAGTAACAGCAATGCAAAAACCAGACCTCTTTGAGCTGCTCTGTAGAACCCATTAAGTCTGGGGGCATTGCAGTTGCTGCTAACATGAACCAACGTCCTCAAGTTGCACTTATTAAATAAATCTAATCTTATTAAACTGCATTACAAGCTTTTATTTCATAAATCTGTGTGCCTCCCAGATCACCCAGAGAATTAACTCCTGAATGGACTATGCCTTTCCTCCCCATAGCCTTGCAGAAGGCACTCCTGACAAAACCGTCATCCCTGCCGATTACATGGCTCCCAAGGACCGGAGCAGGCTCAGAGCACTTTGCGTGCATTACAGGCCAAAGCCCTAGATGCAGCTCGTTGCTTTGCAGCTGCGACTGTCAGAACGGGAAACCCCAGCAAGCAGCAATGAGTTCCCTTGAATTAGGGAGGGAGGTGACAGCATGGAGGGTGCTCTGGTGAGGGGATGGGAGAGGCCCTTTGCATCTTGCTGCCATCTGTAGCATACTAATCAGAGGGCTGCCAGCTGCTGCTTTTGAAAGGAACAGTAACTTGTCACCAGCACATGGAGACCCCTCATCCTCCTCTGCCAGGATATCCCTGCACAGCCAGAGATAGATGCCAGTGTCACACCCCACTTTCCCTGGGCAGGATGAGGAGTGACACACAGTGCGACTGTTTCCCCCACCAGTGAAATGCATATTCTCTTTTAAACAGTAAGGGAGGACGGGAGCATCTGAGATGCTGCTTTAACATCCACATACATTTGGTACTGGTGTTTCACAGGGAGTACAAGTTGCATACCCTCCAATATGGGCTGTATATGTGGAAATATTTGTTTAAAATCATCCAAAGAGCCTGTTGTAAATGTAGTGAAAATGCAGGGTATCACTAACTCTTACAGAAGAGCAGTACCAAGAGGTCAAGCTCTGTGTCACATTCTGCGCAAAGCAGCCTTTCCTCCTCCTTGTATGCTGGGATTTTGTTTTAATGATCTGAGAACAACATGAAACAATTTGTTAAACAAACTTCAGTGAATCAAAATGTAAAATTTCAGACTGACCTGCCTTCCATCTGATATGGAATATCTCATTTGGGGGCTAAGCAGGTTTTTTTTAAAGTTGAGTTGTACTTTTCGTAGGATCAAAGGAAATGGTTGCATAGAAAGACATTCTGACTTCAAAATGAAGAACTGCAGTTTTTCAAGAACCAGCATGAATATTTTAACCCTTTAAAAAAAAAAAAAGGAAAGAAATTCTCTCTCAAACATTTTGACAAAGTGTTCAAATCCATTTTAAGCATAGGTTTGATACTCACTTCCCACATTTGGATAAAGAATATTCACAAAGGTCTCACACTGTAACCACTACAAATCTCTAGCATGGACAATGCCCAGACCCAAGCCAGTTTAGCCGACATCTGGAAGACACACAGACTCAGGGAATACCCCAGGGATCCCAGCGTTGCCAGCACTGCCCCACTGCAAGTGTAAGAACATTTCCAAAAAACGAGCATCACTTCAGTATATAACTCTGACAGCAATGCTCTAAGGAAGAAACATGTTACTCTTCAGCAGCTTCAATACTGATACTGATATGCAAAAGAAAATGGATCACACCTACATCTCCTGACTGATCTGTGCATCTCCCTGCAAACAACCAGCCCAGATTCAGAAACATGCTATGGCCTCAGCAGTATTGATAGAGCAATTCTCCCACTGAGATTTAAGCCACCATTCAGGTGTTCCGCAGAATTCAATGCTCCACACTTTGAAGTCTGAGCCCCACAATATGGCAGAATTCTCCCCAAGTCCAATAGTGCCCAATTAGTTTTTAATCTGGATCAGTTTTTCCAGTCTTACAGAGGAAAAACAAACAAACAATCTCCCTCAAATTACTCACCATTTTCTTTCCCAAACAGAAGCCAACAAATTAGCATTACAGTGGGAAATATGCACTGGCTGCTCTACAATTTCCTGTTTGCTTTGCTAATGTATGCAAATGGAAGAGTTAGGCAGAGGACTGTAATCTGCAAGGCTTCTTTGGCTAGGTACTGCAGTGAAATAAATACACATACTTGAGTGAGTCTTTACAAGCAAACCAGCCTACTTCATCATGCTTACTTCTCTGGTCTATGCTGCATACCAAAACCTGTCAAGAGAAGCAGCATTGCCAGTTGTCTGCTATACCAGAGGGGGAGCCGGGCTCCCTGCTTGGCTCTGCAACTGACTCACTTTGTGACCTTCAGCATGTCACTGCATTCACCTGTGCCTATTAAGTGGCAATAATACTAATTATCTGCAAAGATGATAGATCCATTAATTCTTTAGTGAGTAGAAAATTATTTCAGATGTGGGGATTAAAGAACAAAAAAACCACAGTAACAAAATGAAATTACTTAAAAGGTCTACTGCATTGTACACTAATTAATCGGCATCTCAAAAATCAGGTTTGAGAAATGTTAGTGCTAAGGTAAGCAGTTATTTTCTAATAAGAACGTGTGCACAACTTAGCACGAACAGTATACCCATCATCCGAAAATCGATGAAAGTCCAGTCAGTTCGGAGGAGCAGGGTTTTAAAGCACATCATTTTTCAAAGGATCTCTCTCTTTCAATTCAAGGTAGGACAGATTCTGTAAGCCTAAAATATATTCACGCCCTAGAACTTTAACAAGCAGCAGCAAAATTCAAGTTAAGGCAAATCTTGAAAAATCTTTCAACAGCACCTTGGGCAGCATGGGGGGATAAACTTTTTGGTCAGGCAGAAAAGATGCTCTAACTGAGGATAAATTGCAGGGTGCTGGGAGGAAATGGTTACCACTATCTCTAGGAACAATGATTAAATTGGAAAGTTGGGTTTGATTCCTGTATGAGAACACAAGGAACTCTGTCTCTGGAAACTTGTCTCTGCATTGGAGACAATAATTCAGTCTCTCTCTTGCCTGTGACTATCTCCTCCACCATCCTTTTTTTGCTAGCTACCTGTATATGCATAGCCTCTAGCACTAGGTCATTTTCAAGGTCACATCATTTCGGTACTGTTCCAAACAAAAACTGTTAATGTGCCAGCATCCCCAAATTCTGGAGCTCTTTCCCCAGTTCTGACGTTCACTCTTTTGACTTGAGCAAGCCACTTCGCTTCTGTGGGATCCATCTACACATTCGTTAAATGGCAGCGATAATATTGACCTGCTGCTCACAACTGGTTAAAGAATAGATTCACCCGTGCTTTATGCTGTTTTCCATGGTAGCAGCAAGTCCCAGAGGGAGAGCGTGCTGGCAGAAGGAAAAGAGCTGCATTGTGTCTGGAGAGGGGATGCCTGGATCGTGATAAAGGAAGACAAAGTCAGCCTTCAGAGCCCAGCACTGGTAGCTGCTGAACCCCACTGGCTCTCGTTCATTTTGCAAAAACACCACTATAAACTGCCACCTCCCAAAAATGCCCAGCACTCCCTCCTCCAAAGATCCAGATCTTTGCCTGTATAAAGCTGCTTGCTCCAAACTTTTCCTTTGTGTACAATGGACAGATGGCATGTTGTTGAATGCACAGAGACAAAAGGAAGAAAACACAGGCTCACAAAGGAATCCCCAGCTAAAAAGCACCATCCATTCATGGGTTAAAAATGAAAGCAAGCCTTGAGGATGTTTGAAACAGCAGGGTATCAGCTGGAGCCTGCACGGAGGCTTTTCCCATTGCCATTCGTAACAAAATCAGGAGGCAGAAAGTTACTATAGCAATAGCAACAGAATGCAGAATGGGTGCTCTTCAGAGGCAGGAAGAGCTCTTAAAGAAAGGCAGGGGTCCGTTTCTCTTCACCCTTCGCGGCTGCCAAACACAGATCAGCTCCAGTTCGCCCATACACCCCCCTCCCTATATTGTAGATCACTGAATTTTAGCTTCAACAGCTTAAACAACATGGAAATGAGGCCCAGCTGAAAACAAAAGACAACCATCCACCCACTTACTCTCCAGGTAACCCATGGCTGCACAATAAAAAGGCTGGGCTCACTTTATGCGACGAAAAGCACTGGGCAGTAAAAACATCTGTGGCTACAGACTCCTCCACTAATGCCTTTGTTCAGACAGTTTATCACGCATTTAGCTTTGGAACAGATTTGTCCGCTTCCAACACGTTGAAGTTTTGCTGGTGAATGGATGTGATCACACTGGCCAGCAGCGTGACAAGTGCATTGCAAAGGATTCTGCATCACAGATGTTCAGGATCAGATTCAAACCTTGCCATAAGATTACCTGCAGAGCTGGACTCAGTGACTGACTTAGCCCCTACTACGGGACTCGACACAACTAAGGCTTAAGCAGCACATGAGTCCTGGATGTGGCTCATCTGAAATGAATACAATATTGTTGGTTCAGCTCTAGGGATCAAAGTTTCCATACGTGCTGAGGCAAAACTAAGCTCATCTCTTAGCAGATCTAATTGTCCAGACACAAATGCAGAAAAGCCCTGGGGAATACTGGACCAGAAGGACTGACTGGGAGAGAGACCACCCTCCTGCAATTGCAAGCAACCCACAACAGAGGTCTGATTCAGACACGTCCATACAAGATCCTCTCTCTACACCACAGATCATTTTCTAAAAGACTAAAATCACAACTTAAATATTGACCAGGAGAGATGCAGGGCATGTTGAAGGGCTATTAAGTGAAAAGAAAGAGACTATCAGCTGAAGAACATTACATTATGAATGTAAATTAAAGCAGCTACAATACCTGTTAACCCCCAGGTCTTTTAACAGATGATGGGAGCACAAAAGTGGCTTAAAACGGTCACCTGTGTCTCCCTCCCATTTATCCCCATGTCAAATCGAGCAAGTAAAATCAGACCTGTAGGAATTTTCCCATTCAGTGACGGCTTTGGGCTACATTTGCACCCTCTATTACAACAGTTGCAGTCTTGAGTTCTGCCACAGATTTACAGCGTAAAAAAAGAGCAGACTGTGGCCACTCTTACATAAAAACTTTTCCTTGCAACCTATATTTTCGTTTCTTGATTAGCAGTAACAGCCTCTTTAACCATTTGCAAGGCAATGATCAAACCAGCAGTGCACATTCGTCCCTACGTGGTGCCTGCTTTAATTTAGTCAGCTAGATGGCAGGCACTTCTGATTGCCTGTCTGATGGCTTTGTTTGCCTAATAGATCTTACCCTGTCTTCTCTAATTTTTAATGCTGACCAGTTCTCTGCACAAAATGGGAGTCTGCAGCAAGCACTTATTTCAAAAGAGGCCTCGTTGCCTTGGTTACCAATCATCAAGCATAGGCCTTTGCAAGCTCTGTCGAGATCTACCTTCGCCTTGGTTTTGTCCTGTTTTTCATACTACTGAGAGATTTCTGCTCTCAGACAGCACAGCAGAAAGTTGGACTTAAATGAATAAATTAAATAAATAAAAAACCTGAGGGAAATGCCCTTGGATGTGCATCATTCATGAGGTCTTGTATAAATCACAAGGTCAGTGAGAAATAACGAAAACAGCAGCAGAAGACACCACTGTATTAGTTTAGCCACAAAGACTACGCAAGTAGGTTTCACAGCAAAATATGCTCAGCCTATATCCTGAGGAGCTGGCACTCACTCTGCTGTCAATTAGCAGCGGCGGCGAGACAGAACTGAAACTGGGGCATCACTGGTGCTGCGTGTGCCTCAAGTCCTCGGCAGTCCCTGCCGCACAAAGCCCAAATCTTCGCAGTCCAATGAAGGCAAGGGAGGAAAGAAATCCCATTATACCCATTTTACAGAGGAAGAATGCAAGCTCAGAGGCAGGATTTCTAAAGAGCGCAGCAGATGGGTCTGCAAAGTTTGCAAAGTGAACGACAAAGGCAGGAAGCGACAAGGCTGTAGCTGCCACTTCGAGATCCTTAGCAGGGGCACACACTCGGTCACTTCATACAGCCTGTACCCCTCACCTCAGCCCGTTTTGAAACCATATCTGCTCAGTCCTCACCCGGCACCGGATCCACAAGATCAGCGTCCCCCCCTGTCAGTAGCCTCCTCTTCCTCAACAGGTAACTGCTGACATGTGATTTCTGTTCTGTCAAGAGGAGCAGACTTCAGGCCTATGCATTATTTCAACTTACTCAAAAAAGCATGTAAGTCAGATTTGAAGGCTCCACACAGGTCTTAGGCAAGGGCTGGGGGTGTGTATTTGGCACATGTACTCAAACCAGCCTGGATTAAGAGGGCTGAACACTCATCAGCACAGACCAAAATTTACAGAGAGATTAATCAGTGGCTGCTTTTGATAAACAGATACATTGAGAAAAACTTCGATGTGTCAGTGGATAAATCTAAAGAAGAAAATGAAGCCAAATCCAGTGAAAACAATGCTTACTGTTTCTGTTAACTATTCTCCTGTTCCTAGAAGCTAGCTATTTTCCGTATCCACTACTACACAGTTAAAAATAACATCTGATTTTATTTTTTAGCATTGGCTGGGAGAATTGATTCAGAGCCACTAAAATGTTAATACATACTGAGAAAGCTCTCTGCATTCTTCTGCATAGAGAGCAAGTTAGATTCGGTTAATCCCATTTTTGGGAAGTACAGGCCACATTCTCAGCACTGTAAATCAATGTGACTCCATTCATTCCTATCTATGTTAATGGTATTTCAAATTGTCAAATCAAGTGCAAATTATATAAGAACATGAAATACATAAGATATCATGCAGCTCTCATGCTCCACCCTATACTGAATTGAAAAGGCCACCTCTAACTCTTTACCATCTCTTTCAGTGTTGCAAGCTTAATTAGATCTTCCAGACAGAAACAATCCACCCTACACACAGGAGTGCCAAAAAGGAAAAAGAAAAAGGACAAGGAATTTTAATTGCACTGTAATCCTTTCAGCTAGGTTTCTTGCAAACACTGCATTTCAGGGACCTAACAGACTAGAACCAAAAGCACAATTCACTATGAACCTTCAAAAAGAAAACACATTAAAATAAATGTGATCTGCAAGATCCATAGACTGTATTAATCTCCAGGCAGTTGGCCATGCTGTAGTTTAATGTAAGGAAGTAATACAAATTAAACCATTTGTCACTCCTAACTGAATGGAAAAAAGGAAACGGCCAATTTGTCAGCTGACTTTGCCTTCATCATAATTGCTGTATCCATCTTTCCTGCTTCTCTGTACCTCACCACCACAGGCTGTAGTCCAAGCTGTCAGCAGTTCTCACACAATTCTTCAGATTGTCGCTGAGAAAATGTTTCATTCTATAGTTCATATATCCTGATGAGAGGCCTATAAATAGACACTACTTTCTACCCTTGTTACTGTGCTGTATCCATCACTGTAACAGTAAAATTACCTTTCAGCACTGCATTAGGTCAATGGTTCTCCAACTACAAAGCACTAATGTCTATGGGGCCATGGTAAATGGTCCACTGAGCCATACTGCACACTAAACAAACTACATTTTCATTACGAGTTCCGTTATGATAACGAAAGTGGTCCCAATCTCCACAAAATGTTCAAGGTTGACAACAGACTGCCAACCCAATTATTGACAATACAGCCAAAGATTTGCAAAGAGGACTTAAGATCCAGCTCCCACTTTGGCTTGCGGGTGCATCAGGCAGCGCTCTGTTGTGCACTAAAATGAGTTGGGAGGATGTGTATTGGTGTTGCTTTCTTAGGGAGTTACTTGACTCTGGTGTTGCCTGTTGCCCAGACCCTGTCAGAACCTCCAACCCGAATTCAGTTCGGCAGCACTTTATTCCAAGCCAGGCAGGGACTACGGACTCATGCCCGTTTGCTACATTCACCCAAACAACTAACCGGCTCCTTCATACGAAGGATGCAGGCTAAATCACTCGGCTGCTGCGAGGCCTCTCAACTCTTCCCACAGCTCTCCTCACACACACAGCTGCCTTCCTTTCACTACAGTTTTAAAGCAGTTTACAAGCAGCTTTTAGTTTTGACTATAGAGATGTCAAAGCAAAAGTCCCACTAAATTCCGAAGACAGGGTCCTGACAGCAAAGGCCTTCTGCAAGACATACAGTACTAGGTGGAGCAGTTTAGCTGTGCTGCTCTTCCAGGTTGCAGTATGTGATGAGTTGGGACTTCAAAGGGGTTTTGTGTATACGTGAGGGTGTTTTGCAACCCTTGTGAAAATCACATTGCATGTGCTCGTTGTGCTTGTCCCCAATTGCCCTAGTTAATGAGTTTTTAGTGCACTGAACCCTACTTAATACCTTGCTTAATAAAATGAGAGTAATTAATCAATCATCCAAAAGGGCCCAGCTTATGATCATCCTTACGCACTTAACACACTAGCCAAGAGTCCTTTCCCCCACTCTCCTCAGCATCACAAGTCACCCCTTTTTGATGACTGGCCCCTAGACACAATGAGGGACCTCTCTTCTCCAGGACAGTTGCAGGCCGGGTGGTATAACATGGCTGCTGGCCACGCTTTGTTCCTGTTGTGTGGACAAACACTTGACCGTGCTGCCAGTCGTCCCTTGCCATGCTGCTCTCAAGCGGGCGCTACTGCTCAGAAGTCCCAGCCAGGACCATGCCATAGAAAGCAGTTACACATCTACACTCTGTGATCAAGGCTAGATGTTCTTTACCAAAACTGAACTCTGCCGAGCTGTCCACGCTACTACCAGTTTGATATTAACGTTTTCATTGCAATTGTTTGTATTCTAGTTGTGAAGTGCAAACCTATTGCACTGGGTGCTAGGCAGTCCCTACTGTCAGACTGAGCCTGCTCCAAACTCCTCACCACCTAAAACTATCATCTGCTTCAATACATAAAATTGCCATTGCTGACAGAGCTCTAGGTGTTTCTGCTGTTTCTACTTGGCTCTTTCTTCAGACTATCTCCTACTGCTATGCTGACCTTGATGGATGCCAAGCCTCTCCCCCTACTTTAGCCCATTGAAGCTTCCGACCTTCTTGCATGTTCCCTCTTTTAACTCAAGTTGCCCCTCTCTCTCCCATGGCATCACATCAGTAGAACACTTGGAAGTCATCCTGAAAGAGGAACTACTGTAAATGGCCACACTTTGCTATTTACTCCCCAGAGCCGAGAAAAGGAAGTGTCTTCCTTTATCTTAGAACTAACAAAATGAACTAGTGCTCTTGCAGGAGTCTCTGTCTGTGAGGAAAAAAAGGATTTCTTCCACCTTAGTGACAAATGTTGTTTCACTTGGGGGTGGGGTGGGGGAGAAATCCTAAGCAACCCTTTGAAATCACCTAAGGCCTTTACACTCCTCGCAACTTATTTCCAAAACACTCTGGGGGTTGCTATCCTTTACCGAACTCCACAGTGAACAGCTCTGGGGTACCTCTGATTTGCCTGCTATCTTTCTGGATGTAGCAAACATGCAGGTTTCTTTTTTTGCAGGGAGACAAGACAGCACCTGCATGGCCATCTAACCTTAAAACTCAGGGGGCAGGAGGGGAGTAAGCCTTGGACAGAGTAAAGAAACAGAAGGGGCTTAAATATCAGACTTCCACTGAAAAAAACCCACCCTAATATAGGCAAAGATCATCACAGAACTTCAGACCATTACATTTCATTCAGCTATGCCTGGATACATCTGAATACATCAGGGTCAGGCCCTGGCAGAACAATTCATCCAGTCTGTGACTCATTCTGTACTGACCTCCTTCCCTTTGCTCGCTCAGACACAGGCAAGGGAGAGGCTCTCAGCTGGCCAAGTCCTTCCGTCAGCTCATCCCTGTCATATGAGATGGGGAGGCATTGAAACCTGCAGTTCTTAATAATTCCATGGGGTTCTATGCAGAGCTGAACAAAAAAACCACCTCTGAATTAACACATAAGCGCAAATAAGTTCAACAACAGCACAGCACCAGACACAAGTCTGATCAAGGAGTGCACAGCAGAACGAGCAAGCTAGTGCAAACAGACCCACATACATGGGTGGATCTACTGTGACACTTCAGGAATATTGGGTCTGACAGCCAGGCTGCAGCGCTCGAGGGCAGCAACTTCCTGCCATGGTGTTTGTTTTTCTTATGATTTCTGAATCAGGAAAGTCAGGCAGCCGATCCTAGAAATAACAGCTGGGAGCAGCCCAACACTCAACACCATTGTCATAAACAGCGCTTCTGAAGATCCTGATGTTAAAAGGGAGGGTGCAGAATAGAAACCCACTGGCCAGACACCCATCCTGACAGAAAAAACCCTGAAGTGTTTACAGCGAGGATTTCAAGTGCTTAGCAATTAAGATTCCCAACTTGAGACATCTTACAGAGGCCTAGACTATTAGTGTGCCTGCCTCCAGCAAACTGTGCATCAAACTTCCTGACACATGGGAACAGAGAGATGTTCTCATCTCTCTGTTCCATGGCAAGGAAAGAGAGATGAGACTCAGGGAAGGAACAAGGTATTGCTTTTTTATTTATTTATTTGCCCACCCCCTTCATTCGTCAGACAGAGACCCTGAAAGAGGTAGGAAGAGGCCACTGAACAGGGGCCTCAGCTGCAGGGAGCTTTAAAGCCCTGGAGACAACCTTAAATGGTGGCGAGAGTCTGTACTGCTTTGCTAATACAGGAAGCAGAGATAAGCATGTGTGCGAGCAATGGACATGGCCCAGTTTTGCAACAGCCCTCTGAAAGAGTTTAGCTTCTTCAGTAAACCCAAGGTGCCCTGAAACTACTACCTAGGGCATAACAGGTTCTAATCTATAGGAATCTATCTATATTTTTTCCTATAAAGTTCTTGGAAAATTACCTTTCTGAATCACAGATATTTTAGTAGTCAACCAGTGAAAGAACAGCCTACAGCAAGATCAGGGCATTAATTGAC
Organism: Gymnogyps californianus; assembly: GCF_018139145.2. Lineage (NCBI taxonomy): Eukaryota > Metazoa > Chordata > Aves > Accipitriformes > Cathartidae > Gymnogyps > Gymnogyps californianus. Next base: position 4,666,271 of record NC_059493.1, on the reverse strand, counting down.
ACAGAATAGTTACGAGATGCTGTTCAGGCTGGAGTTGTTTGCAAGGATCTGTGAAAGCACATAAACAAAAAGCTGCTTATTGCTTAAATCTAGGGAACTCTACGTCCCTCTTGGAAGGGACAGAACAATGCAGGTGCTTGGAGCAACGGGAGTGGGAGGATAAATACAGCTGCAACTCAGGGAAGACAACAGTGATTTCTTTTGCAATACAAACACATTGCTTGATTGCTACCTGGCCAAGCAAAAATAAAGGGAGGGCAGCAGCAATACATGTCACCGTACTTAAATGGTTACCAAGAAACTGGCTGAAGGGAAGGAAACAAAGGCTCCCCAGTGGACTAACAAGCAGAACAGAAACTCAACTGCATTTGTACTGTGGTTTTACCAGCCATGACCTGCGCGGAGACACCAGCCGCTTCCTAGCTGCTAGCCTTCCCTCTGCAGATTGCTTTGTGAACCTGCTTGGACCGGATTCATCTGACAATCTAGACAATTTCTAAAGAAAGCCTACCTGCACTTACGCCTGCAATTAGGCTGGCCATTGCTTTCTCATCAGATTAATCCAAAGTTATGCATCTACCAGTACTCTGCGAGAGACTACAGCTCAGCACAGAGACAGTTGTTACAAGCTTTATACTCATGTATAAAAGGCCTTATAAAAATTTCTGTTATCCCACCCTGATATGTTTAGAGAGGAAAAATACGGACAGATAGAGAAAATACCACCTAACAAGTAAAACATAAGGCTGTCCAGGCTGCTGTGATTAAATGCTTTACAGAAGCATCTTTAGGCTAAATCCTATTCCTTATTTCCCTGTCTGATCCTAATACTACAAATGCGTATCACACCTTCTTCTTTGCTCATATGACCGTTCAAATAGATTCAGATTTTCCTCATTTTATTCCCCTTCATCTTGGGCCAAATCTCCTTGTACTTATCCTCAAAGTGAAACACAATGTAATCTATGCAGAGTGAAACATCTTCTTTTATCTCAAAGAAGTATCCCCCTACTCAAGAGGGGAAAAAAAAAAAAAAAAAAAGACTGCAGACTTCCTTTTAAACATTCAAAATAGTAACAGTAAAATCTCTCTACAGTTGTGAAAAAAATATGGTGTCAGTTTTACCTAGGTTATAGATGATTTTTTTTAAACTTTTCAAAATTATAATCTGCTCTAGCCACAAGCCAGATGTTGGGTTTCCTTCATATGTTACACAGGACCAACACACACAAAGGTCACATGACAAAGAATCACTGTCCATCAATTTAATTTTTTTAAACAATCAAGCTGGGAGGAGAGAAGTGTGGTTTTCTAGGGAAGTTGTTGCTTTACCAGGAAGGGTAGGTTGCAGGAGTTCTCAGTTAATCAAGCTGGTGAAAGGTTAATTATCTGTCAGAATACACATGGGGTGGGGAAGAAATCATTGTGAGGCACCGAGTTGCTAGGGCATAGAGGTTTCAGGAACAAAAGGGAAACGGGTGCTTGGGGCAAGGAATCTCCATCCCTCTCTTTGCAAAGCATCATGTCCATCTGCAGCACGGTATTAGGGATGGCTAATAATAAACTGTAGTGCTAGGCACCTGCTAGACTAATTGCAGCACAGCATGTTCGAGTGCTGTGTGGAGAGCATCTGGACAGAACTGAACTCAATGCAGCGGAAGAGCTCACAGAAAGAAGCGTGTCAGCATGCTGGCTCCCGAGTGCCAGACCACTACTAAATCTCTGCTGCGGGCTGGGGAACGTAGATCACTAACAAGAAGACAGAAGGAATAGCTGTCAGTTGAGACTCCTATGCTCTGTCCCTCATGCTGAAGCCTGCAGAGGCCAGTGGAAAGACTTACCCTGGCTTTGAATCAGGCTCTCTGCCACTAATATGCTGCGTGGCCATGGCAACCCAAAATCACTTGGGAGGTCAGAACACTGGAGAAGAGCTTTGCATTTGCTTCACAAGAGGTCTGAGTGAGGTTCACTTCTGAGCAGAGATCTGGCATAAGGCCTGGGCAGCACTTATGTCCCACAAAAGAAGGCCTGTACATGGGGAACTTGACCCACGTCTCTTATCAGTACAGTTGATGAATTAAAGCTGCTTATATTTCATATAGTCATTCTTCAGAAAATAAGCCTTTGCATGACCCTGCTGAAATCTACAACTCCCAGTGAAGGACGAGGCGTAGCACAAACTTGGGTTACTGTAACTCTAATCCAGTGCCCAGCCTGCCTAGAAGCCTCGGCCACTCTGCCCGATACTTTAGACCAGTCCTCCTCTGACAGATGCAAGGACACTGCACAGCATCCATTGCTCCTCCAGGACCCTTGTAGGAACTTTCCCCACCCTGACCCACTTTGCCACAGCTTTCCCCCAGCAGCTCGGGTGTGTGACCCAGCTCTAGCACACTATCTGCCATGCAGAGCCCTCTGACAGCACGACGATGTCACAGACTCTCGAGAGCAGGTCTTACAGCCAACACAGTCCTGCATGGGACAGTTCATCCATCCGAAAGCTGTTGTTCCAGGTGGCTAGCAACTCAGGCAGAGATGAGAAAATCAAATTTATTTAGCCAGCTTTTAGAAGCTTGACCAAAAAGACATAGAAACTTACTTCAGGAACAGGAAAAAGCAGCTGCTGATTGAATATAATCATAGTTCTAAGGAAGAAACCAGTGGTGCCAGCATAGTACATTTGAATGTTAATCAAGCCCCATTTCTCTTAAAGTCAAAAGAAGAAGATATTTAGTGGTGCACTGGAAAAAAGCCTTCAGGAGGTTTAAATTATTCTGTCCAACCAATATTCTAATCGCTCTGCCTCACCTCTAGAGATCATCATTAAGTTTCTGGCTCACTGCCCCACTGCATGTGATAAAAGCATTTCAGGCTTACCAATGAGGTTTTCATCCCTCTCCATAGGAGGTCTGGGAAGGCCACTGGATTCTGCCTTGAGAACAATGCAGATTTCCTTGCTGATAAAAATGGTAGGGAACAGATTATGTAACAGGCTCTGTGTCTGCACTGAAAGAGAAAAGATCTTAACATGAGAGCATCAGTCATCCCACTTCGTATCATCTACATTCTAATGCACAAGTATGTCTATAGGCTTCAGCTATGCTGCACAACAGAATCTGCCACAATCCCAGTTTGGTTCACGCAAGTAAACTGATACCCACAGACACTGAACACAGACCCACCGCTCTCCAGTGAGGCTCCACATGTATTAACTGCAGAAACAAAGCAATAGATTTTCAGATCCTGACGCTCACGGTACAGTTCATACGGCAATCACATTGCCTGATCACACTGAACAAATAGTGTTGTACTGTATATGGATGTGAAATATTCACATAACACTTTATCTATTAAAAACAGAGATTAAAAACACACTTACTGACTCAGCATGCTAACATGCGAGTCCAGTTCAGTAATTTAAGATTAAAGACCATCATCTCATTACTTCATTAAGATATGGCCCACAAAAACAGCTCACCAAAAATCGAGTTCCACACAAATTTGAGTCTCACAGGAATATTCTTCTACAGGAATATAAATTTAGTAATTGCTTCATGGGTCATCAAATCTGGCCTTATAAGCAAAGACAGGCATACCATATAATCTAAAAACTAATCAAACCAGAACAGGTCAGAGAGCATACATCTGCATACAATTTGCTGACACTAAAATGATCTACACTGGCTGAGAACCTGGGAAAAATATCGTTGGTGTTTGAGATCTTCACACAAAAAGATTACAGAAATCCTTTGCTTTTAAATGACGTCATTAACACCTTTCTACGGTAGGTTAATATTTCCATTTTACAGATGAGGACCCAGTCACAAAGACGTTCCTAGAGCCAGTACTAAGTCAGTGGCATAAAGAAGGCTGCTCCTTTAAGTACTCATCCTGGAAAACAAGACCACAATTCATATTTCTAGCACAATCAAAAAAAAAAAAAAAAATCCTTAACGCTGGGAGAACACATTCAAAGTAAACCACATTTAAAAGAAACCTGGTCAAATTCACCAGAAGGGGTAAATAGTAAAATAAACTGGTAAGCAAAAGGTGTAAACAGTGAAGTGGTACAGCTTGCACTGTTTTGGCTTTCAGTGGGTGTGTCAATTATACATGCAAATTTGCATGCTCAACTAGGTGTGTACATCAAGAACAACATACAAGCGCTTTGGGGCAAAAACGACGTCTTCCCATGTTTGTAGAATTCAGTATCACAAAACCTGAGTCAGAGGGTTAAGTGACACACAGGCTGGGAAGAAAACCTCTTCTGTTGTGCCTTTTCTCCTTCTTTTTTGTTACACTCATCCAATTACCTATTCATAAACGCTCAGGACTAACATACTACTTCCAGTGCCACTGCATTTGTCTTCCTCATGCATTTATCAGCAGAAGTATTTCCGGCAGCTCTTTGCCTACTCTTCGGAAACCCATAACTCTTGTGCAGGAGTACTGAAACCTAATTCGCCCGCCCAACTAATTTTACATTAACTTTGCTCTGACTGCACTCCTAAGAGGAACAGTAATGATTTATAAGCAACTTTCCCTTTTGCAGAAGGAAATGGAACACAGCACCTTCCAGCACCATTCTCTCTCTCTCTCATAAACATTTCTGCTGAGAAATAAAAGCCCAAGCCTGAAAAGTGCCAGAACACAAGCTTGTGAATAGGCCTGCCGGGGTGACATCACTTATCATACCACTATGTTACCAGCCAATTGGGGAGGTTTCTCATGCAGCCGTTATTTCTCACCTAGCAGGGAAGCCTATAGGAAAATGTTACAGCACTGGGAAAGGACTCACTCTTTTATTGTTGATGCTTATCTTGCCACACCTCCTCCCTTTCCCCTTTCCCACTCCAGCATGCATGCGCGCGCACACACACACTCACAGAGAACACAGCGGAGGCAAAACAACCATGCATAGCAAAAATCCGTTTCTGAGTATCAGGCTTTTGGCAGTGATTCATGTAAGAACTTCCTGCTGGTTCTGGAGATTCACATTTTTGTTCAGCAATTTCAGTGGGAGGAAGAAGCTTCCTCTTCTAAGTCACTGATCGTTTTAACTCATTGTTATGACACTGTGCAGCTAACAGTCTTTGTATTTCTATCCCAAATATATTAAAAGCAACTCACCTCCAGCCAGATAGCCCAATCATGCCTGTAACCCTGCGAAGAGACAGCGGAGAATTTAAAGCTAGGGCTACGTTCTGACTTTCCCCAGATACCTCTGTTAATTTAACTAGACAAGACCTAATTCTCAGCACACAGAGCAAAGCTCAACATCAGATCAGGGTAAGCTGCAGTGCTGCAAACTGAGGCTTGCAAGTGCATGCTGTGTTTACACCAGAGGTACTTGACTGCAGCTGCCGTCTAGGAGAAATAGGAAATGGGCATGTAATATTGTTCACAAGATGAAGCAAGCTATTAAAATAACTGGTAGGAACCCCAGAGATCTCTTCTACCTGTCAAACAGTGCTCTTAAAGAAGCAGCTGTAATTGTCAATGGCTTCTCACTGAAATAAAATGACAATTGGTACATCAAGTAAGCAAGTCTGTATAGTCTTCTGGTACTGGTACAGCCTACTCATGCGAGAGGAAAAAAATGAGGCCCTTTCTGCGAAAATTCAAAAGGTGGTACTCTAGGCACACAGCTTTAAACCCAACTAACTCAGCAGCACCTAAAAAGCCTATGACTACAAACAGATTTTTATGTCACACTCATTGCAAAAATATCTGAGCACTGCTCCAACTCTGGATAGCAGTCACACGTTACAAGGTTTTACTTCCGAGTTTGCAAAGATCAAGCTGAAAAATCCAACTCCAGTATCCATCTTGCTTTTATTGACTCCGATACGAACATTTGTTCCTACCTTATTAGCATTTACCAAAATATCTCTATTTTTTAAAGAACAGAATCCTGCAACTAGAGCTGACTAGATAACCCCAGGAAAAGGAACACTCTGTTCTTTCCCAGCACCGGGGCAGCACAGACATGCCAAACCCTGCCACGCTGTCCCAGGAGGCCAGTTTCCACAGCTCATTCAGACCTCTGCTGTTCTGCTACACTGCTAGGTAGAGGCAGGGATCGTTACGGACCTCTGCCCATCTGAACCAGACTGCAGAGCACCAGGCAGACGACCGAGACTTTTGTCAGTGCCTGCCTGACTCACTACCCTCTCACCAACACCTAACTAGTCTTTCTGAAACTCAAATGTTGGCAGCTATAGCTTCTTCTTCATCTCATCTCCAACAACAAGCAAAACACTGGCAGAAACAGTGACTTATTTCTGCGAGCTCCCTTCCGTATGAATTTCAGAGCTGTAAGCAATTACATTTTATCCAGCACCACTGGAAGTGAACACTGGTCACAAAGCATCCTCCAGGCCTTCGGGAGGACTTCTCAGACAGCAAAGTCCAGAAGATGATTCCACGTTTGGAGATGAATCCCAATTCAGCTTACTTATTACGCCTGCATCACCCTCTTACCTAGGAACATGACAGACTACTTTCTTTATAACCTACTTCCTTTGAGGTGAAAGCAAAACAGTGACTCTTGAACAGACACCCTCCTGGGCTTTACCAGATCCAATTACACAGATCAACCGCAGATGAACAGAGTGCAAGATCTGAAGCTGTGTAAGTGACCACATACCTACCTGAAGAAATGGCAGATCTTGTGGAACCAGAAATACACAACAAAACAAGGCAATATTTTGTCTCAAGAACGGAAACTCTTCATGAAATACGTGGGTACACAAAAAGACTGTGCTCGCTCATGTTATCCGACCAGAAATGAAAAGCAGCATGAAAATACAAGCAAATGAAGGAAATGGAAGGAGCACTCAACAAAGAAGACTGGGCAGACCATAGGAAAGAGGAGCGTGATGAAGCAAGATGAGAACAGAAGCATCCAAGCAATGAACTTTACAGTGAATAATGGAAAAGCAGAAGCAAGAGGTTTTCAATCAATAGTAAGCTGCAGAGGAGGCATGTTGTTCCAGCTGCAGATCTGTCAGAACGGTCCCACAAAAGCTCTTTACACTACCTGAAGGACAACCAAATTGCTTGCTCCTGTTCACAAAACAGTCTGGAAGAATGATGAGCATAACTTCCGTTTGAAGTGACACACATGCATCTTTTATATTTTGTTTGGTCAAAAGCTCACGTAACATTTTTGAAGTGAGGAATATTTTTTATTTTAGGAAAGGAGGGGTAAGAAGTATGTTTCACTGGAGATTTTGCACACATTTTTCTATTGGTCACAGATAAATGACTGTCTCCCAGCATGTATTTAGATGCATATTACATGTCAGTAGTAAAAGGTTGTCAAAATTCCCAGAGAATATTTGTCTTAAAATACAGAAATTTTCATTAAAACACTTATTTAGAAGATACAGTCTATAAGGAGTATGCACCTGAGAGTCAAAGGCTCCTTCATCTACCACAGAAAGGCATTCTGGGTTCCAGTGGCTGAAATTTAAACTTCAATCCAAAGAAAGATGTAAATTAAAGGCTGTAACAGCCGAATCAAGTGGGAGGTCCAGCACAAATCCATACACTGAAATCTTTGCAAGGATATACACATCCTTCTGTGACCTAAATTATCTACCTTAACTCTAACAGCTTAAACAGTTGTAGGACTCACTATTCTTCCCTTTCATTGTATACACCAGAATAAGCACTTATGGTATTTTCTGGCCTTAAAATTCATTTGTCTTTAGAAACAAACTGCAAGTTAAACAAACTGTACCAATTGAAAAAAAAAAAAGTCTCTCTAAACAAACTCCACAATCTTATCGGAAAAGTGTCAGGAAACAGTTCAAAATAGAAAATGCTAGTTTCCATACTCTCAATTTTCTGGCAGCAGCTCAAAAAGTTAAGTCATGTTTACTTTCCTTAATGGAAAACCACCACTCGCTCTCCCCCTAATGTCAAGACTAATCATGCTTTAAGTACTGCAAGCAGAAGTTTGGCTGAGTCAGCTGCGCTTAGCCAAGCTGACATACAGTGCAGGACACAAAGAGTGATTTAATGAAACGGAAATCAATTTAGCTTTTTCTTTTTCATGTGGATGCTGTATGCAGCATGAGATTTTTTTCCAGGAGTATCTTAAGGTTTTAGTTTTGTTTTTGAAGTGATGATTGACCTATGCAGCATAGTTCAAGAGTCCTAGCATTTTATTTGGTTTTCAAGACCCAAAACACAAAGGAGTCTTCATATATAACTAAGTACAAGGCAAAGATCCTACAAACACTTGCACAGAATCAGGATTTCATTTTTAGATAGAACTTTTACATGTATGCACACACACAAACGTATAAACATTTTTATATAGAACTTTTTCATAAAACATAAAGAATTCAAAGTAAATTCTAATCTTTTCATATGTATACAGTTAAGTTTGAAAACGGAGTGTAAGTAGGACTCAACATCCCCCGTCAGTCTCATGTGGACAGCTAACTTAGCTAAATCTCTAGGCGCACTGTAGTTGAGTAAACGTAGAAGGTAACTTTCCCAGAATGTAACATGAAACACACTTCTTGGTGCTGATTACAGAGGAAAGCAAGACACTACGCAGCTCACTTGTCTAGCTACACTGCATTTAGTTGAACAGATAAGTAATACCACTATGCTGCTCTAAATTAAGTATGCAAATAAATCCCTTCTTTTCAGTCTTTACTTGAACACTCATGTACTAGAATGAAAAGAAACTTGAAGACAGTCCTCAAACTCCATCAAAATGTGATTTATACCAGAATAACCTTAGTGCAAAGATTCTGATGCTTTATGCAATATTATCTTGTTTTTATTCTTTTGCAAAACATTGCATTACAACTAAAACAGTTTTGAAACACACAATGGAATTTTTTTCCTGCAACACCTACTAAATAAAAGTGTTTATCTCAGTTGGCTGCAGAGAAACAATCTGCTCAAAACCCCTACAACCCTGCTCTCCAAAGTAGTTTCACAGTAGTAGTAATTCAAAACTTCAAGCCCAAGTTTCACTGTAAGTCCTAGACATCTAAACTTCCTGAAAGCAGGATTTATAATTTTATCTATATTATTCCTCAGGGGGAAAAGAAAAAAAAAATATCCCATTTTCACAAAGTTCTGGATTTTTACATTAAAAACATGGAAAATAATCACCAGGTAACTAAAACGGGCAGTAACAGTATCAGAACGATGACATTTCACACTCAGAATGAACAACTCTTCACACGATACTCCTACAAATAACCAGTGCTCTTGAACCAAAAATATGGAGGCAGATTATCAACTAGGGTTTATGTCCCTTATTCTTTAATCTGCAAATTTAACAGAATTAGGAAACAGAAGAGAAATACAAGGAGTACAATAGAGTTGACCAATTATACAAAATCTCATCAATTCTACTTTACATTTCATATGCCACTACATTATTTTGCTTTACAAGTTTTCCTTGACAAGGTGCTGGAGGACTTGGTGCAGGTATTCATTGTTGACAATGGAAATAGTTTTATTAAGTGCTTCAGGAAAAGAAGCGGATGATCCCAAGTCATTAAAAAAAACAAACCCCAAGCAATCTTTCAAAAAATTATTCCAGTCCATAAAAAGCAGCTTCAATGTTCATAGAACCCAGAACACAATAGCTTCATAAAACATTATACAAAGCAGTCTTGTAAAAATAAAGAAAATAAAAAGAAAGGCGCAGCATGAAGTAATTTCAGACAACCAGTTTTGTGAGAGCTTTAATGGCACAAAATGTTTATAAGCTACAACTTATACACGTACTGTAAACTGTATAATGTTACAAAGTGCTAACTAATTTATGAAGAATGCATAATCACTTTGGCTCAGTTAACTCCAATATTTCAACAAATGTCAATTAAAAAATTTGAATTTCTAACAATCTTCACCTTTCACTTTTTAAAACAGTAAGTAAATATGCATTTGCTGCAGTTAAGTTAGCCTGCTGCATTTTTAATGTGCGAGTTTATGCATTTTTCTTGATCCTATTTACAAATATTCTAGGCCAGTTTTCACTGAATGTAAGAAAAATGAAGCCTGCATTTTTTTTTTCCAAAACTGTAAACAGGTATAAAGCTTTTTAAACAACATTTATCTTAACAAAACTTCAACTATCAATAGTTGAAACCCCTTTTCAAATTATACAACAATCTGTTTCTGTTCATAGTAAAACTAGAAGTTGTAGACTTTCATCCAAAGCTTAGAGTAGGGTATCAATAAATACTGCATTGTATCATAGCAAGTGTTACAGTGATCATGTATCCATTCCTCATCTATAGTTTTCACAATTTTTACTTCACGGCTCCTTCAAATATTATAAGCTGTGTTGATACTCTAGCCAGAAGCTTGCAATATTTTTTATCAGATATTCTGAAGAAGAATTACCTTTTAATTTAGAAAGGGGCAAATTTTCTTCTTTGTGAAAAAAGTACTCCCTACTTAGTAAAAATCTATTTTTCCACTATTCCAATTTCCATACAAAACAAGGTGCTGTAATTAGAACTGAAAGTGTTTCAGCCTTTCTCCCGTCCCCTCAGTTTTTAGGACTGTAAAATGATGTACTTGATACTATCTAAAACACCCTTCACCACTTCCCCCTTCCCTCCCCCACCTTTGGGTGAAACCCAATATCCGCGCTTGAAACAAGTATGCAGTTGTAGGCAACTCAAGTGCCACTAATATTCGCAACTAAAAGGAAAAAAGCAGATGTCTTCAAGAGAATTTTTTGTTAGACTGCCCTCTCACCCTGAAAGCATTCTCTAACAGCATTCAGAAGTAGAGAATAAATACAGTTTAGCAGTGGATTTATACTTAACTTTTTTACTTCCTGGGAGCTAAGTATGTTCTTTTAAACCAAATCTCAATTGGGATTTAGCTTGTATGCATCAACTGTTTCAAGCGATCACTGCTGTATCAAACAATCAACTTTATAAAGTCTGACGCAAGCAAACAATTATAGGTAGCTGTTCTCTCCGGACTGGCTGACCATATTTTCTGAGCATTTTCTGCAAGTCAGCCTACTAAAGTTTTTATTTAAATGAGATTTTTGCAATCTTAAAATTAGCATTGGTTCCCTAAATACTTAGTATTAAAGTCTATATCTTTTTTTTTTATATATTCATATATATATAAAAAAAGAGTATTCTATCCTTCAGAGTCATGCTACATGTTCCAAAATCCAATAAAATCTATTTAAGGACGCGACTGTCCCAATGCTTTGTAACAATTTGGTACTAAAGCTTCACATTTTGAAAAGAAGTGTCACTGAAGGAGGACAAGGCTTAATGTTCCCTAAGACAGAAGTTCAACAACATTAGTGAGAAGTCTATCTAACATGAGACATCACGAGTGACTTTCAGATTCCATGTATCCCCAGAGGAGACTGTACAGTAAACAATGAGAGAGAGGAATATTGAAAACTCATTTGCAGAAGACATTTCAGAGCTTTACAATTTCTGAATCTTTACGCACCTGCAAGATTGTCCCCCTTAAAGATAAGTCAAACGCTTTACTTTCTGAAATTGCCATATCATCATAATTGTAAATGGTTCCACAACAAACAGAATCATATCCTTTTATACAGAGTCTAACTACACCTACAGCTGTTGGGTTTTTCCTTAATTTAAAACTACTTTTAAAAGGAAAATTTCACATTTAAAATTTTCCCTTAAGAAAACAGGTAAGGAAAAGAAAAGCTTCTTCACATGCAAACAATGCAATTCTTCTAATATTTTCTAGGCATCAGACAGGTTTTCCTACAAGGAATAAGGAGCTGACTTCATAGAAAAGACAAGATTACAACGATTACCTAATATTAAAATATGCTGATGGATTTAGTTATCCTACTTTAAAATTTATGCAGTCTTTGCCTCCTGCAAATCAAATGGTGTTAGCCAATACAAGGGGCCAAGTAAATTCCCCCAAAAGCTGATTTAAACTGTTTTTTATTGCCAGTGATTTCTTAGTTTATTTCACAACCAGCTTGTTTTTCAAAAGAAAAATTCATTTTCACTCCAATCAATAATTTTCCTCCAAAGAGACTGTTAATTTTACCACCATAATACAGTCAACATTTATACCATGCACAACTGCAATTTAAGTCAGGTTGCACTAAGGAGGCAACAGCATCACTGATAAAATTAAAACTTGCTGGTGGCATTTTGCATTGAGAGAAGCCCTTGCAACATATAGACAGTTGTAAACTCCGTTCAGCAACTCTGACGTGTCTTGCAGGCCAAGAGGCAGGGGAATGGGAGGAGAGAGGGAAAGAACGTGGATAGCGAAACACCTCAACAGAGTTCCAACACAATACTGAATTCCAGAGTTAGCGAAAACCTGGATATGCAAGGAAAGGGTGAAGTCAGGGTCATGCTTAAAATGGTCTCAAGTCAAATGTACTAAATGAGACAGTAACACCTTCACAGGTCACGTGGATTTCCAGGTTTTGCACTCCATCTTTCAATAAGTGCTGGCTGAAGGTGTGGTCAGTCGTTTTCCAATGTAGATGCTGAAATAAAAAGTATAAGGCATATCGTATTTCACAGAAATACTCCCTGTTTTCCAAACAGTCCTCACACACTCGGCTATTCTAATTTGTCTTTCAAGTAAGTTTGATGAGATTCTTCCAAGGACTTCACTTCTGTTCTATAAAATTACTTAAAGAGTGAGATTTTTCAGATGAGCCTAGAAGGACCGATGCTATCGACACTCAGTGAAAGCTGGTTTCTTCCAGTCCCAAGCTCATTTGAAAACCCCTGTCCAAAAGCTTTTGTGTTGTTTGTAAAGTACCAGACACACGGGCTCTTGAACAGCCGAGCAATACTCCCAGATTATTACGGTACAACAAATAAAGTACTGCCTATAAAGGGAGGGGGCAAGCTTTATAATACTGAGCATTGAGGATCTACGCAAACGCTGACTTCTAACAAATCAATCCAGGCAAGATTTAATTCATCACAGAAATACACAATTTTGCTATAGCACAAATATCTAACATTATATTCTCATATATTCTATCCTCCTAATTTATTTGATAGTTTACAAGAATTTAAAGAGACACTTGAACTACACCCCCAGAAACAAATATGAAGCTAAATAAAAACATATTTTGGGCACATGTCTTTGCCCCCATCACAGAAGAACACAAGATGGATAAACATAACATAAGGACTTAAGCAAGCCGAGAGATTATGTCAGATTACGCAGGCAGTGAAAACATTGCTGAGCAGAGTCGTAGCTGATCTCGCAGGACACATCCAGTATTTCATGTATCTTTAAGTATTCAAACCTTGACTTTCAGTAATATCAGTATTTCATGCATCTTTAAGTATTCAAACCTTGACTTTCAGTAATATCACACAACTGCAGCATTAGACATTGAAATTAGAGTGTGCGCCATACACACAGAACTTCAGCATCATTATTTGTACAATGTGTTTTTGTAATGGTTAGTAAAAGTTACAGCAGTTTTCCACCTACTCTGTTCTTACTTTCCCTACATTATAACCTGAAGCATTTAAGTAGAAGGTGTGGATAACCAAATGGCACGTTATAATTGCAAAGGTTATTTGCAAATTCATGATAATCCATGCATTTTCAATGTAAGAAACTTGACCTATTCTAGAAATAAAACATATTAATGGCTGCAAAGTCTTAATTGCTGCAAAGTTTTCCTGCATTTCAAAAAGTGCACCGAGTCTATCTTGAGCAAGGTGCGACAATACTCTAGTTACTCTAGATAAAGCCCTTTCCAGCAGGCACCCGACGTACAAGTAAAGTGCAAAAGCAAAGCCAGATGCAAAAGGTGAAGTGAGAATTAGGTTAATACTTACCCTAGTCCCAAAGCCAAAACATGAGATATGAACAGAGATGGAATGAAAACCTTAAGAAATTCTGCAGAGAAAATGCCACCTTTTTTCATTGCTCCACTTTTTCTCATACTTAAAGACACTGAACGTTTAGGATGTCTGAAATGAAATTCCCTGAAAGAAGAGGGGGAGGGGGAAAAAAATTCAACAAGATTTTTTTGTTTGGTTTTTTTTTTTTTTTTTTTTTTTTTTTGCACACAAATGCACAGATCTCTGTAGGAACTTTTTTTTTTTTAAAGTACAAAGAGCTAGAGATCAAAGCAAGAGATCCCTTACACAGAGTAAGGAATCAAAGAGAATAATAGGAGGTATTGTGGAGAGACCACTTACACAGACAGTATAGAGACAAAGGGAGCAGTAGCTGAAGAGAGAGGTAGGTCCGAGAGAGGGAATTTCAGGATGTGATTTGTTAGCAAGAGCCTCATTTTTTGTTCCAAACAGAGATACAGAAGTCTGCCAGATTTAGACAGCATCCTCTATTTTAATAAAAATGCTTTGCATTCAAGGATCTCAACGTTTCCCCTTCCGTGGATGAACATTACATATTTTACATAGAAAGAAAAAAAGGTACAGAGAATTTAGGAGACTTGCTCAACACTATTCCATTCAATAAGCCAAAACTAAATCCCATGAATCCCAGCTCCAAGTACCCAGCTCTCCCAATAATTAGAATTCTGTCAAGAAACCTTGTAATCAGCAGGCTGTGGATTTATATTACTTTCAATAAAAGGTAATTCTGTTGCTATTAAGATTTTCAAACTTCACCGTTTTGACTTTTTGTAGCCTCCCCAAAGAGAAATCTATCTTTTTCTAAGATGATCTTATTTGGAGAGCCAAAGTAATTCCATGCAATTGTGACTTATGATTCTTCTCTCCTTCATATAAAAGAATATTCATTAAAAAAAGAGTTTAACTCACTTGGGAGGAATGTTTTCAGGCCTACTTGACCAGTCTGACACCCAGTCAGCACTTTTCTTCAAAACTTCCAACTCTTTCTCTCCTTCTGCTGCTTCTTCTTCAGACTGAAAATATACATGGGACAAGCCTTACAACACTCAATTAGCTCCTCCTCACGGTGTTAAATTGAGAGCAACAACAGTGGTAAAATGATAAGCACCAAACGGTGGCACCTGATAAACGAGCAAGTGTTCGTGGACTACTGATTATTTAGAAGAGAGTTTATTATGCTAACAGGAGGATCTACAGAAGGCAGTATACCACAAGTTTTATTACTATATCCAGGACTTCCACATCATTGCAAGTTGTTTGTTTGTTTTTTTAAAAACTAACAAAAAAAGGATTATTTTAATCCTAAATGTAATAAACCAGCATTATGCAAAAAATATTAAACAAGGTTTTTACAAGTGGCAAAAACTGAGTTGATGACATTCTATTTAAAGCATACGGAACGTGGCTAAAGCACAGAAAGACAGCCAAATGAAAAGGTTTCAAAAACAGTATTTTGACTTTTTTTTAAAGGTGTTATTAGTAATTTAAAATTCATATTACTTGCAACTAGCAGCTTCTACTGGGTGCGTCCCAGATGCAGTAGGGAAAGGCAAGCACTCACTACAATTGTCTTGATCCAAAGATTTAACATTACATCATTAGATGCACATGTTACCATATAGGAAAAAAATAAATTAGAAAGACTAGAGAACAGCACTGACTTTGGTACAAAAATCCTCCTTTGTATTAAAACAATTTCCTGAGTGACCCTTAGTAAAATAAGATAAACCACTTACAACATTAAAGTGGGAACCATACCAAAACCAGAAGTAATCAAACGTGACAGTCACAAAAGTGAGATGGCAGACCCAACCAACAACTTCATTCAGATCGTTCTGGCTCTATAGGGCAGAACTGCAACAGCCCTACTGTTCGGCCGGGTCTTTGACAAAATTAAATGCAAGGTTTCATTTGTCCAGGAATGCTTTTTATTTATACTGCTGAAGACAGCAAATTCTATTAAATGATCGAACTAAGAGTTCAGCATTAGCCTCCTCTCAGTTTGTATTATGGAGATTACTCACTATCATGTGAGCCAACTATCTGTAGAGCAGTAAACTGAACACCCTGAAATCTTGTGCAGAAATATACACATTTCAAAAACAAAACAGGTTTGACACACACAGTGCAAGCAGTGTTAAATAATAATATGACTGCTACTAAACAGGGCATTTCTCAGCTTTAGAGACGGAGCTTCATTTTTCCCCTCACTCCAAACCTATTAATCTCTACAAGTCAAATTTCAGTTAATACAGAATGTAAGCCTAAACAGAGTTTACTAACCCTGCCTCATTGTTAAAAATAATTGTTCTGGAATGTGTTTTAATTTGATAAAACTTTATTCTGAAAACAACCCCTTAAAAGAAAAGATAATTTAATTAAACTGACATAAGCTTGAGTGCACAAAAATTATTTACTATACCTATTTACCGGCAGGTGCTATATAAAGTTCTAATAAAAAAGATTGAGTAAAAACCTGCAACAACAACGTACAAGACAAGTAAACAGCCTTACCCAAATGACTACGGGACACCTCCAAATTTTGAATAAGTAAGGTTTTATATAATTCATTTGCTTGTACTGCAGCTAACAGTCAAGTTTAGGGTCTCAGAATGAAAATAAAAATTGCTAGCAAGCAGTAGTTTAATGCACTTTTTTAATGCACTTTTTGACACATAAAATACATAACTTTTTAGACCTTTTGACATGACAGAGAGCTTGCTCTACCCTTCAAGTACTCCCAATACTGACCTATATATATGATCTATATACAACATCCACAACTTTTAAAATACGTTAGCTTCTGAAAAATGTATTTTAAGGTTAATGAAGAAAATACCTGAGAACTACTGTCTTTACTTGTGTGCATTTCCACATCAAAAGTTATCTGTCCATCCTCTTGAGGTGAAGGGCTAAAGAAAAATTGATTTCATTATGTTATTTTGTCATACTACACTCTGTCACTTAAAGAATCATTAGTGTAAATAGCATCTCAGCTGAATCATTTCCACATGCACTTCTGCACACTATTCAGATGAGTTACAGACTACACTACAGATCACAAATATAAGTATTAGAAAGTCTTCCAAAACCCCTTATCTTTTCAATTCTTTTTCCGTTTATAATCCTACCTTTCTCAACAGGGTTGATGGTCCTTCCACTGAAGCAAGGAAAGCATTGCCCAAAACTTCAACTGCTACGCAGAAGATGTAGATCCCTTCCTTCTTTTAGATAACACTGCCAGTATTGTGAGTTATACCTCTTTTTGTATCATTACAAGTGGAAACATCACACATCAAAACACCTTCTAATGCTTGGCAAGAATACATATTCCCCTTGTTAGGCTCACTTTGAATATTAAAAATTTGGTAATCTACTTGACAAATTAATCAACTATCGCACCTCAACCAAGGGAACGCTAGAGAATTTAAGTCAGGAACAACACAAAATGGTGTATGATGCACCAACGCAGGTGTGTCTCATTAAAACGCTAAGGGCATCTTTTTAACCTGACTTAAGCTTTCACGAAAAAGGTGTATTTTAGAAATATCCAAAAAGAACCCAAACCACCACATTTAAGAGCAACTTACTGTTTAGAACTTTTAGAAAAGAATGCAAAATATCAAAGCACCTCCCCTTTCTTGTATGTTACTTCAACTGCCAAAAGGGGAAAAGAATTACCAAAAAGTTAACAAGTGGAAAATTAAGTTTAAAAAAAAAAAAAAAAAAGGAATACAAAGGGGAAAAAAATACTTAAGACATGGGTAATGATTGGAAAAAATCCTATGCTAGTAAAAGAAACTATACAACCATCATCTAGCAAACATTCCTGGTTGGACTAGAAAGTACTAAACTACTGACAGCTAGTTTCTTAGCAACCTAGATGTAACAAACTTTATTTTCTATAAATGTAACCATTCTATTTGAAATACTCACATGGATTCCTTTCAAACAGTCTACTACATTCAGTAATTAAATCAGGCCTAACTAATTTTAAATAGCTTTGACACTTGATCAACTACTTATATAAGCTACACAGTAGACATGACAGTTAGACAGCATTCACCCAGCAAAACCAAAGGAGGCACAAGCAGGACAGCTAAAATTATATATAGAAACAGCTCAAGGGTTTCCAAAACTGCCCCAAAACTTCCTAGAAAAAAAGGCATAATGAACACATAAGAATATCATAATGCTCACATGTGCCTCAAAGGATTATATTGTTAGGTAAGAAATATTTCGCCTTCACATGAAAAAAAAAGTAGAATACTGAAACCAAGGAGTACAAGTTCTGAGAATCTTTTTTTCCGCTAAGCCCAGTGATAAATTTTATTATGCTTGACTAAATATAAAGCACATGTACATAACATTATTATTAATGAGCCAGTAAAATTAGATATTTTTTTAATACCATGTGTGATTTATGACAATGTGAATTTCAACTGTGGTGTTGATGTGACTTTCCCACTCCTGGATTCCTTAGCTTTCTGTAGCAATGATGTATTTTTCAAGTCAGATGTCTTATTTGGTAGCCAGTTATCGTAAGCCAGCAAGTACTCCGAATACTGGAGCAGGACAAACTTAAGCCTGAGAAAAAGCTTTACCCCTCCATTAACATCTACAGGATAAAAACTGCAATAAATTGCATACAGGACAGCAAACAGTTCTTTACCTGTCACAGTGGGAACTACCTCTTGAACTGCTCTGTCCTGATTCATGCTGGGCATCCAGGAGAATTTTTTCCATGTCTCCATTGTGGATGGAGGATGATGAAGGGACATGTTCCAGACCTCCATTTTTCCCATTGCCATTATCATTGCTATTGCCATTGCCATTCATCTGTAACTCCACCCAGGAACCTGTCGAGCCAGACAGACGTCATTTCATTAAAAGCAGTGAAACTAAAACCCGTCTTAAGTTTATCAATTACACACAGAAAAAAACATGAATATGGTGAATTCAGATAACATACACTGCTGCTGGGAGAAAGCTCATAAACATGTACTGGAGACAAGAGTGACACATTTCCTTCTCTTTCATCAACAAAAACACCCCTAAAAGGTTATGTTTTATTGCTACCTGCCTCTGGAGCTAGTCAAATAAAATGTCCCCTCTCTCCTCAACTACTAATACTTTAATAGGCCACATTTCTCTCTGCAGGTTGAAGCTTCTATGTATCTAATTTTATATACATCACGCAGGCTGCCATTCTCAGGCCTCATTCAACTGTCTTTGCCGTGGCCCTCTAACAAACATCTCCCATTCAATGCCATCTGCCACCTCTCCTATCCTACCATAACCTTAATGGGTCATATCACCATTCAAACCATCAGAAGCTTGCGGTAGGCATTACATTTCCTTACACAGCTGAAGTACCATGCTAACATACATTTCACTGCAATTAGATTAAAAGATTTCACTGCTAATAAGCCAAAATAAAGAACTGAGTGGCATAACAAATCCAGAGTTCTCACATGTAGCAACAGTTAATAATTTCAATGCCATCACTTCAACCTCTCCCCT
Organism: Gymnogyps californianus; assembly: GCF_018139145.2. Lineage (NCBI taxonomy): Eukaryota > Metazoa > Chordata > Aves > Accipitriformes > Cathartidae > Gymnogyps > Gymnogyps californianus. The sequence goes on along the minus strand of NC_059493.1, from coordinate 4,646,868 downwards.
CCCCCCCCCCCCTTTTTTCTTCTTTCCTTAGCCAGGGAAGGCTGTATAGCCTACAAGTTGAGATTTACTGGTTTTTCCCCCTTTTTTGTGTAGTTATACGTATGGGATATCCATGTGTGCACTGAGATTTGACAAAAGAGGAAGAGTGTATCATGAATGATAAAAGCATCTGCTAAAAAGTTCGTATACTCTGTAGTTAGGTTGAGGATTTTTATTTTTGGTTTTAAATGTCTTCACTTGTTTTTTATGTGCAGATTAACTAAATGCAAAACCGGTATGTTCATTAGTGACATGTTTCAATTGGAAACAATGGGAAACAAACAGGTTTTGGAAATAATTCATAAACATACCATTTGATGTCCTGAGGGGTAAAGATAGAATAGACTTGTACTGCTCTATCTGTTCCAAATATATAAAAACATTCCCTATCCAACTGCAATTCCAGCCTTCTCATTAAGGCATGTAACAAGAATCATTTGACCATCCAGCCACTTTATTAGCCATGATTATGGAGGGAAAGTTCTCCAATTTCTCAAAAGCATACTGTTTTCAATGCAACATTATTTCTCATTATCGGTCAGATAATGATTTCACACATGTGTATTATGTCACCACAACGCCTGTGTAATTTAATTTATGCCACCTGAAGGTAAGCACTTTCAGGTTTTTTGTGTTTGGTTGATTTTTTATAACATTTTGACATCTTCAACACTGAGGTAAAAATATTCAAGAAATAAAAGAAAGCCTAAAGATACAAATACAACAGCTGAAACTACTTTTTAAACATTATTTGTACAGGTTCTAAATTTTAACACCGATTTCTTGACTTCTGAAATGCACCTTTGAGTGCCTGCACTTATTTTTTATAGCAAAGTTTTGGCTCTGGGAACTGTATCAGTGACACAGGAAGGGATGTATGTCATAACGAGTTCACCTATTTTCACCTTGATTTTGTGAAGCTGAAACAGAGTTTATCCTTAGTACCAATTATTAACTACGCCATTATACTGATGACGATGGAAGCATCATACTCTTAAGAGTCCTGGTGGTTTACAGTCTGGTTTCTCCAAGCTGTATTCACAAACAAGGAATTCAGGGTGTGCACAGAGCTCTTGTGCACAATCACACGATGTACGCCAACTCTGTACTACATGCTGGGCTTTCAGATAATGAAGTGTTAACTGGGAAAAGGCAGCCTTTGCTCAGACTAGTCAGCATGTGACACAGAGACCATATTATTTCAGATTTATGATGATTGCTGGTGTCTAAATTTCAAAATAAAAAGGCCACACTGTAAGAACTACATCACAAAGGCGGATTTGCCTTGTAGCAATACCTTCATAGCAAGAGGCCACACCTGCAGAAAAGCGTGTGGCAACTGCAGTGAGAAGACAGTTAGGCCAGAAAGCTATACGTTCCCCAATAACCATTTTGGAAGAGAGCATCTATTGGGAGAATTACAATGCTCAGGATCTGCAAATACATCTTTTTTTAAAAAAATCAGCAGTGAGTGACAAACAATGTGAAAAGAACAGAGGGCAAAGGTGCAAGGGGATGTCTTCCTCTGACACCGAGCACAGGCAGAGAAAAGCCCAGCAGAAGATGATCAGAACTGGTTGCTCTAGTACGCAGCTACTAAACACACCTCCACAGCACTGAAGATTACGCACAAATAAAATCTTTATTAACGTTTATCCCAGACTGGCAAAACTTGCCATTTATCTAAAACGTGTTGTGGCCATACTAGGAAGAACACTCAAATTAAACTGTGAGTAAAGAGTTCCAACAAGTCGAGCAGTAGTTTACATGACAAGCAGCACGTTCTCCATCTGACCTCACTTTTAATGAGTCAAAATACATTCAAGGAAGCGCAATCTGACATCAAGCTAAAACATGCTACATACTCCCACTGGCAGTCACAACCGGTTTGGGAGAGGGAGCCAGAGAGCCCTAGTAGTTTCAAAGACTCTGATTAGAGACACAGAAATCTCTGCTTCTTTAAGCAGATGCACAGGAATATATTTGAGAATAAACTGCCCAAGTAACAGAGAGTGCTTTTTGCCCAAAGCTTTCTTCAAAACTAAGGAAGTTACATTAATCACCCACATGAGAACTCTTAATTTTACCGTATTTCCAAATTGACAGTAAAATGGGAAACATGGTAGAATTAAGAGTGGCAGAATTAAGAACTATGGTAGAATTCTCCTCCCTTCACAAATCATGTAACACACACTTTGGGGGGGGAAGCAAGCCACAACTGTTTATATGAATGGTATTTTTCTCCAAAATTGTTTGAATTTTGGCCATGCTCTAAGGCTAATTATTTCACTATGAATTGATACACACTGACTTTAATTACATGTTTTTCCATAACTGATGGACTGTTTAAACAGCAGTAGCTAAACTTGTGGGGGAAGAGGGGTCTCATTTTCTTTATTCACTCTGTGATTTCACTTGGGTGGGTGGGGAGATATCAAGGACAATATATAAATTATATACTTATATACATTTTATATATATAAAAATACTCCATACTAGTAGCTCACAAGAAGTCTGAGCCACAGTCAACTTGAATAAACTAAGAAGTATCACTTTTACAACGAAGTACACCGTTAACCAAAAACAAACAAACAAAAAAAGAAGCAAAAAAGAGAGAGAAGAAAAGAAAGCTGTTCAGATTGCCATAATGGTAATTATTAAGCAGACTTTCCATGACAGAGCTAGATGGGTTCCTGCCTAAGGAGGGATTTCTTCTTTTTGTCAATATGTAACAGTGCTTTATAATAATTAAAATATAGCAAGTATCTAGAATTCCCAGAGCAAGCAAGCCTTTTTTTTTTTTTTTTTTTGTGAACCCAACAAAACATAGGTTCAGTTACCAGTTTTATTCCCAGGTCTTCTGACCTTCAATTCAAGTGCTAAGGGATCTTTGAATGAAAGGCCCTAAACATGCACAAATGACATACAGAACAAAATGAGTAAGTGTCTAAGCTCATTAGCCTGAAAAGGTTCACTGAAAAGCTTATATAATGGCAGAAAATGTACCTATAACACCAAAGCATTGTGGAGCGGCTGAACATCTGAAAGCAGCACTAAGCCTACATGGAGCCGATTGGTTGCATTTGTTTTGTTCACGGAGCGCAGACTATCAAACATTTCCTCTCATATCTTGTGCTCACCACCTTCAGTAATCACATTGATTTTGCTAAGCCTTTACGTGCTGATCCAGCAATAAGATCTACGTGGGCAGATCCAGCACAGGCTTACAGCGCACTCATCTCTTGTCGCTCCTATCTTACAGCAGATTAACACAGAGTAAGTTAACGTACTGACAGAAAACAAAAAGGAAACATTAAAATATAGAAGGATCAAAGATCGCAATTTCTAAAGTAAGCATCGAGTTAGGCACTAGGCATGTGGCAACTTTAAGACAGCGTAATTGTTATTTAAGTATGCTAACAGCCCTGAATAATTTGCTAAAATACCTATTTGACTCAGGTGAACATTGTTGTAAACTGCCATCGTTATTACAAGAGGTAGCGTTACCATAACACAATAGCAGTGTTATGAAATGGGCATAGTTTATTCTTCTTTAATACAATTCCCATTGAGTTACAGGAGATCAACCAACCAATATATTTCGTGGTCAGTTTAACTTCATTGTAAACCACGAAGGTAACAGTTAATCATTAATGCAATTTATTCACCTCTTCAACTGCAGTATCCTTAATAATTACAAACAAATGAAAGGACACATTGAAGTAGCTGTTTAAAACGGGGAAAAGCATCTGCCAAGTAAGTACGAGAGCCTACAGAAAAACCACCGATGTGCCTTACTAGTGTTATCCTAGGAACAAAAGGATGCAGCAGAGCAGCTGACATCGATGCCGGATATAGAGGAAAATAGCTCACGTCAGTGGTATTGACTCAGCCACTGAATAAACTCATTCCCACAGTCACGCTCCTCCCCCTACCCTGCTGTATCCCCATCTTAGCTGTTAATACCAGCCACCGAATAAACTCAGTTTAACCACGAAACAAACCTGCTCCTGCTCTCCTCCGCTCGCACCGAGCCACAGCGCTAGCTCGTTCCTCCGGCTGCCTTCGCCGTGGCCGATTCACCTCAGCCCCGCCGGCTGCCGCCTCAGCCGCCAGCGCTCCTGCGAGGAGCAGCCCGGCCCCGAAACCCACCGGCCACGGCCCTCCCCACAGCACCCCGAGCGCTCACCCCATTTTTGGCGCGCAGCCCCCTGCCACTTTCCCAGCCCGGCATCCGACGGCTCCCGCTGCCCCAAGCTCTTGCGGACTCCCCGCCACCCCTTTCCCAACTCCGCTCCCCCTCAGGCAGCCCCCGGTGAAGCGCTGCCCACCCGCGCGCGCCCCCCTCCCCGCGCCCCCTCAGGCCTCACCACCCGCCTCCTCCTCACAGCCCCCCCGGCGAACGCCGCCGAACCAATTACACCCGTTCCGCCGCCGATTGGCCCCCGGCGGCTCGCGCGGCCCCGTCCTCCGCCAATCGCGGCCCAGAGAAGGGGGAAGGGGGTCGCGGCCGCCGGGGCAGCCCTCACAGCCCCCCCCGACCCCCCCCCCCCAATAACGTTCGTTTCCATACGCTAACGGCGGCCGCACTCACTGTTGAGGCCCGGCTCGGTGTGCGTCCCCTCAGCCGGCGGGTTGTTGTTGTTGTTGTGCTGCGGCGGCTCCTGAGGGCTGGACATGGCGGCGCAGGAGCGGCGGCTGAGGCGACTGGGGAGCCGCTGGGGCTGGGACAACAACAACAAACCTGGACTCCGCTCCGGGCCCGGCCACCCCGCCTCCTCGCACTGCGCAAGCGCGGGCCCGCGCCGCTCCCGCCCTCCGCCGCTGCGCACGCGCCGCCCGGCCCGGGGCGCGTGCCGCGCACCATGGCGCTCACCGTGCTTGCGCACGTCCCGCCGCCGCCGCCGCGCGTGCGCCGGGGGCGGGCGGGCTGTGAGGGAAAAGGCGCGGGAGCGCGGCGAGGCGTGCGCGGTGCCGGCCGCCGGCTCCAGCCGCCTCACGAACCTCAAATGAGCGGGAAAGGGGGGCTGGAGATGCCCGGCCCTCCCCACACAGCTCTCTGGAGCCATCCGACATCACTGTCCTCTCAGAAGAGACAGCTGATCGCGTTCCCTCACCTCGGCTGGAAGCTGAGGCCCGAGGCCTCCAGCCTTTTTCCAGGCCGTGGATCCTGTGCCGCTGCCCGAGAGGACGAGATCAGCCTTCACAACTCTGTGCTGTCAAACCCATATCGCAGTACCCATCAAGCTTCCAGCTCAGACGTGTTTCCACATGAGAGATTGCAGCAGATCCTCCTCCCTAAGCGCAACGGGTGTGAGGTAACCTGTCAAACCTGCGTGGCGCAATGGTACGAGTTTCCGAACACTTCTTTCCCCTCTCATCAGTCTTGCTTTTGCCTCACATAATTTTAAGCCAACTAGTAGGTCTGTGAAATATAGTTAAGACACTCTGAAAGAACTAATGGTTTTCAAGATTAATACCCATCTGAAATGATAGTGTTTAGCAGACAGACCAACCTCATGCATGGCAGTTTTTTTAATTACTGGCAGATAGTTAAGATAGAGAAGATGGCCTCTGTGTAACAAAATTGGACTTGTTCTTAACTGGGATGCAAAAGTATAGCGAAAAAAAGTGAAATTATTGGTGTGCGCCACAGTTTCCTTTGAATATGAAAATGAAGAGGCAACCTCAGGCTATTTGTGCACGTACTGCTGTAGTGAGACTGGGAGTGACCCTGAATTTCCATGGAAGAGACTTTCAAATGCAGTGGGATACAGATGCAAACATCTACCTTATCCTGCTGAGCTTTCTTCAGTCGTAACATGAGTAGCTTCTGTACCAATTATCTACTCTGAGTCGCTTTCATGAGATAATCATCTATAGAAAATAAGGTTCTTCTATATTTCTAATTTGAAGGTAAGAGTCAATTTAATCTTGAAAATCAAGCAAGTCAATTCCTCAAGGCAAAGCAACTTTTCATAGATATTTGGTATGGCGGTTAGCAGAACCTTTACTAGGATTCTTCTGTTTCTAATCTCCTTTTCCACTCACATTCTCTAACAAAAAGAACCAGCAAGACTAACTTCCTCACAGATGATTATTTAATTTGCCTTCACAGCTTGAGAAATCATCTTTACTAACTTCACTCCATTTGACATCACTTAAAGGGTTTTTTTGAGGCCTAGAGTCTTTTTGGTGGAACTTTGTAACTTAAGCCCCCTCTCATACATAAATATATGTGCATTTTGCTTCCCAACAGCAGTTAAGGAGCCTTTTATATCATAAACCCCTCCCATCAGCAGCCATGAGAATATAAATTGCATTTTTTTACATTACTGTACCCACAGTAGGAGTGCAGTAACAGTAATACCATTAGAGACTGAAGTCACGCAGATACATTTCCATTAGTGTTCTTTATCTCCCCATTACACGTGCAAAGAAATCACTTTTTTTCTGTTTGTGTCAGAACTATTTCAAGCTAGAGAAAAAGCCTGTATGTACAACTGTCATAATTGTCCCATACTAGAATACCAGTTTCGAACGTTTTTCATCTTCTGTTCATCTATGGTATGTTGACAAGCGTCCAAATACTGAAGGGTGGACGTCTGAAATCCGCCTTTTGTAACGCTGACCTTTCTTACCAAATTGACTGCATACCCTGTGTGGCTGTACCGAATGTCTAATTTTGTGGAAAATCTGGATGTCTCTGGGATATCACTGGAAGAGAATTAGCTACATGTAGTAAAAAGAAAGCAGGAATTTAAATAATTTAATAAACCAGCTGTTTACAGGTAGAAGGGCCACAGGTACATTCTAGATTGGAATCAGAACAATGAGCTACTTATGATTTTGAATAGAAAACCTGCCTAGGTAACCCTATCCTACTTTGCAATCCTAACAATCACAGGCTAGCATCATGAGTATTTGTCATCTCCATCATTCAGGAAGCATTTGCCATAATACTTGTGGCATGAATATTTATCAGTAAAGTAGGACTATTAAAATTTCTGAGTCAGAAATAAATTGATAAAGATTATAGAGTGAGTCAATGCAGAGCCAGAAATAGCATTCACAAGTCCTGACTTTCAGCCCTGTGCTCTAACCACTACACAGGTTCCTTAAGGCAGTTGAATGATGTAATTAACGTTTGTAAAGTAATTTGAATCCTTGGATGGAAAAATGCTATGACAATAGCAAGGTTGGAGGGACAGAAAAACCACATGTTAATAGAAGAGAAACAATGGCCGTAAACTCCTGGGAAAGGCCTTTTGTACTGAAGTGCAATAAAAAGGTTTTTCTTCTAGAAAGTTATAAAAAGCCTTTAAGTTGATTGAAATCAAACAATTAACAAGCCACCTGATTTATCTCAAAGAGCTGAGCCAAGCTAATCCCACTGTTTTATTCTTATGGTTCCAAGGTGTTCTAAATGTTTGAAGCAATTGAAGTAAAGAACAATCTAAAGTCTTAAACATGCTACAATTACTTTTATTTTCTTCATTTAGTACTTCTATGCCCCAGATCTGAAAAAAATGCTAACCTGTTGCTAAGATGGATGCCACCCCAGCATCCAGCAAACACAAAGGCAGTCTTTTCCCTACACACGTCGGTTGGTTTCTTTATGCTGGAGGTAGTGATGATGTGTACTGGAAATGCTTTTCTTGTATTTTCTATTTAGCAACAACTGATCAAACATACAGTCCTTGCAGACGACTGGCGATTCCAAAGGTGACTTCGAGGGACAGTCACAACATCTAACCTTGATCCCTTGCATTTTTGAAGCACCCGCCTCTCGTTGGTGACATCTTGCGTCCTAGCCGAGAGCACCGACACAGAAAAACCCCCATCAGAAAAAAACCGCAAGCGCTCTTTTCTTGTAAAAGAGAAACAATAGATGAGTTGTTTGCAAAGGGTTGAGATCATTAAAATTCAAGGGTAGACTGTGTAGAGAAATGGAATTCACAGCATTTCTTAGTCTCTCAGCTGTATCACAGTAGAAGGAAATGCTTACTGGTTTTATTCCAGCCACTGCTATCGCTTTCTTCCACCGCTCATTTTTGCAAGCCCAGACCTTTCTATACCAGGTTCAATTTTGCTAAGAGCAAACACAGACAAATCATTCAAGCCACCGATAGTCATTACACAGCAACCTCACTTCCAGCACACCTCTCCCCACCGCCATTCAATACGCCAATCCTTCGATTTACACCACCTGATTACATGGGAAAGGGCAAAAGGAAACATCTCCTGTTCGATTACAGTCAGAAGCATTATGTTGTGAATTGGGAGACTGTACACCTTCTCTACAGCCCGAGATGAAGAGCTGAAGACCAGTGCACAGGACATTACTTCTAGCTATGTTGTGCCTAAGAACAACCAATTCCAGAGCTGCCGGCAACAACAAAAAAAAAATATACAAAAATACTAGTACTCCATCATCCAGCAGCCCCTCTCCAAGAGGGGGAAAAGTACAGGTTTCTGCTTATCAGCACTAACTGAGCTTTTTCCAATTAGGCTGAGAATAAAAGAATATGTATTTAAATATTAAATGCTGGAGTAGAAGTTACAGTCCTGCCTCAACAGAACAGTAAAGGCAAGCAGGGTGTTGCTGCATACTCAACATGTTTTCAAGGGAGCAGACACTTCTCAGCCGGAAAATGGTGAAGGGACTTCAGCCAGAGAACTTGCCTGCACCTCAGCATTGTAGCAGTCGGACAACCAGCTTACACTGAACGTTAATTGTTGGCAGTAGTATCACTGTGGTTCAGAGCATGGTTGTAATTTTGCAGATACTAACCGCTTAAGTGGTAGTTGTTGGCATTTAGGTAGCATCGCTGGCTTCGATCAAGACACTAGGGAACAGAACTCCTTTTCTGTATTTAGTCTGGTATTCAAGGACTGAGAACGGAGAATTTGCATTGGTTTCACTGGGCACGGGAAGAGACCGCTGGAGTGCGGCGGCTGCTTTTCTCTAACTGTGTATGTTGGCAGAGGGCAGGATGACCCCCACACCCACCCTGCCTGGCAAGCTGTCTAGGGTAAGGCCGAGAAATCGCAACACAGAACCTAGCAGAATGCAGTATCGTTCAGCAGGCAGTAGGGAAGAGATCAGTAATTTCAAAAATACCTGTAAATAGAGAAAAGGAGAGGGACAGGAAAGAGGATAAAAAGCAACCTGACAAAATGTATTCTATGCATACTTTTATTAATAAAATATAAGATTTACAGCATATGTCAATGGACAGTGTGCTTAGAGAATTATCTGGTTGGATAGTATGACACCGAAGTCAGTAGCTGGTTTTGGTGAGGATAAATTAAACCTCAGATGACATGCCAGGGATCACCGCTACTGACAAAACCAAAAATCTTTCCCAAGACTAGCTTTAAAACCCCTGCTTCCATCCCAACATGCACAGCTGAGGTCCGAGAGGCAGTGTCGCTTGAACGTAGTATTGCTAGGAGGCTGCACTTTGTTCTATGTGTAATCTACCTGTTCAGTTCTGTGTCGTCTTCACATCCTCACTTCCTTTTGTGTCTGTGCTAAGCAACTTCTCAGGTATTCAGTGCATCATCCGGGATATAAATACGCACAAGAGCGGCAGTCTCGATACCACGACCCTCAAATCTTCTCAAAATAGCAGTCATTAAACCTACGCCATTCTTCGCAAAATGGAGATTAATTTTACCAGCTCTGATGCAAAAGAAGCATCTAATTACCTCTTTGCCCTTGCGAGAAGATAAAGAATAAACCTTGGCCCTGATCCCGTAAACACCTATACACATGATTAACGTTACTCAACAAGTTGTTTCCTTAACTATTAGCAAGTATAGTCATTTGAGTAAAATTAGTCACATGCTAAGTAAGTAGGAGTAGGGCCTACTAGTTTATTCACCCATCGGAAAAGAGTTGCTGTCCCTGGGGCAGTTAAATTTTTTTTACAAGGCTAACAGGTGAAAAAAAAAGGTAAAATCCTTACAAAGGCTCATGGTCAGGCATGCATGTTACAAGACAAATACTGTATTTAAGAGAACCAGATCTAATAAATATTAGAATTTTTACATTTTCAAACCACTGCACAAGGACTTAAAGAAATTAAAGTATGGTTGCAACAGTAGTCTTGTTAACAACCTCTAACCCCGCCATAATTTTACAGCAGAAACAGTATCTTAGTTGATCAAATAATAGAGGCATTATAATAACTACCTATAACTAAGCCACAGAAATAATTTAAATATAGGTAACTGAAAAGTGAAAATTCTCCCAGTCAAGGTAAGTTCACTACGACTTTAAACTTCATTCTGAACATTTCCGTGAAGGAAAAGTAAACCTAAAAGCACAATTAGCAAAAATACCTGGAGGTAAAAACTCATGAGCCTTATAAAGCATCAATATCTAGTTCATCTTTGGATAAGCCTTATTTGCTGAAGAGTTTAAATCTCTCAAATAACTATGAACACTTATTTCATGCAGCTTCTGTACTCCACATATTTTCTGATCGTTGCACCATTTAACATTTCTGTAAGTGCAGTAACTTTGCAAAGCCAAAAGCCAGAAGAAACACTTGCATGGTAAAACTACATTTCCACTCAGTTACTGATAGCAATAAAATACAGAAAATAGAGCATCTCAGAATGCAGTGTAGTAATTATCTATGTAATCACTTGGTATTTTGTACTACATAACATCATACTGCCAGACAAGAATTCAGACAACTTTTTAAAAAGCCACAGGGGACTTCATACTCTAAACAAGGCATTAAAGGTATCGTATCCTAAAACAAGGCATTAAAGAAACCAGGACGAAACTAAACATTACGACGTTAGTCCCACAAAATGGATTTTAAAACCTGAAAATTCTATTCCCGTTCCAATTTAAGCAATAGTTTAAAAAAAAAAAAAAAAAAAAAAGAGCCTTCAAGGACACTGGAACATTAACAGACCTGTTCAGATTACGGCAAAATCTGACAGCAGTTTATGGTTTTGAAATGGAAGTGCTCAACACATACTACGGCTGGTATTCTTGTCATTCATGAATGAATGCAGATACTTGTGAAATCCCTCCCTCTCTTCATTCCCATGAAAAATAATTAATACTGGTTAAAATCATTACAAAAAACATCATTTTATTTTCATGCATCTAAGGTAAAACACAGAGTATTTGTATAAAGAGGTAGATTAAAAAAAAGAAAACAGATTCTCCATTCTTTGTCACTTTTATTCAGTAGTTTGTTTGTTTTTTTCCTTATTTTCTCTTTTTTGGTGCCAGACATGGCAAGGAGTGATTACAGTCAACTGTTTATTAAAACATTTGTTGCAACACAGACCGCCTTTACCACTGACCCCAAACGGACCCACTTCATGTGCTTTATTTTGTTTTTGTTTTTTTTTTTTTCTTTTCTATACACCACCACCAAGGCTAGGTGGAGGGGGATGAAAGGGAAAGGGGGAGTCCAGGAGGCCAGAAGGAGGAGGAATGCTACAAGCCACAGCAAGAATGAGCTGTATTTAATAAAAAAAGGGGGCCACGAATGATACAGTAATGAGGTTACACAATTAAATCCCATAGCATGATTGAAGGCTTTCCCTGTGTTTGACGTCATCACAATGGAAGGCATAAAAAGTGGAGTAAACCGATGTTGATACAGTCCAATCTAGTCCATTAGGCAAGATGGTGCAAGTAGTCATTTAAATTAAAAAGTGCCCTATCCTCACCTAAATGGCTAGCAGACATGGAGAAGAACGCAGTGACGGATCAACAGAGCTTTCTCCATGTAGCTATAAAAGTGTGTTGTCATATGGCACATTTTTAAACACTGGAAAGGGGTGCCATAATGGACCTCTCATTCGCTCTCGTTTACAGGTACAAATGCTAGATTCAACTATTTCAACTATGCAGGAAGTGGACTCTTCAGTTAGGAATGCCAACCCTAATTCATTTTGTCTTGAAATATATACAAGTTGTTTGTAGTAGCTACAGCAATGATGTTTTCCTTAGGATGCCAGGCTGTGTGTAGAATCTTCTTGTTGAAGTCTAGGCTGTCAACACTGATTTCATCCTTCTTTCGCTTACCGCTTGCGCATACTTTACGTGGCTTCAAAACGGTACGGGGTTTATTGTTTTCCCGGGATGCCTCTAGGGTGATGTCTCGCTTTGTGTTTCTGTCAAACATTCTGAAGAAGTTGTTGTAAGATCCCGTCATGACAATGCTGCAGAGAGGGGGAAGGAAGAAAGTAACGGTTCAGTCAAAAATAACCTCTCCTTTTATGAAACCTCAGGGTCCCAACTAATATCATGCCTTATTAGATACACAGAAAGCAGGCATCCTTGCCCATACCTTCTACAATCTAAGTGAAACTAAGGCATTTGAATGTTTTATAGATTTAAAAAAAAGAAAAGGTATCTTTTTCCTTAACTGGACCTTTTAAGGTATACGCTTTGTTATCTAAGCACTTCAATTCGAGTGTCATCATTCAATTTGCTTCTCATGCACGCATGGGGAAGTGATCTCACGAAAGGCAAATACATCGGATTTTTAGCCATGTAATTTTAGTTACACACAAGTTGCATGAATTTAGGTACTAACATACCTAATTTGTGATAACACCTTATAGAAGATCCTTATTCTACATCAGCTTTTCAGCAAGACAAATAAATTTAGAAGTCTTCCTGTCCTCCTTTTGCCTCAAAAAAAAAGACTTGAACAGACAGATACAGTCAGTTATGTCTGACAATACTGACGGGGATAGAATGAGCTGACTTAGATCTAGCAAATAAGCAGTTAATGACATGATTAACACAAAAGCGATAGCTGTCCTAAATGGTATTATTAGCTAGTCAGCCATGCCTGAGCGAGGCAAACTTGACAACTCATTGTAAGAAAGAAAATGCCTAGAATGTTTTTCCCAAGCGTTCTACCTTTTGACAAGGCAGCTTAAATAGAACACACACACACAGGTTCCCCAACAGGCCTGGTGCAGATTCTTACAGCTAGAACATCAATCGGACAACAGGGTTTGAGTACATGGGCCTTATTCCCGTACAAATCATTCCGAAGTCGGATCATAACAGATGACACAGAGGGGAAAAAAAAAAAAAAAACTAAACCCAAAAAAACCACCACAAACAAAAAACAACCCCAAAAAGAGAAACACTAGGGATAATAAACTTAGTGGATTAGGGTATCGGTAGTATTTCACCAGTTAAAGTTTGCAGAAAACCATCTCTAATCCTACTGCTTCGCCCATCTCTCCAGTTTCAGCAGCTGGAACATTTGATAAGTATTTCATTCTGGCAAAGTGACAAAACCCAATTTCTAGTCAAATTGTACATCTCTTTAGTACACTAAGGCAATTCTCTATAATCCTATGCTACAACATCAAGGGTTAAGAGCTAATATACATACGTTAAGTCTACTGAAGTACTAAAATATTATCCAAGCCAGTCCATGAATAAAACCAGACAGATATTTGAGGCCATGCTTCAAGTTGCCCGTTTTAAGAATAACTTGGAAAGGTCTTAAGTGCATATAGAGAAGAATTAAACTTGCCTGTCTGATCCATTCCAACAGCATTCAAATTTGTCAAAAATGCAATCATTCTCATACAGTGAACACAGTTTACTTCTGAGGTATTCATGCACCTGGAAAAAAATTAGTTAGATAAACTGAATGAATATTGAACTTGCATACCTGTAAAATAACCTTCATCGATTCTGTTCCAAAAGTAATTAAGTATCTGACAGTGTTTACACCCTATCCACAGGAGCGCACACAGCTCCCTCCTCTGACTGTACGGATAAAGAGCAGAATGAACAGATGTATGAATTAACATAGGCTGCTCTACAGAGATTTCAAATGAACTCAAATAGCAGCAAGTCACTCGGGGTGGGGAAAGAGACATCTCCCAAAACTTGGCAGTTCTTCAGAATCTTTCCCTCTCTGAGCAGCTGTCATACCCTCGCTACCCTTTTAGCTATCTGAACGGATTTATCAGACTTCGCTTCTTTCTAAAAATCATGCTTGGGTGACTGATCTTCCTCCTATGAAGAGGGTCCCTTCAGAAGTTTTCTTACAAAGAAAACGCCACAGCAATTTTCAGTGCCGGCTAAAAACGTTTTCTGCAAAGGCAATGTTTTACCTCCTATTTTCTCCAGGAAAGAACAGGAAAATATAAAGTCAACTGAAGACTCTAAGAGAGATGCGCTATCTCATGGCTGAAGATTACCTTTCCACATTTCCATCGTGTAAGAGGGAGGCTTTTTCATACCCAAACATGGCTTTGGGTTCTGCAATCAGCCTGCAAATAGCAAGATCCTTTAGCACCCGCGTGGAACCCACAAACCTCATTGATGCTTTGCCAGACATAGTGATCTATAGACAAAAATTTAACTGCCACATCAAGACTATTAGTAAGACTCAGTGTCCTTCAAGGTTTTAAGTTCTCGCCTACATCATCTTCACGGAGTACCTGGTATGTTTCCACAGGTCTGTTTTCCATATTTAAATCCCAGATTTTCACTGACAGGTAATCTCTAGTCATCATATATCGACCACTATGGCTAAATTTGACATCAGATATGGAAGAGATGATTTCAGAGAAAAATGATCTGTTGCTAGGGTCTTCTGGTTCTTCAAACACTGTATAAAAATAAGATAGGCATTTCAAAAGGTAAGTTTACCTCTCTTCCAATACAAGATATGCACAAATTAGGTTAACATTTTCTCAGTAAGCTTGCCACATTGGGCTAGTCTGCCTGTGTTATATAAAATAGCTTTCAATGAGAAAGCCTTATAATACAATTGCCATACTCTGAAATATTTTTTCGTAGCCAGTCAAGGTCACCTTCTAAGTAAGCGAACTACTCGCTAATATTTGGAGTCTTCATTCACACATGTAAGACATCAAGCATCAATTACAGACCAAACAACTAGTATTTGACCTCCTGAAGTCTGCAGAAAGCCATTCCCAGTCCTATTGTCTAGGCAGACTCCCCAGCGTAAGCTGCTAATAATTTTATTCACTACTTTTACTCTGGCAAAATATGAATCTAATTTTAAGATTTATTTAGATTTTAGGTCTATTCAATATACTACAGAAATCCAACACAAATACACACACTTCAATGTTTAACAGATTCTTATTGAGTGCCTAGTTTCATCTAACAGCAAGACATCACATTCCACAAAAAGACAATAAAGAATGCAGGACAGAACTTACATTTTGAGTGTCTGTCACAGAGTGCTGATGCTCTCATATCACAGAGACGAATCGTTCCTTTACTGCTGCTGTATACAAATGTATTACAGCTGTTTGGGTGGAACTCTGCAGCTGTTATCACCTCTGTGAGCTCTTCCATGTTGGCAGGCTTAATATCTACAATATCTACAGCATTTTGTTAAGAAACTTTCTCCAGTTTTCATAACATATTTTTCAGCTTTAAATGTATGCAGCAATGCTTCTTCAGTTCACCAAAGTGTATCTGAAATAGCCAAACAGAATTAAAACAAGCCAATAAAAGCAAAATAATGCTTGAAATTAGGAAGCAGGACAAGACTTTCATGCCAAAGACTGCGGGACCCAGTCAAAAACTGCATAAGAGTTAAAATTAAGTTCCACAATTTGCCTAGAAAGCAAGACTGTAACACTGCATTCTATATCGGTCTGAAGTTGATTCTGATAACAGCACAAGCCTGCTTAATTTTTTGCTCCACTTCAGCAGTAATTAATTCTATACCACATATATGTCACCCAAGTTTTTTCACATAGAACTTTATTTTGCTTAAATTCTAATTACACTACTACTATAAAGAAGGCATGTGTGATTTCTGCTCAGGATCCTGCTGATTTGTCCACAAACCTCTGCTCCCAGCAATGGGACTGAATACATGTTCCTGTGATCCCACTGCCTGCAACATCTGTAGGTGCACATACGAGAGGGGCTGATGGTTTAGTTACAAGGTAAAAAAGAATAAACGTTGTTGAGACAAGGATGGTACTCCTCTGACTTGCTTCCTACTGCAAGTCAAGAAAACTTTCACAAGATAGTTTACTGTAATGCTGCCTTCCAGAACTGCTCATCTAACTTGAAACCTTACGCTTTTTTCTCCTTTAAAAGAGTCTGTTTCTCACCACGCAAATCCCTGGTTCTCCTTATACTGCTCACGCTGAGCTACCTGTCCAGAAGTAAAAGTCCTTACAACTACTAGGGAGAAACCACCAGGAAATGGAGAAACATGCTATATAAAAAGCTTTTCATGAAAGGAAATAAAATCCAACAGTTTTGCTGTAACCGAGCTGCTCCCGTCATATAAAACAATGCAAAAAAGATACTAAAACTTCTGTCTGTAATTTCTAGGTGCCACAGGTTAATCCGCAAGTCATCTGCAGATAAGTACGTTTCATAATCGCTATTAATGGAGATGGAATTGATGTGATACGTGTGAGCATTGGCAAATATTCTTCGTGGACTAGCTTCAACCATGAGGTCCATGGGCCTGAATACTGGCACCTGCAAAATACAAAGCAATGGAAGTTTGAGGTGCACGTGTACTACGAACACATTGGCACTCATAATCACAGTCCTTCAATACACCAAGCCAATCAAAATATCCCCAGATCACCTCCGAAATAAATGTGTCTGCCAAGTGGCATCACAGAAAATGTCAAGCTGATAATCTGATGGGGCAGGTACTCACTGAGCCACAGGCTAATCTGTGTGCCGGGGGGAGGGAGAGGAGAAGTCACTTGAACGTGACTAATTCACAGAGAGGGAACTACTCACCCGTAGTGTTGTAACTGTAGTAGGATCCCTATACCGTCCATCTTCTTCCTTTAAATTATAACCCTCTGGTCTTTTGTCCCTTTCACTGATTTTCCATAACTTTATTGTTTTATCTGAAATAAACCAGCCACAGTTTAAAATCAAAGCACTAGCAAAGCTACTAGTCTTCACAGTTGATGCACTTTAACATCAAGCCTTCAAACAAGACAAGACCACCTACGTGTACCAAAAAAGACAAAACCACTACTTGGAGAAAACAAGACAAGATAAAAAGCATTAAAAAGACCTCCTCCACAGTTTGTTCTTTTTATAAAAGTTACAGCAAGTTTCAGTTAGAACCAGGACTGTTATGAATGACTAATATAAGCTCTCACACAGTTAGCTATACGCATACAAAGGTACTGAATGACAGCTTATAGCTAAGCCCCTTTGCTATAAAGCAACCAAATCAGAAATGACTAATGTACCACCCCATGTTGCAGGACTCCTGTATCCAGGTAAAACAGCACAGCAGTATAGTTAAACAGCGTAACTCTTGTGTAGCCCCATCCCTTGATACTTGCATTTAAAAACAACTTGCTTCCAGCCTTTTCAAAGTGGAGAGGATTAGAAAAAATCCTAATAGCGTACCTATGTAACAATAGGTTACCATGCAAAATTAACTATTAAGTCATAACTTACCATTTGTAGACAATAAAAACTGAGCAGCATTTTTCTGGGGTAACCACCTAATTTTGTTGATCTTCTCTTCAATTTCTAAACTTTTCAAGTAGTCAAACTCTGGTTCATGGCTTTGAAAGGTACTGTAAACATTGTATTCTCCCCTACTGTGAGACTGGGTTTTGTTCTAAAAAGAGAATTAAATGATCAAGATATGTATGCGGTTTACAGAATGCTTTTCAAGGCTGCAGGCAGAAGCCAGAACTAGGTATTTACGCAGCAAGATACATCGGCAGACTGTTAACTAGCACAAGAATAGGTTAAGACTTCTACACGCTATTGTTGCCTATGCCAGATCTGCCGTGAGTATCCTTTGGTCTACAACTTGCCTTATTTTAATGAGCCTGTAGAACAGACAAAATGAGGATCATCTCTTTTGCAAGAATTTGATTAGAGTTTCTACTATTTTGGCTAAGAAAGGATCAGAGAACAGACAGTTATCGCAGCAGCTTTCGATCCCTAAAGTTTCCAGAAACTCCCCTCAGCCACGTGAATATCTCCAGCAAGTTCTCATACTAATTCTGAGCAGCCGAACTTACAAACTAACATTTTGCCTAAACATTCTAGGCATGATAAGTTTTCTTTTCTTAAAAAACTCAAAAATCTTCATCATTCTCTCATCTTTAATTTTTCCACCTTTGTTTTTTATGGAGAATGTTCCCCAAGAGAAATACACAGCCACACGTATGGCAAATCTACTCTGTGGGTAAGTTCGGCTTGCTAGGCACACTACAGAAATCCCACGTCACCTCTAAATTTATACAAGCAGCTCCACTATTCTGGTTTATAATCCCCACATTCTCCGAGACCTTCTAAACTGCTTAAGAAGCTTTTTCTTCCTCATTCTGAGGATGGGAGGAAAGAAAGCCTAACACCTCTGCTGAATACATCTTTGACATTAGAAGTCACACCTGCAGTTAGCCTGTTCAGGATGGAACTGTTTGGAAAACTGAAAAACCTCCAAACTTGCATCATTCCTCTTTCTAAAAACTATGTTTTAGGCAATGGCTTCCTAGCACTAATACTGCACTGCATGGACCGAACCTTGAACTCCCTCCAATGGGTAAGGTAACGGAAAACTGGAACCATTTCTGAAACAGCACTCGCTAGGTGTACCTGAAATTAATTCAAGCTTAATTTCAAGAGGTTACACCATCAGATGCCTTTCCTGTGAAATGTTCTTGGCTAGGGACTTTGCTCCTTCCTTCTCTTGTGTGTCTCATGTCCCTCACGTCCATCCATTCATTTCATCCCTTAATACCTCACTAAAACATACTTCTTGATATGATCCTTGCTAGCCCACATTTGACACATTCCTTGCATCATTTTCTCTTGCTTCATACCCTTACGTTAATAGCTGGCAGGAATTCTTACATTTACAATAAGCTGCGGGGGAGGGAAAAGTGGACAAAATGCTTATAAATAAAATTTGGCACTAGAATATTGTACCACACCTATCAATTATACTGGCTTTCCCACCCTAGAGAACAGAAGGAACTTTGTTCTAAGTTTCAGTTAGACCTAACAAGTTAAGCAAGGTCACTGCCGAGAACAGGCGACTTCTAAAGTATTGTGCTTTAGGAAATGCTGGTCATGATTCAGAGTGAACTTTCCTTCAATTCCATACTTGCCATAACGATTGAATCTTAAATAGACTTCTTGTGTATTCTAGTAAAACTCTACAGGACTAGAATAATATATAAAAGCAATAACATATGAAATCCATCCTTGGGATAAAAGCAAAATTTAAACCATCAGACCATCTCATGGCACTCAAAAAAAAAAAATTTTTTCAAAACAAGAAGAGGTGTTGGCCCGAGTGCCTGATGTTAAATTCCAATTTAGGTAATTACAGGCTGCCTACACAAATTCCTCCTTCGGTTTCAATTAGATACAGCATTCATTTCCTGCCTGATACTTATGTAATGTCACTTGCTTTGCACTGCGGAAGGGCTGCCACATTCCAACCCAGAGGTGGCAGCCTTTCGGCAGTGGGTGAAGTTACACAAGCTTGTGTAACTCTCTACAGAACGCTTGTGGTTTAGTGTTTTTCTTCCCGTATGTATGGTCTATAAAGCACTCTGGAATGCAGTCTGATAGAAGGTGGTACATAAATCCAACCAAAATACTTAAACAATTGTCTTTTAGATACTCTTACATATAAAACTTGACCTAGACAGTAGTGCTTATGGCGTAACTAACTACTAATGCATTAGGGAATCCAGTCCCCATTGTTCATTCCCTAAACACCGAGGAGTCAAATTATGCCAAAACCAATTCTGAGCAACTTGATCTGATAATCCAGGTGGTTCTTACTATACCTAGATTCACAGATCATAGGGATATGAGCATAACCCATCCATGTTACAAAACAAAAGCAGTCATTTAAAGACAACTCACTTGAGAACAGGCAATTAACTACTTAAGATTTAACCTACATTAAAAGATCCTTAAAGGATGCAAGCTAAAACTCAGAGTTTAAAAAAAAAAAAAAAAACAAAAAAAAAACCCCAAAACCCCCACCCACCACAAGAGTCTGTGCCCAAAACTACAGGAAGATTACACTAAGGATACTCTACACACTATGTTCGTCTCGACTCCAGCCAAAGAAACTTCGGAAGATGCTCGTCAGTCAGGAACACCCCACTAGATGGCACCCACTGACCACAGTGATTTATTCGTAAAGAGACAGTACTGCACTCGAATTGCCTGCATACCGGCAGAAAGCAACTTGTTCTGGAGAACTGTGGAATTCTTAACGTTTAGGATTTTTAGAGTTGAAATTGAATGAAACACTAAGGAAAGAAGTAGCAGCATGACTTTTCTAGGCAGAGAGATGACAGAAGTGCCTTTTTATCCTCTCCCTGAAACAAATTCTAACCAAGTCAACTTCTAACTACAGCCTTAGTTAAAAACCAAGCACTCCATTTCAGCCTTCCCACCTTTAATGTGGGAGTAGAGGCCCTTTCCTAGCATAAGAAGATTTGTCTGCAGAATTCTGCAAAGACCAAAAGAACAAGTGTAAAATGAAAAGATACCTTTGCTACTATGATTCTATGATTTTACCTGATCGATATCAGAATGGAAAAGGACATCTTAGGTCACGGTTACATACTCACTTAAGGGCCACTTTTATTTCCCTAACTACAGTGAAATCTGAAATAATAATCACAGCCAAGTAGAGTCACTGTAAAACAACCAACTTCACCTTCCCCAAGGTCTTTTTGTGTCCTAGCCTCCCTTTTTTGTTTTCACAAGAGAAAACAAATTTCTTTGTTTTGTTTAAAGAGAAATTAATTTCTAACAGTGTCACAAAGTTCTCAATAATTTCTTCACTCTTAAATTTCATTATTTTAATCACTTACTACACAGGCATGCACTTTGTGTAAAGTTTTTTATAAAAGCATGCTCCGTTTCTTTAAAAAGAAAATGAATAGGAACAGAGGAGAACATAAAATGTACTTTAAGTAGTTAGCACTCACCTCCTGCTCCTGTTGAAAGATGACAACTCTACCTCCTTTGTCTCCTGTTGCTAACAGCTCTCCAGAATGGTTAAATTCTACTGTAGAAATTATATCCGCTGCACAGAAACAAAAATAAACCCCACAAGTTAGTAATTCTTCTACATACTAAGTGGCCAAGAAAGCTACGATTATAAGTAAGAAAATGCATACTTGTACGGATTTCTTAAAAAAAATATAGAAGTAACTTTTTAAAGCTGTACATTTGAAAACCAGTTACTCGTTCACCATGCCAGAGTTACAACTTCAGTGTTGTCCACTAAACTGTTTTTAAAGGTTTTATATCGTCACTTCTTAGAACTGTTTTTCTGTTACGACTGATACTCTAGTATAGTATCGAAATGGATTTTCAGTATGTACTGTAACAGCAGAGAGACTGTGTATATACATATTCCTACCTTTATTTTCTCCACTCTTTCTGATAGAAGATTTAGATACATTCATTACCCATATGATCTCAAAGCCTTTTTTCTTTCTTTTTTTTGGTGGGTTTTTTTTTTTGGTTGGTTGGTTTTTTTAAGGACTCTACACATTTGACAACTTAAGGGCAAAAACATATTAGGGTGGAGATGTTCAGACATCAGTGTGTAAGGAATGCAAGGATGTGGAACAAAAACAGCAACAGAAAATCAGGAAATAAATTCAACAGACTGTCTCTAAAGAACTTGAGTATCTCTTCTGGATGAGGAAGGTTTACATTACCACAAGTATTTTTATATGGAGTGCTAAGATTAAATTGGGAATATACATTGACAAAAAAACAAGTCACGCCTAGTATCACATTGATCTGTTTATACAGCAAAAAGAAAAAGAACAAACTACGACTTAAGCTCCAGCACACCAATTCACGTTTTCAAACGCAGACGTGCCCCTCAAGCTTTCAAATAGTAGAACCAGAAGCCAAACCGTTCTTCGAACGCCAACTTCAAACTGCAATACAACTATATAAAGCTAATTTTCTGCAGAAGAAAGTACCTAAGATTTTTACATATGCAAGTCTTCAGGCTATTTCACTTTCACACCAGTCTAATGTGGATAAACAATACATCCACGTTTTCTATTGGATGGTTTCTTCATTCTCTGTTTGAGAGTTTAAAAAGGTTGGTACCTGCTCTACAGACTGAAAGCTACTGCTAAACAAAAGCTACTCAGTCTGAATTTAAACAGACACTATTGTGCAGCATATCACGGAAGCTATCTTATCATAGACAGCAATAGGGTTATATTTCATTTTGAAGAAGTGAAACATGCAGGGTTTTCCTCTTATTCATTTTAATACCAAAATGAAACTTACATCATCCTCGGGTTGTCCCAAACACATGAGCAGCGGCCTCTGAGGACATTAGCAAGCTGTTCTTTAATAACGGCATTACACAGCAGCTACAAGCATGCAGCGCATCTCTCTGAAAACTGCACAATGCAAAGACAGCCTAGACAAGCAGGCCAAACTCAGCTGCAAAATCCTCCAACAGAGGCAAAAGATGCAGAGTCAGATTCTTGGCACGAACGGGTACGTACAGCTCAGTTGTGTTTTCTATATATACAGCACAAACTGCCATATAACAAAGGATAAACACAAGATTATCCTATCTCCATCGACCTCCCTTGCCATGATTATCTGGCACTGCTGAAACACAAACAGGCTGAAATTTCTCAAGAACAGTGTGTTAAGGACATAAATATGATGTAAGCTTGTATGTAGATAAACCAGGATCCAGATCACACATAGAAAAACCTTGATTTGAGTGCACATAATTTTTTTTTTTCCCCCGGAAGGTAATAGTTACTTCAGCCATTCAGTCACCTATTTGTGAACAAGATTAAGTGATTTATCTCACATCTTTAAGACTTAAGACTGCATACCATTCAGATGAAGATATGGCATTCAATATGTACCCTTCACAGATGAACGAGACATAAAGATAACATACAATTAATCAAATCCAGTATGCAGAAAGAGTAAAGCGCAAACCAAGCAATCTAATTTTGACTATTCCATACAACGCAAACCACATTGCTGTAATCCTCTGATAGGATAAGACCTTAAGGAAGTTATCAATTAATTGAAGAAAAACAAGGTAACCCACCTCTCAATAGTGAGAAGTATACAGAATAATTACTATTTTGAAAAACATTGAGAGATTTAACACTGCAAGCTATGCCAGTCTTAAAACAGAGAAGACGATACAGCAAGTTATCAGCAGATCTAAATATGTACCTGTGGAAGGAGAATAGCAAACAAAAAATTGCCTTAAAAATCTTATATATCCATCTAAGAATAAATGGATAAATTCATCATAGTACTTATTTGGTGGAAGTCACTGAGAAGTTTTACAAGGTCAAAAGCCTTAGGCTTGAAGCCTTACGATTAGAACAGATAGCAACAACAGCCAGAAAAGCCTTAAATTAAGGGATAAAACCTCCATTTTCTTAGGTCTGCTGATGTAATATATATTGCATTTAATAATTAGACAAGTCTCATATGTAGCAGAAAGCTAACCACTTTTCTGTAACTGTTCTAGACATTCTTACTTTTTGCATTTATTTTAACTTTCAAGATCATCCAAACTTAACATTCGTGATCTCCAAGCTGATGCAAGTTCTGCTTTCTGCTTTGTCTACAGACTCAACTGCATGAACGGACTTCCAGTACTAACATCCCCACGCCTCCAGAAAGTCCAGCAGGCTCAGTCAGTGGTGACAAGGTACTCAAAACTCTCCAGTGCCTGATCGACACTATGAGGAAGATCTTTTCAAGTACTTGGATCAATTTTAGATTAGAAACAAAATACATTCCTTAGCAGCAATCACAACAGAAAATTATCGATTAGTTTTTAAACTCAAGATACATCTATAGAATCCAATGTACCTTCTACACTGTAATCTTGGACTGTTCCCTTTCCAAGGACAAAACAAACGTCCTAAAAAAGTAGGCATAAAAATGATTTCTGCTTAACTAGTCCCAAACCAGGGCTGAGATGCATATTTTATACAAAAAATCAGTACTGGAGAGCAAAGCAACCAATCATACATTTTAAATCCAATAACTCACCGTTAATAATATTGTATTCCCATACCTTGGTCAAAGAAAGAGACAGACATCAAGGCACTGGTGTTGCACTGGGCGGATTTAATAGTGTTTGAGAATTGACAGGGGAAGCATTTCATCTTCCGCAGTGCACTGATTCGCTTGTGTATTTTCATCTGTATTAACACCCTCGTTGCCAAAAAAAAAAAATATCAGTGTTACCCTTTTCTTTTCAAATGGTAACTATAATTCCCGTGATAGTTACATGTAGGGTTATTTTAGTCCTTCAGCACCGCAACGGGCAAAAGAGCATCTACAGAACGTGCTGCGTTCTCTCTGCCTCCTCCCTTTTGTGCATGCTATTTTCGCTACAGTCTCTAGGTGGGAGTCTTGCAAACACAGAGGGCTGCTCTCACTGTCCAGAAGCTTGTAAATGATCCATTCTACACGCAAAGAGCACCAGGGAGGAATATTTAAGGGAGAAGCAGATGTACAGTGCTGTACTGTCACCAACACCAATGGCTTTTGGAATGCGATGCATTCTACTGTTTACTGCTGAATTCATTTCAATGCCCTCTTCTTCAAGCACCAGTATATCAGAGATAAATAACCACCAAAACCTTATCTGATAACCATACCCCTCACAGGATACAGTTAGATAGCATTATCTGTTAACAGACTTCCACAAAGTTACCCATGCCTTGGAGATCAGATTTGTCTCTCTCCCCGCCCCCCCCCCCCCCCCCCCAAGCATCTTAAGACATCTTTGACACCAAGATGAAGCGTGACATTTCAAGTGCTGAGATTGAGGTCAGCAAACACACAAGATGAAGACATCATTCTGACAAAAGCAAAAAACAGGACAGAAATGTGTATCTACATTCCTGTAGTGTACCTGCAATACCTGTACTAAGTTCCTCCCTCTTGCATAACTTGGGATAGACAGCTCAGGGGTTACTATGGTGTTTAAAAGTACTTCTTTGCACAGATGTAGACAGTTGTCCTTTAGTTCCACTTAAATATCCCTTCATAGACACTTATTGTTAACACTGTAGAAACCCTTCTGAGACTACTAAATACTTCCAAATAATGGTTTTCAGTGATCTGAAAGCAAAGGGGGGGGGGGGGGGAATTACCTACACAACTTGAAGGCCATTTACTATTGTTGCGCATGTACATCACCGAGGGAAAATGTTTTGCAGCAGGTGGAATGAAATGCTATGAATCAAACACAGAACTACTGTACAGTTGTATCCCTACCTCAAAGAAACAAAACACACTACAGCCAAACCAAGTCAGTGATCTTAAAAATCCCACCGAACTGTAAAGAGAGGCTTCTGGTCCCTGCCTTACCAGCACGTGCCAAGAGGGCAGAGTCTGCTTTCCCAGGAGTCCTCAAAACCTCCTGACAGTTCTCCTCGATACAGCAGCTACAATCTAGTTTCTTGCAACTGCTGTCAAGGTTGCTTTTTCTTCTGCACATGATCTTTATTTTCACAACCTGCTCTATGCTTTTTATGTATTGCTTCAATGATGCATCTTCACTTGAAGTGCTCCAATAGGAATCAAAACCACCGCAAGGTCTTATCTTCACTAGATTCAAGTAAGACTAGATTTTCCCATGGTAGACATGGAGACAGGAACCTGAAGAACCAAAAGAATCAAAACAAGGTGTCCAACTTTGACAAAGAACGTGATGGGGGGGGGGGGGGGGGGGCTGCACAAGACATTTATCTCAAAGTTTTGATAATGCTTGAAGTAACATGTTCGCAGTTCACCACGTGAAAGGGAGACATACCAGAAGCTCCCAAGCAATTCTTAACCAGTGGCAGACACACACTTCTGCTGATTAACCATCTCACAAGAGAACAGCCACTCAACACAAACCTAACTTGTTTCCTAGTGGGCTTCTGAAGATAACAATTACAATTTCATAATTTTTAGTCAATATTTATTACACCAACTTTTGCTATTTGAGTAATTCACCCGTCATGTCAGGCAGCGTACAGATGGTTTGAAAAAGTGAGGCGCTGGGCCAGCGCACTTATGAAAGATGACCAGTTCAAATGAAAATAGGCATATTACACTGTTCAAAGATAGATGAATAAAGGAATCCAACAGATCTCAAATGCCTCTTCCCCCTTGAAAGGAAAGCAATGTTTGAAATAAGAAAAATTCAGTGACAGATATTAAAACACATTTTCACACTTTGAGGGCCTTCCACACTTTTCAGTGAATGATGAACAAGAACCACACATGCATTATCATGAGCAAGTTTTCTGAAATATTAGAGAAATTTTGTGAAATTAGAGAATATTGTGCTGAAGTTTTACCACTGTCGACAAGTCTACGGAACAAGGGAATAAACAGCTTTATCAATCCAAACAAGCAAAAAAAAATGCTGTAATCCAATGACTTAGTTCCAGAAGGCCCACTGTGAACCTGAAAAGCAATTCTGTATTAAATTTGTTTCCAATAATAGAATAAAAGGTATTTTATTAGTACAGAAGAGGCTATCTATTTTAATGTACCATGAACTTTCTATAAACTCTGCTTATAAAACATGCTTGGTAGGCAAAACATGTCACCTACTCTACAGCAGCAAGTCAATCATGGCAGTGAACAAAGAGCGTCTTTATTTCACCAGACCTAAAAGGTTTCTGTGCAAGTTTTTGGAATCGCGTTGATCTGCTGCCTAAGCAGAGAGCAAGTAAATCAGTATGTTTACACAAGTGGAGCAATCTCCTGATGTTTCCAAGGGCTGAACAAAGAATTGTAGTATTTAAAAAGCATTTTGGTACTTCTTCATTGTTTATACACCTTCCCAGTGGCTCAAAATACCATTTCTGGAATTTTCCAAAGGAGCAACTCAAACAAATCTCATCCATAATGTAGAGCAGATTACTTATAGGTTGCTAATTCTGTCCTAAGGAGTAAAAAGACAATTCACTGACCAACTGTGGAGCCCACTTCCTCAGTTTGCCAGCCTCAAGTATAGAAGAAGCTATTTTGATCAAACTAAACATCAATTGATCGTTCCAAGGATACTTCAGAAACTGTCTGGAACAGGAAACATCAAGAAACCAACTTTTAGGATTATTACTTAATTCCGAGGAAGCAGCAGAGGAATGGATAAACATAATGAGGCGTAAAGACAGTGAAGTATTTGAATTCAACACACAATTACTGAGCATACCTGAGCCATTCTTCCTAGATTATCTCTAAAGATAAAGTCAACATGCTCAAACTGAGCAAGAGTATCTGTCCAGGAGAACTTGCAGACCTTAAGTGTCTGGAAATCACTTGTGAGTTGTTCGCAAAACCTTCCTGCTTCAGGCTACTAAACAGATGCAACTTCCAAAAACTCAAGCTCAGGTCACAGCTAGTGACAGAAAATTGTGACTTTTAATTGGACTCTCTTGTTTCCCGTAATGATTTTGTTTTGGAGTTACGTACTTCATTGTTGGGGGAAAAAACCAACCAAAAACACTGGAGAGAAAACAAAAGCTCCTCCAAGGCTTCAAATACTTTAAGAAGCTACACAATGCACTCTGAATGTCTGAGTCATCCCACCATCACCCCATTGTTTGCATGATTTTGATTTACCACACCTATCAAGAGTCCTAATATATTAAATCTTTAATGTATTAAGTCTCTGAAGCTAGATAGTAAAGTGTTACTCTCAAAGTGAACAGGAAGGCTATTTAAATAAGATTAAGAAAGAGTGACTATACACGTGTGTTTGCAGAGAAGAGAGCTCCTGACACAGGATACCACAACTATACGCACCAGGGAGAGAACAAGAGAGCAAAATGACAAGCACTGTTTAGTACTGATGGTATAAAAGAACACACCCTCTGCATTCCAGCCTCATCCCTAATTTATGTATGTAGAGAGGGGGAAGGGAACTCAAGGATTGTATACTTTAAAGTTGCCATGACCAGTTTTACTATTGACTTCATTTCCCTTTTCTTCATTCACTTTCAAGAGCGATTCTCTGCATTCATTCCGTCTCTCAGAAGTGACTAGGCAACAAAACCAAAGGCAGCCGGGATAAGGCATTCCTACTGTTCCATTTACTTCTCAAGAGTCATTCCAGGAGTCCTTTAAATAGACCTCTTCTCTACTAGGAGAGGGCATTAAAAATATATTAATTCCTCAGAAATATGGGGACGCGATGAAATCCACGCAACACAGAAGTAAAGAAAGGGGTTACTCTTGTGGCAAAAATTCTCACTCCATGAAGCATTGCAAGAGCCAGCTGGTTACTTGTTCTCTCCTAAGCACCAGTCCTGCAATACTGCTGCACACAAAGAGCACACAAAGCTCCCCTCCTTAACAGGGAGGGGCGTGGAATTTGTATGATGGCCAGCTAGCTTCACATTGCTGCTGGCCCTACCAGTGTTGGAACACAAACATGCGGGAGCCGAAGATGCAGTTCAAGCTGCAGACAGTAATTAAGCTGGTTTTGTTGGCTTGTGCAAATCTGGGAAATTTACACACAGGGAGAAAGATTTACAGAGTGCTCCCTAGCATCCACGTTCGTTCCAAGTGCTCCAGGCCTTATGACGCTGAAAATAAAAAACATGCGATCATCATAAACTCGTCATTTTCCCCATTGATTTTGAAAGCATTCTAGGCCTGTTTGGTAAAGATGTATTTAAGTGTTGAGACTCTCCCAGTCCTATTTACATATGTATCTATGTGTCATATACACACGCAAGATACCAGTCTCCAAATAGCGAATACATGTAGTACTTCACATCCGAAGTTCACTGCGTAAACTATTCACCCTAAGTAAAATAACCAAATATAAACCTCGTCACGCAGTCCTAAAGCCCCATACTTTCTCTCTACTTCTTGGACTTTCCTATATTCCCATTTCTTTTCTTTTATTCACTCTTTCTTCTCCCCTTCCGTCTCCAACTTTGACAATCTTTGAGGAAAAAAACATTTTCTAGAACAGGCAAGTCCTAGTTCAACTAGGAGTTCAACTTTGGATTTGAAAGCCAGAGTGATTTACTTATTACACATCTTAATTTTAACTTTCTATTCAGTTCCCTAAAATAAAGGTTGGGCCCCTCTTGGTAAAGCTTTTTCCTGTAGCTTCCTAAGTTACATTAACATGACCGATGCCTATCTTGCAACTCTGATTCAGTTCACTGTGGGCCGATAGGTAAGCAGGGCTCTACTCTTCAATGGCAAAGCACGGCTCACACAGAATCCTTAAGTACACCACAGCCTTCTGAGATTACTCTTTATGCTGTCAAATCTACATACTAGCAATGACAGTAAGAACTCTGTTATCACCAGCCTTCAGAAGTAGGAGCTTGAATTCAGTCACTTTTTTAAATGGAAACAGGAACAATACAAGCTAAGGGAAGAAACCAGTACTGTGAGACAACTATTTCATAGGATATACATGTATTAGGATGGCTTAGAATTTACAGGTGCATTTATAACATGTTCTTAGATAGTCTAGAGATAACGCAACTTAAGTACTAAGCTCAAAACAATGTTAATTCTGTGGTTTTATAAGTTTATGCAAACAGCTGTTTTTGTTAAGCCTCGGGACTTCTTCAAAAACACAACAGTTACTGAGCAGCAAACTTCCGTTCCCTCCCCGTGAAATAATACAGCGGATACCAGCCTTCATCTTGTTGCCATTGGTTTTATGTAAGGCTAGTAATTCTCCTAAATAGCTTTACTAGGCTCACTGCTCAGAGAAGAATACAACTCCAAATCCCTCTGCCCTACGCAACAGAAGTTGCTCCTGTCTGCAAAGCAATCGTGAGAAGATGGCATTAGAACTGCAGAGAACAGAACTGAAACAGAAGTGACTCTCAAAACCCTTTACAAGTTGGAATAATAACGAATACACAGATGAAGTATTTTACTGAGGTAATAGTAAAGTAGGGAACAGAATCACCATCTACCAAAATACAGTGCCTCTCATCTGGAAAAGCAGCTCCTTACACATTCAGAAATCTTTAAGTGATCTTCAGTTAACTGTGACATCAAAGCAACTTCCTCATTTAAACACAACTCATAGAAAGCACACTCTACGTTCAATATTACAATCTAAGTTGTATAGGGAGTAGCATACCAAACATTTTAATCCTTGTGTTTGGTAAACAATTGCTGTGCCTCACTGGGCAACTGCTGTTTGTGGGCCAACATTAGTAAGCTTCAACATCTCCATTCAGGTCAGGTTTCCACCATCAAATTTATGACTAGTTTCCCCCATGGTCCATTTCTGGACTAAGGCAAAAGGCCAATGAACAAGCATGCTAAAACAACAGCAACTTTCAGAAGTAGCAGAAATCACTACAGGGAACACAATAACCACCACCTTCGACAGACATTACTACCACCTCAAACTTTTGTGAATGATCCCTAACACGTCAGTTACGTTAAGCAGTTTGTTTTCTGCTATGCTAACAGAGTTCATTAAGACTGAACTGAAGGCATTATATGAACAAATTTGCTGGGGGGGGGGGGGGGAAGCGGGGGAAACACGGCAGCCAAGGAACAGGCTGCTCACGAGCAACCACGTCTCCAGACAGCACAGTTCTATTTGCAAAAGGCTATCAAGCCCACAACCAAAATGCCAATTAACTGCATTTCTGTCTATATGTACGCAGTCTCCACAAGCTTACACTTACAACAGTTTGCTAAACAAGGTCAGAATTCGGCATTGCTAGAACAGAAAGGAAATTGATCTAAACCTCAGACCACTGGCTTCCTGTCTCCATCTATAGTAGGAAATTCAAAGTCTCCAGTACACGACTCCAAGACACCTGTGGTGGCATAGAGAAAAACAGAGATGACAAGCAGTAGCAGGTCAAAGCACTCCAAAACCAGATGTGTCATACACTAATGTGAACTAATTGGTCCATGCTTCCTACCAGTTAAAATGACATAAAATTGCTTTAAAGTTTGATCTTCGTGAAAAGAGTTAAAACAGTCACATTAAAAATTAGTATGAGCTTTGGGAAAGAACTTTTATACCTTAAATGGATTTAAAACTGTGATCCACCATGGAACTGGTGAAGCAATACCTGTAGCACAATTACTGTAACCACTGGGATACACCTCACTGTAGACGTTTTATTTCTGCTCACCGTATCTGGCACTGCATTCTAGAATTCCTTTTATGCACACTTCATTGTAAACCTACAGAAGAGGAAAAAAAAAAACTATAGGGCTAGTATATGTTAGCTGAAAACAATCTTGAACTAGTGCCTTGAAACCATTTCATCTGATGAGAGAATTAAATAGTTTTGGTTTTGTTGGTTTTAACCCCAAATTAGTTATTAATAAAGTGCTTCAAAAATTACTGTGAAAAATCCTCTCATATTAAACTCGTTACAACAGCAGATAGAAGAATGTTCTCTCTACATAAACAAATGCAAAGCTGTTTGGTTTCTGGATAGAAACCATTAACCCTCATCACTCTGATTAATTGCTTTCTATTTTTAAACCTTAAGACAAGACATTACTGCAGCTCCTTTCAGAACACATGCATAGGAAACCAATAGGCAAATTCCCTTCTTCCGCTAGGTGAAAGAGAATAAGTTGACCACAGCAGTATCTTTCGTTCAGAAGCAGCTGCAAACCAACAGAGTTCCCAGTACCTTGTCTGGCCCCTAAGCTAGACATCACCTTGTTGAGAGAACAGAGTAAGGAGCAGTCAGTCTAAAGTGGGAAACTAAATACATTTACAACAGATCAGTCCAGATGCAAACACCACAAAAAAACTACTGCTTACTTGGCTGCCCACACTTAGGCACTGCATATGTAACTAATAAAGTTAACTTAGCTCCAGAATTAGTTGATGTAAAAAATGTAACACACTGTGGAACTAGCACGATGTTAGTTGTAGCCCTATCAGTGCAGTTCCGAGGTCCTCTGGGAGCTGCCTTCACCTATGTATTACTAGGACCTCTGAGGGTGTATTTTACACATACACCTAAGCTGATCTATCCTATGATCCTTCCCATTCTGGAATTGGGGGGGTGGAGGGGGTTGGGGTGTGCGTGTGCAGCTTCTTATAGTTGTCCGCAACTCTGGAAGACTATCACTATAAAATAATTCAATATGCACGCTGCTGCAAAGTGGAGACATTACCGCTTCAAGACAGAGCCATTTTTCAACTCAACACAAGCTAGATCAACCTGAAAATACTGCAAACTCAGTAATAAAGGATTATTTAATACCTGACAAGATCTCCCTTGAGTCTTTAAAGGCATCCTCTGCCTTGAAACTGCAAACAGCATTGTTCTGGACTTTCACAATACCCTACGAAAGGCAACTGAACCTCAAGGTGGTGTGAAGCACCACCCAGATCTTTTTTATTCAAATAGTTTCTAGTCTGTGCAAGAGGCCTCTAAGTTTTAACTTGAGGAACAAACCTGGTTAGGAAAGCAACAACTAAGACAATTCCCCTCTTTAGATCTTCATTACATAGGTTTACAGTTTTTCCCCTGAAGAATACCATAAGGAATCTATGCAAACAAATGGGATTCTACCTTATTAGTAGTGCAAGCATATTTAGAAAGACTAATACATATGCCTACATACAAAGGGAACATTTTACTAGGGACAAAAAGCAAATGATGAGTATTTAGTTTAAATCTCTTAATACACATGCTTCCCCAAACTCAAGTATTCCTTAAAATATGGCAGGAAGTGCCTATTTGCTTTTCCTATTCACACTAATTCAGGTCTATTGTTGGCCGAAACAAAGCTCTTTCAACCTGCATCACCCGTTCCCAGGACATTTGACACCAGTTTATTAATATCATAAACATAAGAGGCATAAGTGGCAGAAATCCAGACCCACTCCTGGTACCCGTCTTAAATAACCTTGGAAAGGCGGGTGAATAATCTCACAGGTTGTGGAACTACAACATTTATTCACAACTAGGAACAAGCAGTTAAAGGTCTCAGCTTCTCCTTGAGCCTGTTCTTTGCAGCCACTGCAATACTATTAAAAAAAAAAAAAAAAAAAAGCTCAAGTCTGTCCATAAGCTTTCCACCCTCCAACCAGCAGAACTGTTCTGCTTTTAAACAAAAAAGTAATCAACAGCAAATCCAACATCTCGGCATTTTTAAATACCAGCCAGCTGTTCAATGTGAAAGCTATCATGGGGTTCAGTTTTCTGAACATCGCAAAATTCAGCTACTGAGAGCTTCCAACTTGTGAAGCTTAAATCTATTTTCAGGTGGGGAAAGGGGAAAAGAAGAGTGGCCCTCCTACTAAGGATGTCTCACACCTAGTTTTGCATCAATCCCCTTTCAATTGCAACAAAAATTCCTCTTCACTCAAGGTTAGGATTATCAAAAAAAGACTGTGAACACTAGTTTCCAGCCTCTGGATAACATCACCTTCAGAGGCTATGCACCCCTAAATTAAGTTGCTATTTAACACTCCATCAGAAAGGACGCTTTTGATGTGAAATATAAACAAAAAGAATGGAAACGTGAAGTAGAGAAAATACACTACCTAAGCAACATCTGTGTTTAAAAAACAAAATACATTATAATTCTTAACTTACTCATTTTGAGAGCATCATCGACTAAATAAAAAGCCATCTGACATTTCAGATACCTGGCCTAGGTATGCTTGTGCCCCACTCTTGTCACAGCATGCATCAATTACACTCAGCCTGGAAAAATTCAGTGTCCCTGTTTAGATGCAAACAAAGAAGTCCCAAACCTTAGGCTTCAATCAAGTGCCACAGAATTCTGGCAACCAACAAAGTTTATAACAGCCCAGAACATTCATATAACCAAGCCTTCCTCGAGCGGTTTAAATACACTAAAAAAATTGAAAACAAACACATGCTCTTTGGTGCTGCAGCAATAAAACTCTACCCAAAAACAACTTTTTTTTTTTAAACCCCAAGTGAAATCCTAGCTAAAAATGTAAGCCCCGTAGAATATGAAGTCTATGGTTTGCTTGAAGGAGGAAACTGGCAGTGTCAGCGTTCTCTGCTTCTACAGTTTATACTATAGATGAAGCATTTTAAGTATTACTGCAGACAGTGATAAACTGACTAAATGACACAAGAAAGAAAAAGAGCTTCCTCCCCTTTGAATTTTCCTGTTTCAAACATCTACTGTCCCAAGGATTGTGCCTTTCAACAATATATTATCCCTTTAAACAAAGTAATTGTACTAAGCAGTAAGATACACAGTCCACACTAGTTATATTTCCATTACAGAAACACTGTTCAGCCAGCAAAACCTACACTGATTTATGAGAGGTCTTCCTGGACAAAGATGACAGAAGGGTTAAGTTATATTTGTATTGTGTAGAATTTAGTTGAGGAGTTACTCATCATTTTTGTCCTTGGTACAATCACATACAGATCATACATATCTAATTATAGGGGAACAAAATTAACTCTAGCAGGAACTAACTTCATGCCCACAATTGCTTCATATAAGATCCCCTTAGGTGCCCGAATGTTCTGTCACTATCACTCACAAAACTGAGGGACTTACTGAGCAATACGAGGAGAATTGAGACAAAAAGGCTTATAAAAACAGATTTGATTATTTCTGCTCTAACACAGCATTTGTCTAGCCTTAGTACTCTGGTACATGACTTGTTCCAACACATTTTCTGCCTGCAGAGCTTTACTTTACAACGTATCATTAATAAAGCTACAGCAAAACTGTTTCTGCATATCTGATTTCCAAGAAAGTAACATCTCAATTTTAGTACTGCTGAGGACAAAAATTCAGGTTTACTGATTTTCCGGAATAAACTTTATGCTGGAACAGAGAAATTAAACAGCCTATTCAGAGGAGAACAGCGCTGCCATTTCTGACCTTCCTGAAAACATTCCTGCTGACCTGCAGATAAAGGACATCCTATTAACCATATGCAGAGTGAAGATTCAGGAGACCAGAACTCCCATCTCAAGCCACTGCTCTCTGGAAAACCTGTATTCTTAGAGCTAAGCTGCAGTACTACATACTCACTAGGCTCCTTCAGGATTTATACATAATGCTTAGAAGTGCTCCATAGTTCTCCTAAGACATGCTACGAAATGCAAGTTATACATAGTATGAGGATTCCCCAAAACACATTAA
Source organism: Gymnogyps californianus (assembly GCF_018139145.2). NCBI lineage: Eukaryota > Metazoa > Chordata > Aves > Accipitriformes > Cathartidae > Gymnogyps > Gymnogyps californianus. The sequence continues at coordinate 4,611,677 of NC_059493.1, read as the reverse complement.
AAGAACTGGACTAAGTTTTCGTCAAGCTTTATTTCTTCTCACTGTGATAAGGAGGTTAGCAATGTATCTATTTTCCAAAAAAAGGCTAATTACCCCTTGGTAGCAGAAGTGCTTTGCTATATTGCCTAGCTGTTTTATTCATACTTCCATTTTCTTGGGGAACTGTTCTCAATACGCCTAGGAGGAATGAAAAAGAATGTTCCGGGGGGGGGGGGGGGGGAGAATCTCAATAAGCTCAGAAATACCATCTAGGCCTTAAAAAAAAGAAAAAAGCATCAGCAGTTAAGCTGTTCTTCCCCCTAAGTTATATCCAGTTAATAGCACGAAGTCACTGCCTTGTATGGGTATCAGGGCTAATCTCCATTCAGGACCAGTGTGCAATCCCCACACAGAAATTTTAGGTGCTCCTTCACCAAAGGTGATTTTAGACATTAGGAAAAAAGTCATTCAAGGCTATGGGTAGCTAAGCTCTCAAATATATGCTTCTGAGACTGCAGAATCTCCACAGATGAAGGTTTTTTAATAAACATGCAACAGGAGTAATAGGTATAGTTGAAAGATTTGCATTTCAAGAACATACTAACAAGCTCTCAAGGTCCTGTCAGCCCTATTCTCTGTGTGATACCATCCTCATTCTGTTGTGACAGCTGATGAACACATTTGCTTGATAACCAGGGGCTGAGAAGGACACTGAAGAGTCTACCACTCAGAGCATGTATTTCACAAATGCCAAAGTTATTTTCATGCTCTTTCACAACTGAACATACCTACACAAGAGTTGCCCCTGTATTACTTATTCAAGAGGATGTTCACCTACACAGCACTGAAAAACCTGCACTACAAAATTAGCTGTGTATTAATTCACATAACCAAACATCCAATGAGTAAAAATTTTAAAAGGATGCTTTCATTTGGATGTCTGTAATAAAGAATAAATCATTGCTATTTCAAGTTGTATTTGCTTGAATCATTACCTAATGCCTAAAGTCATTAGCTAATGGCTTTTTAGAAAAACGAACTTCAATACTAAAAGGAAAACATACCTGCTTCTGCTTACATTTGTTCATTTTTATCATCCTTTTTTTCTTCCTATGCTCAAGCCAGGTGATTCATGAGTCCTTGAAAGTAATTTGAATCAGTAACTATTTAATTCTCAATTCCTGCTGACAGCCCCCCACCTCAACCTATAGAAACATTCCTCACATCCACCATAGTATCTACACTGAAGTGCACACTAACATAGGCTAAATAGTCCCCTCAGAAGACCTTACTTTAGATCTTTTCAGGGGCTTGTTTGTGTTCCGAAGTAGTACCGAGCTATTTATGGAAAAACCTCGGCTGGAATCACAGCCAGAATTTCAATAGGCTGCACAGCACAGAAAAGCCAGTGGTTAGTTTTCTGTTTGCAAATAACAATATATTTGGAAATAACATACTGTGCTATTGTTTTGCATGTACATAACAGAAGCCTTTAGGCAATGCCTTTCTTGTCACTGAGAATGCTACAGACTAAGAGCACTGGAATATCTTGAATTTCTCTTTTTGCTGAAGCCACTCCAAAACATGCACTGCGAGTTAAAAATTAGTAGCAGTGTTTTAGAAAAAAATATCATAGTTTGGCAATGCCTTTCAAAACCAGCTACTAGCATTTTGTGACTTGGTGTGCATTTCTGTTGTAGATATAAAAAACAACTCCTAGAAACTATCATACTGTTTCAGACTCTTCTCATACATTCTGTGACCAAAGCTTTTACTTCAGGTGCAAAAGCTAAGGCCAAAAATTTCTAAGGCTTTTAATCTTCATTTGTAGAATGCAAGAGACCATTGTACCTCAGACAACGTGTAAAGTGCCTCCTTCTAAGGAAGGAAAATGAAAGCAAAAATTACTCTTACCTACCATAATGGAAGGGAGGGAGGGAAGGAGGAAGGGAGGCACACTCACTAGATGAATTTCAGGCAGCTTGCCGGAGAGCACAGCGCCTGTGAAGGTCACAAGTACAACTGAAGTTTCCAGCAGAGATGAATGCACAGTTCTGACTATTAAGTGACCGTGGAATAAAAATTTCTGATTACTTCACTCACTATGGGCATTCACTCCTTTATCAGTCCATTTTAATACTTGATGCATTTTTAGTGGCACTTGGAACCTGAAAAAATAGTCTTGCTTTTACCAGTTGCCTCTTATTTTTTCTTCCCCACTTGGCAAGTATTTTCCTGTGTTTCTATTCTGGCCCAAGCTAGACATTCTGACACATGCCTCAGCTTCTTAACAAAAATTTTTATTAAACAGAGACCAATACTAGTTTCTGGCCTGGACTTTCAGAGATTCCTAACACTCACTTCTCCAAGTGATGGAAAATGGAATCTACAAATCTTGACAATTCTGTAAGGCAGACACTTATATTTGTAACACATCTGAAAAATATATATATAGTCTACTAATCTGAGCAAAATACTGACCTTTATTTTTAAGTTAATTATTTTACATCTCTCACCTTCTCTATTTATAGATTAGGACCTTTTCTTTGGATTTTGGCAGAGTTGTGTAACAGCTGAAAACAAGAGAGAGAGCATTTAGTAGTGTTACTGTCCTGCAAGGATCTCAAAGTTCCTTGCAATAACTTTTAAAAGTTTTGGAACTTCATTTTGGGAAACAGGCACGCTAGTCTTACAGATACAGAAAACAAAGCATGGACAGGTTAAAATGACTTAGTGACCTTCCAGATAAAACAACTCTGGATGATTACTTTCGGTTATTGCCATTTCTAGTCTTCCTTTTTGTCAATCTCGCCCGCCCCCCCCAGGATAATTAAATTTAAATCTGAACTTTAAACTCGGTAAAAAGTAAAAGAGTAATAACAGCTCTGTAAGAAACTTGAGCCTCAGTCAAAAGACACCGGTTAGAAAGAACGTGAACTGGAAGGTGCCAAACAACTTCCAGTTGAATGTTATGTAATTGCAAAACTTCTCGAAAAAGAATTTCAACGTATACATAAACAAGCTTACAAGACCAGAGAGGGTTGTGTACACAATCTTCTCTTGATGACTTCTTCAAAACGATAGCAACCAGCAAGAAGGAAAGATTAAGCCAGAAGTGCTCCTACACAGGATGCAATCACTCGGTCGTGTCATTTTTTCTAACAACATACATGCTTAATAACCCTTGTGCAGGAACACCGAGCAGCAGAACAGAGAGATGACCTAGTAGCCCAGTTGTAGATGACAATTTAGAACATACTTCCCTGATTTTCAGAAACAGCAGGAAGATGAGAACGCTACAGAAACAAGCGGATGTCTGTTATTCCCAGGTTTGGTACGAGCTTCTTCAGGTCAAATCAAGGAAGAGAATCCACAAGCTTCAGGGAGCCAACAACCTGATGTGCAGAATGTCTGAGTGGTTGGCTTTGGTTTGTTTTAAATGCTCTCTCTCTTCTGAGGCATCTAAATATTGTCAGAGACAAAACTGCTGGGTTAAGCACAGCACGTGTTCTGCTCCAGTAACAGAATTGGTATGTTACCAGCCCCCACCACTTTCAAGAGTGGGTTATCACTTCCAAAAGGGTCTGGAGTAAAATGAAAGATCCTGGATATTTCTTGAAAACAAAAAGAAAGTAAGATTCAGCTAAAAAAAGAAAAATCAAACCAAAGGCAAACCAAACCATGAAGCTGTGATAAGAACAGGCTGAGAAAAGGCAGAAGGACTACCCAGAAAGTTTTGAAATTTTGGTCAAAAAGCCATTCCTGCCAGTTCCACATTCCACTAAAATAGCTTATGAATGTTTCACTATTACCTCTATAAAGCAGTGCCATTTTCCCACTGCTAGACTATATAATGACAAAGTTTGAGGGCTTCAACTTCAATTGCTGTTTGTTCATATTGATCTGTTAGAAGAGATGTCCTCAAACACGAATCTCAATTCACTGAAAGCAGAACTTTCCATATGAAAGGCAGTCTATGAACAAGCACATATCAACTGTAAGCACAAAAAGGCCGAGGAAGAGGCTGAGCAAGTCGTCCACAATGCCATAGTTTCACACGTTGCCTTAAAACCATTATCATGTCTCCAAGAAAAGCAATCCATCCATTCACCTCTCCTATCTCTTGTCCCATTCCTGTAGCACCACTACCTATGCCAACACAAACATTTGTTAGTTTGACAAATCAGTCTGGGGAAGCTAACTCAGGATAAAATTAATCTGATAGCAAATAATCCAAGACATGTAATTTTCATTCAGGTCCATTTCCCAAAGTGATCACTCTGCAGTTAAGCGAACACCTGTGTCAGCTCAAAGCAGTAACTGGTAAAAGTACAAGGAAGGACCATCTCTTTCAGAAGCAGCAGCTACCTGAAGTGACAATGAACATACAGGCAAGTTAGGATGCAATTTGAATTCTAATTCCTCTTTCCATACCAAGGCCCCACTTCACTCCAAAATAAGCTGAACAGGGCAACTACTAAAAGACAATCCAAGATTTTTTTTTTTCTTTTTTTAAATTATCTCCAATATTTCTATAAATGAATCCTTACACAATGCACCAAGAACAATACCTGAGAAGTTAGGTTTCTGTTACGTAATTCCATCGGAAAAAAGTCCAGGAACTCTCAAACAAGTGTCTTTGAGAATCATTATATATTTATGAGAGTTGAAGCTGAAAATTTATTTCAGTATGTAGTTCTTGTCTGCTGGACCAATTTACTTTAAAATTTTAAGTTATTTGAAAAAACTAAGTCCTTCAGACTACATTTATAAGCACTACACACAAACACACACAGGTCATAATTTCTGCAAATCATCTTCTAACCTTCTACTAACAGGAGAAAGGCCAGCTGAAGTCACTACTTTTAAGAATCAAAGAATGGTTCCTGGAATACTTTTTATATTCATCAGGGAAAAAGGAAAATACAGCTACTAGCATTTAACAGATAAGAACATATTCGAAATTACTCCAAATTTTAAATAAGCAACTATAGTCTGAAGTCTCAATTACCTTAACTGTTCCTGAATATATGCAATTATCTTTTCTCAAGTTCTCAAAAACATAGAGTGCCAGCTGTGTGTGTTTGGAGACCACATTATTCCCAGAGCATTAATTTAAGAACTGCAATTGAAAATGCAAAGAGAAACATTTCCACACAAAATGCATTCTGTATACCTGGGAAATCAATCTTTCTTACAATACAACTCTCTTAAACCCTCTTTTCCTGACCCTAAAATTTTCTTCCAAAATTAGATGCAAGCAAAACTGCCTAAGGGGTTTAACATGTGACCTAAATATGCTGGTTTTCTTAATGGTGCTATCACTTGTGGATCGCTAAGAGGGAAATACATTTTTATAAAGAATGGCTGACGAAATTAATAATTTCTCCTCCAGTGCTTAACAAAAGCGTGATAAGTTAGAAGAGAGAAGGGAGAAGCTTAGAGCCGCTTGTTTCTGTAACTGAATTACAGTCATACACAGAAGCCTCAAATAATTATTCTCAGTAATATTATCAACCCACAGTAGCAGTACCTGATGTCTCGTTAGCCAGCATCTTCATTTTAAAGGCAAATGTAACAACCCAAAACCTTCCAGCCACAGAAAAGAACAAGGAAAGACCACCATCATGTAACACTACCTGCTGCCCAGAGCAATGTCCTAAAGCAGTCCTGTTTGGGGAGCCAGAAAGTGAGCAACACTACATTCAACAAAGTAAGTCCTGCTATATAAAATCATTAACAAGTGCACACACACACAAAGTACCAATACTTCACCTCTTAGGACAAGACACCTTTTTAGGCTTCCCCCACTTTCACAAAGGCTCATGTAACAGCATAAAAGAATGACAATGTCCTTTCTATTTCCAGCTTACACACTAACCCTACAAAAGTAGCATTTAGCTAGTGCATGCTGTAAGAGCCTAACTGAGCTATAAAGCAATATAACAAAGCTATAATTACACATATTCCACTCAAGTTTAAAATCTAGAAAACTGTCCAGATGTAGTTACTTTGACGATAAGACCTACTGCTGCTTCTTGAAAGAGATTATTCTAAATTGGTTTGGAGCAAGTATCATACTTCCTGTATTTCTCTCCTTTTATTTTCATAGAAACCTGGTAACTGTTGTCTCTGTCCACATTCACAACATAAGTGCCTACCTATGCCAAGACTTTTCATTCATTTCAATCATTTTCATTTCAATCACTTCTTTAAAAGGGTAAACCTCAGTGTCACATGATTACTGAACACTGACTTATTCTGCAAAACTTTTCACTCCATACTAAAAATGCTGTAGACATAGTTATGATACTGCATATTATAGAGCATTGAAAATATGAAAAAAGGTCTGGAAAATACCATTAAGGCAGGTAAAAAAGCGTCTTATACTAATGAAATTGCTTTGGGAGCACAGTGTTTCCTAAAGAGGAAAGAAAAAATGGTAGCCTTAACTTAGTACCATCAGTAATTGATGTTTTTACTACAAGAGGTACAGTACATAGCAGATTTAATTGTATGCACACTTAAAACAGCACCTAAAACAAAGAAGGCCTAATTCTACAGCCTCTAAATGTGAGACAATACATTAGTTTAGGTGAAGTCAAAACCCCAAACAAGGGATCAATTTTTCAAATCATATTAAGAGTGATAAGACACGATAAGAGAAGATTATCATTTGTCAGATTATCTTTTTAAAGTGCTTTACAGCACAGCAATCAGTAAGTAATCCATCTCCCATTTAAGTGGTATTCTTTTCTACAACAACTTCCAAGAAACTAAACTGTACTGATATTAACACAGCTCTTTTTACTAACAGAGCTAGTAACAATGTTAAACAAATCTCATTTCCACATACTGCTTGTGTGGACACTGAAGGAAGAAAACCTATTCCATGTGTACGAGTTTTGCTGCAAAAAAATGTCAAAAGGATTATTTACAATGTAGTGATAAATGACATTGTGTGTGTGTCCCCGCCTGTGCGTTTGCACATGTGTACGTGATATCTAATTTCAAAAAAATCTAGAACTGTCACACTGCACAGCAGTTTGACAACTGGCTTATACCTAAATCCACGCTGCTACCAAATGAGGTAGTTCTGCATTCTCCATCTGCCCTCAGGCACACGTTTTCACCACCCCTTCTTTACACTTCTAGTGTTTGCACATCCACACAGCCTTAAGTTCAGGGATCTGATTCAACTGCAATGTAACCCAGTAAAAATCTACAGGTCCACTTGTTTTCAATAGCAGCACAGACTTGGACCAACTTCCGTCTTTACATCTAAAAGAAGATCACCAGTGATGCAGGATCTCTGTCAAGCTTTAGCGTACCATACCAAAGCTTCAACTATTTTATTTGGCCAGTACTTTAGTTCAGTCTCTTAAGATTACTGTTACGGTATCAGTATTAGATATATTCTATTGCTGGCCTTCAGACAGCACATGTTCAAAGTATGTATCTTGAATAGCAAAGGTTTAAAGTCCTTTTTATCAGTTGATTTTACCATTTGTAGTAGCATAGCACTTAAGAGATCAGGGTCTCGTGTCGACTGTACATTAAGTCCTATAAAGAGACCAACCCTCTTCCAGAGTTCCTCGTGTTCCTTTGAGCCACTTGATTACTCTCCACACTATGCTGGCACAGGCAAACGCAGAGCACTGAGAACCAGATCAGGGTTCAATTCAGCTGAAAAATAATCCAGTCAAAACCACAATTTTAAGTATTTTTCAGCTGGGTCAGCTTCCCAAACAAGTTCATTGTGCATTTACATGAACACTTGTGCCAGCAAAGTGGGAAGGAGTGCCTCTTTAAGCAGAAATGCTGCCAAACATGTAGCCATGGCCTAAATAGGCAAGTCAGAAGAGAACAGAAAGAAGAGGGGGAAGGAGGGGAAAGAAAAAGAAAAAAAAAAAAAAAAAAAAAAGGCAGATGGTACAGCTAGGAACACCCAGCTCTTAACTCTTACTTCAGTATTGCATCCACTAGGAGTTTCATCCTTCATTTTAGTTCTTTCAAAACACATTCTGTGAAGCTACAGCTACCACAGAAACCCATTTCTACCCTAGAAATACCCAAACCAGAATCGTTTAGGTAGCACCTTTAAAACCAAAAGCTATGAGGTTTCAGAAAGCTGATCAAGAGCTGTAATCCACCAGGACTGCCACTGATAGCCAAGCTGCCTTCATTTTACTGTTGGAGTCTGATTGCTTGATCACTATAACTGCTGTACTTAGGACAAAAAAACTCACCCCTCTTTCCAGCTAATTTTTAATTTAAGCCAAAAAGATTCCAAGAACAGCAAAGCATCACAGATGTAACAGAACAATACTGGTCAGCATGACTGACAAGCTGAAGTGCCCTAGCTACCAAACCCATGTCAAGAGAGTACTGAATAACTTCTAGGGAGCTAAACAGCCACTTACTATTTAGCTGTTTGCCAAATGCTCTTTGTTTTGGGGGACTTCACACTTTAAATGCGCACTTTAGTCAATCTAGACCAGCAGTTCCTAGAACACAGTAGCCTATTTCTCCCTCTAGATACAGACAGTCATTCTACAACAGCTGAAGACAAAAGAGCTAAAATACAGAAGCAGACTTAGGAATACAGAATAGAACTATAACCTTGGGTCTTCTTATTTACCTACACCGTATTCCAAACTACCCCTTAAAACCAAACCTGTTACTAGTCCTTGCTCCTTCTAACCTATGTTACCTTATGAGCATACAGAACATAACCACAGCCCTCAAAAACCCAAATTAAGCTCCCTCCCACAACTATACCCCAATCTTTCTTCAGCATTATCATCGCAACCTCTCACACCCTTGCTACTTTTCCCTGAGAATTTTTCCTCCCCTCCTAGTCCATCAACTCCCATTAAAAAAGCCCATCAGCAACTTCTACAATAATGCCATTGTTTCTCTTCCGTGTCTCCTGCCCACAAACACAGCTCGGTAGAAGCCCTTCTTCCCATCTGATCCCAGCAACATCCCTCCATCTACAAGGTATAAGCCCCTATGAGTCAGTTGTTGGTACACCTATAGAACCGGACATGCTACCAGGAATAACAGTCTGGTAGGACAGAGTTAACCAACTTTCTGAAGGAGGCTCAGCAGCTCTAATCCACTATTACAGATACATGTTACTTGACAAAGAGAAAGCTTTCTGGTTAGGCAAAAAAAGACAGTGAACTCCAGATTGTGGTAAACTGCTTTTTACAGCAGTCCTCATTCCTGGCTTCAATTTTCCTTACTCTGAGATAACTATTTTCGTGCACTGAAGACAAACTACCATTACTGAAGCAACAACAGTTCCCATAGCTGCTCTGCAATTTTGAAGTCTGCCAAAAATAAACACAAAACTACACTTGAAAGATACAACATACCTAGAGTCAAATACAGAAAGCATTCCTGAACAAGGGAGAAGTCAAATCTTGCTTATATCTCTGACCACACACACGAGCTGGCTGGAGATAGAAATGTAAGAGACTTCATCTGTTCATCATCTGCACAAACTGAAACAGACTACAGCAACGTTTTGGCTATAAAAGAGGAAACATGAAACAAGTCATAGATTATCAACAAAGCAGCACAGAATGGTTAAGCATCAGACTTCAAAATTAAGTCAGTAATCGGCACCCACAGCAGATATTCCAGTACTTCTCTCAGAGACAATTTGGTCATGAAACGGTTAAACAACTTGTCAAAGATGAGCGGTAATCACTCAGGGTTAAAGCTTAGGACTTAAGTTCCTGGCTCCCAGCCTTGGACCCAGACTATCAGACTTTTGCATATCTTTGGATTACATTTGAAAGAACATTTAGATACAGCAGCTTGACTCTTTTCCTTCTGCCAAGTAATTAAACAAATTTGACTTAATTTGTTCTGAAGTATGAACTTATTCCATTAAGCAAGTGTCTAGTTTTCAGAGACAGTTTAAACTCACAATTCTTAGTTGTTTCCAACTGGAGTTGCCATTATGCCACATCTTGGAGAACATAACAGCAGAAGAGTAAAAACAAGTCCCAAAACAACAAAACTGCTGCAGAAAATCTTTGTAATCCTTTTCTATAATCATTCCCATAAAGGAAACTTCCACTAAGAAAACACGGTAACGTCTTCTCTCGAGTATTTCTGGACAGTTAATTCTTACTTGCACTGAAACAGCGATGGCACAAAAGAAAAAGAAAATCCATGCATTACAGATGCTTTTGATAACCTGATCATTGAACTTATCAAGCACAATGACTCTGTGTTCTCCACTGGAGAAGTCCCATCTAATCTAATGTCCTGGCTCTGGATTCTCCAGAGTACACGGAAAAGTTGAACACCAATATGTTGTAGGACTGGGCTCCAGCAAGAGAAATATAAAATTAAGAAGGGAGGAAAACTTCTGTTGAGCAAAGAATCAGCTATTTCAGAAACAGAGGCAGCACAAGCTACAACACCCTTGCCCTTATGCAATGGACCGCTAAATCACAAAAAGGCAAACTTTTGCCATCAGTTAAAATTAAGGACCCCAATTATAATGAAGCTGACACTCAGATTTCAATTTATAACCCGATTTCTGTACTTAACTTTGTGATCTGATAGGGCCAGGTCACAGCTTACAACCAAGGATAAATTCCATACATACCCAGAGAAGAGAGGCTACTTCTCAGCTCCTCACACATCCATATTCCTCAAGTTAGAAAAGCTTTGCCACAGCCGAATGACACAGGCAGGCCCCAGATATATAAACACATTGCCATCTTCTTTCCTCAAGCTTTAGTAACAGCTTTCCCCCTTCTTTCCCTTCCACCCTCATTAGCTCTAAAAGAAACATTGTCACATCCATCTATCACACAGTGCTTAGAAAGCCAGAAAATTAAAAACTATATGTATCAGAGTTCATGTTTCAGCCATCAAAGCCACCAAATATTGACTTTGTAATAGACAGCCATTCTAGCCTAAGTATCTAAAGAATTATAGGTTACACATATTATGCGAAGGTTACGAGGTCAGATCTGACCTCAAATATACCGGAAGCTATGTACTAGCATTCTTAGTAAGCTTTTTAAAGTTGCTGCCACTATCATTGTATTAAAAATGTTATTCTCCATTGGCCTGTTTAATAGGCAACATTGTAAAGAGACCACTGGTTTTGCATTCTACCGATTAATGCAATTAAACAGATGCAGTTTTCTTGGTTAACACTTCTATTAGTTTAGTTTAAGCTAGCTTTCCAATATAAACATTGCAACATTGTATTACGAACAGGAAGAAAATAGAAAGTGAAACCTCCCATTTCTTTCAGATTTCTTTTCTCCACTTCGTTTTTAGTGAAGTCTCAGCATTCCACAACAAAACTTAGTTTTTAAAATCTGAGCTCTAAAGCCATTCAAAAAACAAAAATCCACACCCTAGGTATTACCATACACAAATTGGTACTGTCTTCAGTCACAGACATGATTAGAGTCCATACTTGTTAGCTTGCAGACCACAGTGGTTAAACAATCATTTAAGTTTCAGACAGCAAGATTTTCTTTAGCTTTCACCATGGTGCCTGCCACAAGAAAGCAGACAGAAAGGCAGGGAGGGAAAAAAGGTCCTCAGATTACACTTAGAGCCACTGTCAACTTGTCCTTGGGTATTCTGAAGGAGGACCGGAAGCATGCAAAGCTGCTGTTCCAATTTTTACAAGAACCACACAAGGCTCCGTTTCATTGAAGTGAACCTTAAAGCCAGAAATATAGCTAATAGAAGGAAAAACGTGACCAGCTTGATACGTTATTAACCCTTCCAACAGTATCACAGGGAGACATTTCAACGCGTAACTGGAACTCGAAGGATTGCATGGAAGCTAAACTTGCACTTTCATTAGACAGCCGGCTTTCAACAATTTCCTGCATGAATTGTGGGAGCCAAATATACAGGAAAAGGAGAGAATTTCAGCTCAACAAATGCACTACAACCAAGTATAATACCAACCTTGGGACCCCTCTCCAGGATCTAGGCATTTAAATTTCAGGATGTCTTGCAGTATTTCAAGGCTCTGGGGTTTGCACCTTAAGACTCATCGTAAGCCAGCTATAGTTGACAATGAAACGAAACTTCTCTTTGCTCTTTGGGTCACAAAATCAGAAGGCCACATTCTCCATAAAATCAAAAATGGACATTCTTACAATTGTTTGGAAACCATCCTGACTGGCTTGCTGAAACTGAAGCTAGTTAATTCACTTACAGTGAAGGCTTCCCTGAACTCCACCCACTGTGACTCCAGCAATATACAGTACAGCTGCTAACCTGTCAGGAAGCATAGGGCTAGCAAGTCATCTTTCGTAACATGAAGTACAATACTTCAGAACAGCTAAGGAAGTTAAGGACAGACTATTTCCTGACTTCTGCATTTCCAGATCCCTGTAAAAGCCACTTTACCCTACATATATATATATATCAAGTTCATTACTATCACATGCATGTCAACATGTCTATTTTAATGAACAAGCAAGCACCTGCCACACAACCACAACTTCTTCAATATTTGTACTTAACTAAGGATTTAGTTTGATATGTAATTAAAATAAAGGTTACAGAATTTAAAGTCTGCCAGGGAAAAAATTTTTACATTTAACAGTAGTTTTGAGTTCAAGCTTTAAAATATACTTCCTGAAGAACTTAAAATTAAACTTTAAAAAAAATTGTTACAGCTTTCTTGTTTCCAAAAGCCATCTTTCAGCTTGTAAATGACAGGAGTCTGAAAGCGCGTCATTTGCCACATGCTGCAGCTAATAAATAAAAACAAGCCACTTAAGCTTATACCGATTTTTTTGGCCTTTGGAAGTTAATTTGAACCACACATCAAATGGGGAAATAACGGAAACTGTAGTTACCTCTTTTCTAAATAGAACATTAATCTCACTTGTAAGTCAGAGCATTCAAGATATGTAAAAAAAGAAAAAACCCTGGGAATTACATAAGTGACAAGGCCAACTGCTTGCAAAAGAAAAAATTTAACTCATCATCTTACAGGCTGTGTTGTGCAAACAGGACTTTATGGCCAAAGAAATTTAGAAGTCAATGGGACTTTTCTCAAAAAAGATCGCAGAAGAAATTTTGCTCTCTAGCACAGCGATAGAGCAGCACAGAGAAAGCATGATTCCTCTAATGATCCCCAACCCAAGTAAAAGAAAATAACAAGTACATTTTTTGCAGTCACAATCAGAGGCAGCCATCTTAGTGTAAGATGACATTTGTCATTGACAGTTTAGAAAAGTTTTAGGCAATTTCCAATATTACTTCAAACACAAAACCCCTCTTAATGAGTAAGCATACACAAATATCCACGTTTCTTCCTCTTCTGGTTAATAGAAGCTGGAAAGATTGGGAAAATTACTTGATCTTTATCTAGTACTTAGATCTTCAAAGAGTACAAACATTAATTAATTCTCACAACACCTCCCTGTGGAATGCAAGTACCACATTCCCCACTTTGCAGATTAGGAAAAAACACAAATCAAAAGCTGAGTGACAGGAAAATCTTAACAATCTTGGAAAACAATTCCAGCAAAATATTTAAGAAGCCTGAATTCAGCCCTTCTTAAAAGTGTGCTGAACAGTACTCTCAAATCATAGTTTAATCTTGAATCTGGGTATCCGAATGCACATTAAATGTCTATTTGCTTTGCTCAAGTTGCATACAGCAACACTGAGATATTTTAGTAAGATTGCATTTACATCTCCCTACCTACAGAGTAGCTAAAAAGTCAGAAAACATTCAGTAAAAAAATATTGCTCTTACCTTCTGCTACATCATCATCTACAGCGCCTTTCACCTGAGAAAAACACCACTGAATGTCATTTCCTCCTCCAGCTCCTAAAAAACACAATCAAAGAAATGAGACCCCCCCCACAGCAACACAAAGAGCACACAATAGTTACCAACTGAAAATTTCAGACAACATTGTACACGCCTACTTCCTCAGCAACGCTGTCGGCACAATTACAAATTGCCCCTCCCCACCTTTTTCCTTTACAGATATTGTTTTTGTCATTAGTGGTTTGCCAGCGTTCAATGCAACGTTTGTCAAAAACAGTGTAAGCATAAGCAGTAACAGTGATAAAAGCCTCTCTCACCAAAAGCTCGCTGGACTAAGTAACATTGCTACTGCTAACTTGAACTGCGCATTTAAATGAGAGTGCATGAACATCGTATTTCACACGAAGCTTCTTCCTACTTTAGAAGTCGGAACCCTCTACAAACACGCTCAAACAACTCAAACAGTAACTGTCAGAAAAAGCTGTACATTTTTGGAAAATTTCAATCTTTCATTCAATATAAACCAAGCACGCTATTCATTTCCTTCTTTTACAAAAACATTGAACTGAACCTACATGCTAAAGGCTAAAGATAAAAAATTTTACCACAATTTTAGAGTCTCTTCGCAGAAGTAATGAAAGCAATTATCAGCCTTAAAAAAGCAGCAAATCCGAGCAGAAAAGCAAACAAGCAATCTGATGTTAACAAGTTCTACTACCATAGAAAACGGATCGAAGAGAAAACTTCAGGAACATTACTGCCTCAGCGGAAGGCAGTGATTCATTTGAACCCTGCCACCAAAACACACAAAAAATCACCACCCATTTCTTTTGCATTTCATTCTGAGCAAATCACTGCAGGGCTGAGTACATACAGGAAGAGCTGAAATGGGCTTGCCTCTTTTTTTTTTTTTTTTTTTTTTTTGAAAGCCACTGTCAAAATGGAACTTTCCTCAACACAATTCAAACAGGCTGAGCAACAGATGGCATTTACACATTAATCCAGAGCTCTGTTTTGGCTTTTGGGATAACAAAGAATACAGAACGGAGTTCTTCCTTCTTCTACACTAAGTTAAGGGGGGAAAAGTCAAAGACAAGGAAATCAGAAGCCCCAAAATCATCCTTCCAAAAAAGACCAAGTGTCTCAGAATGTTAATTGAAGTGCTGGAATACAATCAGAGCCCAGCCAGCATTTTTTGCTTCCTTGATTTCTTTTCTGAAGGATTATACACATGCAAGCTACATAACCTGACAAGGTGAAGGCAAGTACAAGCATCCATCTATGCACGAGATGTCAAAATGCTTTTTGCAGATACATGGGAAAGGCTTGCCACACACATCTCTCTCCCATTCTCCAAAACCCGTACAACCCATTTTCCTTCCTCTCTCCAACCTCTCCATTTGTCATTTAGCAGCTGGCACCATGGAAGCATTTAAAGGGGACAGCTTGTAAGAAAAATCACTGCTCTTTCTACTTAAGGCTAAAATTCTATTTGTCATAGAATTTACCTGAACCAAGTTGGCACTCCCCCCCCCCCCCAACTAAAACAAAAAGAGGAGGGTGGAGCATGTGCATATGGTGTAGGGAAAAAGGCAAAGCACAAACCTAGTACAGCCTCTCGTGCTTGCTCCTCCAAATGCAAAGCGCTGAAAAGACACTTCATTTGCAGAGGAGGGGGATGAATATATTTCCAAATGAAGAAATCACAAGGAAAAGTAAGAAGGAAGAGATACCTTATGCATACACACTTCTAGCCTACCAAGAGCACTTTAGGATGCAAAATGGGGAGCAAGCACAGGAAGGAATGAGAAAGAAAACACAGTAAGACCTGTATTATTTAATTACATCCTGTACCCAATTTTACTCTCATTTGCAGATGCTTAAAAGCTGCACCCTACAAAAGGGTGCAATTGTACTCTCGACACAAGCACGTCTGCACCCTGGAACACCTCCCCGTGCACAGCAGCACTTCTCTGCACAGTCCTCCTCACTAACTCCACCTGAGAAATAAATGCAACATACAAGCACGTATACAAATTCAAAAAGCCTGTGGGGGGGGGGGGGGAAAAGAAAAAAGGCAAAAGACCCACCCTGTCTGCAAGCCTCCTGCATACTGAACTTCAAAATACACCACTTCCCCCATCGAAGCCCCTCCACCTTGCTTCTTTCATGTTGGTGGGTTTTTTTTCCCCGATAAGGGAGGGAAAGGAAGAAGGGGTGGGTGGGAGGAAAGCACGATTTCCCAGAAGGGGGGGGGGGGGGGAATCAGGAACGCGCAGGCGAGGCGGAATGGGAGAGCGGGGACGGGGGAGTGAGCGAGGCAGGGGCAGTCGGCACGCCGGCAGCCGCGGCTCGGGAAAGGCAGAGGCAGGCTGCGAGGCATTCCGCGAGCTGGGCAGAAAACCCCAGCGAGCCGGGGCAGGCGGGGGACGGAGGCGGCGCTGCCCGCCGCCCCCGGCCGGCAGCCCCGCCGCCCGGCCGGCAGGCCGCTGCCGCAGCCTCACCTGCGCCCCCCCCGCCCGGCGGCGGCGGCAGGGGCCGGTGCCCCGCGGGGGCAGCCTCCCCTTACCTGCCATGTTGGGCTCGCGATAGCGGCCGCGGCGGGTCGGGCGGTCTCGGCGCTGCGCGGCGGGGCCGCCGGTGCCGGGCGGGGGCGGCGGCGGGGGGCGGATGGCGGCGGATGGCGGCGGGGGTGCGGCCGGCTCCGCTCCTGGGGCTGCCCCCGCTCCGCGCCTCGCTCCGGCCCCCCCCCAAACGCTCCACTTTCAAAATGGCGCCGGCCGAGCTGGGGGTGACGTCACCCCGCGGGGGGGCGGGCGGGGCGGGGCTCCGGAGAGGGCGGGGCGGCGCGGCCGGTCCCTCGCCGCCGCCCGTAGGGCCCGGCCCGGCGGGCGGCATGGCGAGCCGCCGGCGGCCCGCACCCCGCGGCAGCACGCCGGGCTTCGCCTGCCGGCGGTCCCCTCGGCGCTTGGGCTGGCGGCAGCCGCAGCGCCGGGCCTTTTCCGGGGGCTCGTCCCCTGCAGGGAAAGGCTCCTCCGAGGGCCCCAATTACCTCCGTCCCCTACCTGCTCGGCAGGATGCTTTGCAGGCTCACCCTTTATTTCGCTCATTCACTGACTCTCCCCCTTGCTTGCCGTCGTTGTTTGGTTTGGGGTTTTTTTCTTTCCTCCACTCCCTCACTTCCTTCTCCTGCCATTTCCTCTTGCAGCAGCTCCTCGCCGTAGCCACATAACCTGTTTGATGCACATTTTCCACCCTCTTGGATGCTTTCCATAACGTCTGCAGACTTGGTCTCCTATTTCACTGGAGAACCCAAGCGCGTCTTCGCTATTCTCACTGCTATTCCCTGCATACACCCAGCCGTGCTTCTGAGCCATTTTTAGCCTCCATCCACCTTTCACGCTGACAGCCAGCAAGATCTACAAAGAAAGACTTCCAGCCGAGCCCGGCTTGGCACAACTCCTGCTGGCTCAGAAAGGATGAAGGCTCCTTTTTAGCTCACTGGGTCCCAGTTAAAGTCTCAGCTGTAGTTAACATACAGGACTTGGATAATTGATTCAGTACAATCTATTTAAGATCTTGTGAAAGTCATCAGTTTCCCTTCACAGATGTTTGTGCAAACGTTTTCTTTCTTCTCAGGCTGGGGAAAGCTTGCTAATCCAGATTTCACTTTGAGATTCATGAGCTCATCCTGCAAACCCAGCACTGCCACAAACTTGCAATATGCCTTGAAACAAGTCTCCTAAGTCATCATGTACACTAACTTTGTGTTTCCAGCTCAAAACACGCAAGAGACTGCTTTTCTTAAACGAAAGACCATTGAATCCTTAGTCAAGTACAGCACAAAACACAGAACTGTGGGAACTGAACACCTCCTAAACAAACAAACAGTCAGGCTCGCAATGTTTGAGAGTAAACACTGGGAACCCACAACTAGGTTGGATTATAGGCTACTTTCGACAAACGCAGGTTTATCTCTACATCCCTGATAAAGATTGCACATGCAAATGAAAACAATCTTGGAAACAATAATAACGTTTGAAAGAGCACTCAACACGTGGCATTCTAAAGAACTGCAACTCACCTAAGTTTGGGAATATCTGGAACCAAGTACTTTGCTTAGTCCATTTTGAGAGCAATCCAAAAATCTAAAAATAAACACACTGCAAGTTTGAAAACATTCACAATCAAGACAGGCTCTTTTTGGACCACTACAGCATGAAGGCCCTTCTCTTAACACCCAGGTCCATGTTTCCCAGAGCTCAAGAAAAAATTCACTCAGTTCTACAAATTTGTGGCCGTGTTTAGTCAATACCAAATTCAGAATGAAAACTGGCATTCCTCATTTTTCAGGATTCCTTAAAAACATCCTTTTCAACCCTAACCAGAATTGTCCTGCAGCCATTTGGCAGGAAAATTTGCAAATAAAGTCCAATTCATCCATTGCCTTCTGTACAATTACTGCAGAATTTGGCCCTCATAGTAGAATGAGCATTGTTTCAAGAACTTCTGTCACTAAAAAGAAGGGGGCAAAAAGACCTGCAATGAGCTCTGTAATATAAATTAATGAAGCTTTAGTACATACCTTATAATTAAAACAAAATCCCTCTTAGAAAAGATTTAATATCATGGTGCCACAAGGATGGATCATAATTCCAACATTTCAGGTTTTTGTTTTGAACTAACTGAGCTACAGAATATAATGAAGTATAATAAATAATTAACATTAAATTACAGCCAGGGTAATTAGTAAGACATCTTGGGAATCACAATCTTTGCTTGGGTGTTCACTTGCTTGTTAATTCAGACAACACAAGCATTCACACTAGTATGAATGGTTAGTGCAAATTAGCAAGAATGCATTTTGCAGGTCTGATTCAAAGTTCGTAAGCACATACTTACGCCCCTTTGATTTCACTGGAGTGTAAGCATTTGTTCAGGTGCTCTGGGGAGACAGTAACTGTATTATGTTAAATTTATACACAACCACCAACAGCACAAAGCTTTAATGAACATTTATCTACCCTGATCATGCTTTAATTACTAATGCTTATGCTACAGACAAACCCCTTCAGCTCAGACTAAAGAACATCTCCAGGAAATGGGAGGGACACAGAGGGAGAAGGATCCACAGAAAAGCATTTCTGGTTGTATTTGTTAAAGGCCAGTGAACTACATACAGAGTGGTCAGTTCACAGCAGCGTAAATCAGGAACTGTAGAAGTTAGAACAACTTAAAAATCAAAATGTAAAATGTGACTGGCAGCCAATAAAAATAGATATATTAATGTCAAATCACTGATCAAAGGCCCCAAAGAAGAACTCTATCGGCAACTCATTTTGTATCTGCTTTAGTTTCCCAGTAATTTGACCCGTTAGATAAGACTATAATGAATTACAACAATTCAGTTTAGAAATAAAGGGAGTAATTATCACCAAAATTATCACTGGAATTTAGTAATAGCTGAGCCATCTGAGGTCGTATGCAGGTTAACATCAGGGCAATGTAATTCCCTACAGCAGTCTCTTCTGTACTTCATTCTGTCTAGCTTGAAGTGTCTCAGCAAGACGTTTCCATTGCTTTTCGGGAGAGCGTTTCACAGCCTAACAGCCTTTGCTCCTAGAAAATGTTTGCCAATATTCACCCCATGTTTCCCCATTCTTAATTTCACATAATTGTCTCTACGTGTGTAGCCACTTAATTAACAACCATTATCAAAACAGTGCTGAGTCACATCTTAATACTGCCACATGGAAGTTCATGCTTAACAAAAGGTCAGGCAGACCCTGATTCTGCAATGAGGTTCAGGCAAACTCACAGGGTAAACTGCATGTGGTGCAAGTCCCAACCCATCTAAGCTCTTCATGTTACATCAACGCCAGCCTCGCTAGAGCAGGTAGGCCCTTAATGCTATTTGCAGTGTGCCTGCTGCCGTGCCAGGAAGTCTTCTGTGGGCATGCAGAACTTTCATTTGCTTTTTCTGACTGTCAGGCTTTACTCGGCCCGAGTTCATTTCAACCAGGTCCCACCTGTAAAACCCCAACTGCCCGTGGCCAGAGATTTTCACCTAAAACCACGGTTTAAACAAAGGTTTAAGCATTTCTAGTTCCTGCCTCACTATCCTAAACTTGAACACTACAAAGACATATATTGCGCCCTACTTCACTAGAGCAGTTCCACCAAAGTCACTGGTTTTTATTTTTGGAAAGGGAAAAAATGAAATTAAAGTTTCTGTCAGTTCTGAGCGTCTGTACTGTTGGGCAAATACTCAGAAGTGGCATAAAAAGTCATCCTCCTCTGATCAGTCACTGGGCAGTTTAGTTTAAGTATTAACAATGATAAAAAGCAGAAGAGGATGGTACACAACTTTCAGTTCATTTCGCAACTGCCAGTAATTTTCTAGAGAGCCATTTCCCAAACAAAACAATGTAACAGTACTATCTAATAGTTCTGTAACTGAGTGCCCCAAACTACTCATCATTGAGCAAACTTATGCAATGAAAGCTCCCTAATTCTGGTAAACAAGCAGCTTGTGTCATGTCAAAAGTGTAAAGTTCATTGGATTCAAGCTCTGCTATTACAAGGGGAAGCCTCAGCATTTTCTTTCAGAAATTACTAAGGCTTTTTTTGTTCTTAACTTTAGCCTGGTGCAAGCAAACAGAAAAGCTAATTAGGCTTGGAAAGAATTTTGTATGTTCATTAAAGTAGTAGTTTGCAAGACAGGTTTAAAACCAGCTCCAAAATTGATTTGTTTAGAGCAGGTCTAAATTGCA
Source organism: Gymnogyps californianus (assembly GCF_018139145.2). NCBI lineage: Eukaryota > Metazoa > Chordata > Aves > Accipitriformes > Cathartidae > Gymnogyps > Gymnogyps californianus. The sequence continues at coordinate 4,591,130 of NC_059493.1, read as the reverse complement.
ATGATTGAAACCACAATTTGCAAAATATTAGTTTCATGGATTATTTAAGCGCAATTTGTACAGGATTCATGCACCTGAATTTTGGCAGGAGTTTTATTTTAAAGCAAGTGCAAAAATACATGCAAGGATACAGGGAAAACGAGACTTCTGGAAAAGAAGAAAGGTCTTAGAGGTAGACAGGAAGCACCTGTTTAGAGGGAAGAAAACAAGTATTTTTCTACTAGGAGGGCTTGTTTGGGAGGGTAGGAGGTGTCCCAGTATTTTGGGGTTAGAAATTAAGAAAAGAGGGATAACCTGAGATACATAGAAAAATTATGTTCTTATTATTTTTAAGTCTCTTACTACATTTTTTTTTACAAACTGTAGTTAGTTCTATGGGAGGATGAGTCCAACCAGAAAAATAAAAGAACTGTTACGGGAAGCTAACAATCCTATTGAAACTAAAACTGCAACCATAGGAGAAGACAGGAGATTCACAAGACCTAGATTTAGCCCTTCCTGTAACTTAGTAGCTACAATTAACAAAGCATATAGTTCAGGATAACCTGGCACTTCGAATCTTCCATCTCAGGATAATTTGGACACAACTTAGAACTCTGAAACCTACTAGCAGTAGGAAAACCAAAAAAAAAACGAAACAAAATGAGAATAGTCATCCTAAACTAAGCACCATCAACACAAGGCAAGGTACTCAGAAAGTGTTTTTATTCTAACAGGAATAATTAAACACTGAACTACATTGCCAAAAAGATCTGCAGCACATCCACTACCAGGCACTTTTAAGAGCAGGTTAGATAACCACCTACTGGGAATAGTCTAAGTAGAGCTGCTCCCTGCCTAAGGGTAAGAGATGCCTTAGTCCTTTCCAGCCCCAGTTTTTACCATTCTACAGAGAAACCACATTCTTCGGCTTGAAAACACAGGTTCTTTGTACCAGTCACAAAATCAAGATACACCAAAACCAATAAATCCATACTCGGGGAATACTTTAAAAAGCATTAAGATTTCCTTCTCCTATTAGTCTTTAGAAAGGGGATCATTAACATTCCTCAGTCTCTTTGAATACATTGAGATCAATGAAAGGAACATAACAGCAATACCAACAATTATAACAACAAGTTATCGGGGGGGGTGGGGGGGGGAACAACACTTCATGCATAGACTTAACTGATAACATGCTGCATCTCTAAGAAGCGCAGAGTAACTCTCAGGTGAAAAGAGCCTTAGCTGTCACCACCTTTATGAGGCACATGCAGGAAGGGGAGGAGCTAAGACACAACTGCAAAGGGCCTTGGATAGTTTTTGTTTGGGGTTGTTTTTTGGGGGGGTTTCTTTAAACCTCCAAACGCTCATGGCCTATATGCAGAAATATTTCTTTTTGGGGAAGGACTGCAGTGTTATTGGGGGATCAGAAGTGTTCATTTTTCCTTACTAATAAACCTACATAGGTGATCTAAATAAGTGAAAGGGAAGCCTCAGAAACTTTTATGAAACAATTTTGCTTAACAAAAGCAGGAAGTTTAAAGCCAGTGTGTTAAAAACACTGCCGTCTATAGGATTTCCCTGTTATTTTAATAGTGGGATTTCGCATCTTCTATTTTAGATTCTTACTGAGGCGAAGTACTTTTATGCATTAATTAACAAGCTATTATTCTTCACTATGAGCTGGAAGAATTACACCTGCATAGGTTTATTTCAAAAGGGATACGTAAATACAAGTCTCAGCTCAAGCCCTGTAGTTATTTTGTATGTATCACTGAAGCCATTGTTACTAAAACATACATAAAAAGCCAACTGATCTAAAAAGAGCATGATCAGCTCTTTGGAATCGTGTTTTTGTACTTTGAAGAAGCCTGTAATTTTACTAGCATTTTGCAGTAAGAAGTTAATTGCTAGCTCTGTGTGGTACTAGCAGGGTGTATGAACTTATCACATCGATGATCTGACTTTGCCAGGAGAAATGTTCCTTAAAAATCATGGATTGTGGGAAGTGATGATTAAATATATAATTTGGAATAAAATGCCACTGTAGTCTTTGAACTCAAGCATTCTTGCTCTTGATCCTAGGCTCTAGTCAAGTCTTGTGCTTTCAATCAGCTTGGTTTTGCTAACTTCTCATGGTATTTAAAAGATGTGAACAGATTGATGTCGTAAGCCCTGGAATCATAGAAAGACATAAGAAATTCAGCTGATATTTTTCAAGGATTTTTTAGCTTTTGATTCCAGAGAGAAGTGTGAAAATGAGACTTCTAAAACAAAACAAAAAAAAGAAAGGGGGAAAGCAAATGCAAAGAGCCTAAAGATATTATCTATTTAAAACTCTCTTGATTCTTAAGCCATACTGTAAGTGGAAGTATTAGTAGTAACTTACTCTGAGTAGTAACACTATGGCTCTAGTATTGCTTAAGTCACACGTGCAAAACATGACGTGTGCAGGTAACTAGCATGATTGGCTTTCGTCATTCATTAACTTACTCCTTGATGTATGAGTTCATTTACCTTTTGGTTTTGTTTTTCATTAACAAAGCACAATATTTCTAGGGTATTTTTTAAGTGTTTCAAACTTTCTTTAATTTAGCAAACATTGTTCAACTATGTGCAGCTGAAACTGTTCTGAAACATTCTTCGCTTGCTTTGCTTTGTCACACAGTTCTTCTGGTAACAGGTTTGTAACAATCTGAAGGTAATGCCAGGAATGAACTGAGAAGGGAAGGAAGGGAGGCCGAAATAGCAGAATGAATTGTTCCATTCACATGGCTTTTCTGCTAGGGAATAAGTTACCATTGTAAACAGGAGAGAGGTGTGGTTTGCAGATCGGACAGGAAATCCTTAGTTCTGATCCTTGCTGTGTTGTTGATTCCCTTGGAGACCTTGAGCAAATGCTTTCTGTTCCTATTTTTTTTATTGGAAATAAACTGGGGATGATAGCACTTAACTAGCTTATAGGAGCAGTCTTTCAGTTAAAACATTTATAACATGCTTTAAAAACAGCTCATGGCACACAGGCTTGAAATCAACTTGGCTACTTGTCTGAGGCTATTTCCTTACCCTGCTCTGAAGACCAGGGACCTTTGGGGGCCCAAGTCACCAGTGCGCATGTATAGGCTTTGTTTTTCTCACTTGTAACAATGCAAAGCAGATGCTTTACCAGGGATATAAGGAAATGTAGCCTCACAACCAACAGCCACTGTCTGGTGTGATTTGTGGTCAGGCAGTCTTCTCTGCCATCCTTAGCACACACTGTGGCTGCGTTTAGCCCTGTTGTAAACAGATTTCTTAACTTCTTTCCCTTGGGTTGCAGGGAGCACACTTAAGAGTGAAGATGTCTGAGAAGGGGTTATGGCTGCGGAGAGTATGTTCCTTAGGAGGACTCTTCTGCATGTCAGGCCCTCATTAGAAGCCACACACTCTAGTTGTTGAGCAGTGTGGCAGCCTCTTGTGCCCTGAGACCCCACATACCAGATGCAGCTGTCTGGCAAGCTGCTCAGCTGTGTCTGATGTGAAGGGCCCTGGAACCAGCAGATGATGGTGCTGGGCTGGGAATACTGAAGAAGCATAGAGACTGGAGGTGTGACAGCCCTGCATGGAGTCTGGGCAGAGATTCTGGTTTTTTAGTGCAAATTCTCTGTATCGATGTAAACGACTGTGTAAGCAATGAATCAGACTTACAATCTTATCATCCTACTTTAATCAGGGAGAACCTGCAGTAACATAGTCTACTAACAGCAGCATGGAAAGGTGAGAGTCCAGACTCCTAAAAAGTATGCCTTCACCTCAGGCTTCTCACTTTTTCTGTAACTAGCGCTTACAGCTAGAATTTCAGAGTTACCGAGCACACACAACTCATGCTAGTCCAGAGGAGCCCATGGAAATGTTTCTAGAACTGAGAGACAATTTTCTTTCATCACATAATTGGAGAAGGAAAACTCATTAAACAGTTGTCTGTTACTTACCAAACCTTGTTGGCTTTTCACTTAGCTGCAAGCATTTTGAGTTGTCAAAACTGATGACAACTGTTGCTGAAATTTAGAGAAGAACTCTCTCAGTATTCTTATTTGTAACTACTTCTATTTAAAAACTCATTTAATCCTTGCTCTGAAAAGCTTTGTAAACTAGGCTTAGTTTGAAAGACATCTCGCTTTGAGAACCTAAAGAAACTTGGTCCTGGTTTGCATATCACTTGTCCGGAGCATGATATGCTATCCTGAATTTAGCCATGAAGTTTTACATGTGTAGAACTCTATTCTCTTTTAGTGCTTAGTTATAAGAATCCACCTGACCAGTGGGAATCTCCCTAGTTAGTCCAAAGACATCTTCCGATGTTTGCAGGATCTGTTTTTCCCATGCTTCTCCATTCCTTCTTATGTATTTTCCACATATTCCCCTACTTCACTTCCTCCCCTTCCCCTTCAAAATTCAAACCGTATCTTTCATCCTCAGAGAAGCCAAAACAGAACAAAAGTTGCAGCAGGCCCAGCCATTTTCCTTTCATTTTGTCTCCACTGTGCAAGTTACTCTGCATGGAAGCACCAATGCATGCAGATGACCAAGTAACTCTCATGTGGTTTTCCAGATCAGAACTCTGATCACTAAATTATATGCTCATGCTTTAGACAAAGTCATTCTCAGCTTGGCAAATGGGAAGCTAATTACAAGACACCAATGAAAGAAACAGTTACTTGGAATTAAGCCTGCCAATATGTCTCAATATTACTGCCACAGACAACTGCTGCCAACCAGGAGGAAAATTTAGCACTTTCTTCAAAGACCCCAGAACTGCAACACATTCAAGGTCTGCAGTAGAAGATACGGCTTAAAGTAGCTGTGTAGTGAGAACCCCTGAGAAATAGGAAAAAGGCAGGTTGTTTAACAGTGATACTTAATTGGCCTACCCTAGAGACTATTTAAAAATCCTAGACCACAGTAAGCCCTGAATTACTCTGCTTATTGACCTTCCCCCCTTTCCCTTTCAGTGCCTTTATCTTCTTTGCACTTACTTCACTACCTGGAATAGAACAAGTTTTCCTTTGAGGTTCCCTGTACATACTGTTTTTGACGTGATCCTGTTTCTTGCTTTCTCTGCCAGTAAACACATCTGGGTACTTCTATCCCAGGAAAAAAAAAATAGCATTTATTTTTTAAACTAGAAGTTACTTTGTAAAAGACTCCAAGAGGGAACGAAGAATAGAAAAGTAAACAACTCCTTCACTGATACTTGATTATCAATTCTTTTACCTACATGAATCCTGTTCTTAGGCAAACAAAAGTATGCAGAAGAATATCAGAACTTCCTGCTTCTAAATCATCAGATTAAATTGTCCATTTTTATTATTGTTATTCTATTTCTATTCTCTGTTGTTTGATTAAAACCAATATACTCTCAAAAGGGTATATTAAACATCATGCAGAAATGCTTATAGTTTTGGCTAATAGCTAGCCTTTCTGAAAACCACATCAGTTCTAACACTTGGGTTTAGACTTAAAGCTGATCTTTCCTGGCATACAAGCAGCTTAAATAGTAAGCAGGAGAAAAACGTGGAAATGTGGATTTCCACTCCTCCTCCCATAAGGCACTGGTATTTTCTCTAGCTCCATCAAAATCTCTTTGCTTGTGTTTCACTACTCTTTGTTTAGCTGTTGGTTACCCCAGCTGCACAAACACGAGATATGTGCTCCATTCCCTCCTGGAGGTCAAGTCTCTGAGAGTGAACATGCACAACCCCAAGACCTTTTGGCATGGGGGCACCTCAGCCATTTATGATCTATAGTTAAATTCCCACCTTCTCATCATTCTATCATCAAACACTGATTTCAGAGTCCTCGGGGGGGAGCTGGTGCCTTCTCTGACACAAGCAAAGACTGGGCACACAAACCTGAAATTTTCTTGATATCATCACTGCTGCAGTGTTCATTTAAATGTGAATATGTAATAAAGTGAATTTCAGAACTAGAAATGTTATCGCTAACCTAGCACAAAACGTAATAATGATTTGAGTATGTTGTGCCTTTTGCCCACTCTCACAGAAGTCAATATAGACAGATCTTCATTAGTTTCAGTGACATTTAGATCAGGCTTTATGTACAGACCCTGCCAACAACTTTAAAATCAGGTGTTGACAGGTGAGCAGGATGTTTTGCTGAAGTACAAAGAGGGAAATCTTGGTCATGATTCACATATACATGTATAGGTGTAAGTATCACCATTTGTCTTCAAGTAAGAACTATAGAGGTTTTAATACTTGCATGGCATATCTAGGTAACAATGCGAAGCATAGTAAACAGGGACAGATAGATCCAAAAGGCATCCAGCTATCTTTGAAAAGAGCCATCCATATAAACTGTGTGGAATGCAGAGCATGGTCACACGAGGACACAAGATCCAGTTGATACATCTAACAAGTCACTACACTGAGATGCAATAATTAGTCACATAACATTTGCCTAGTGTGTTGCATGCAAAGTGAAATGAGTTCATCTGAGCCACTAGTGCAAGCTTTCATTATTAAAAAGTGGTTCAGGTTGACTCTTTATTTTGCTTAACAGTAGATTGAGAGCTTGCATGGAGCTAGAAGTATTATTCCTAGCATTAAGTCAGACCACTGGGTAAAGCTACATTTCTGCAGTTTCATTGTTTTTCCTGTATGGTTACTGAAGTAAAAAGTAATCTTCTCCCATCCCTGCTGCTTAAACCAAAATGATGCTCACATATTCATGCTCTCTGTCTGTCCACTTCCCCACAGTAGCTTTTGACTCAATGATCAATTCCAATTAGGTTTTGTAGTAATGGCTGCTTCAAGGATATTCAGCTGCTTACAACTTCAAGAACATGGGACAGAGCTTAAATTTTCACCTGCTCTGACAGAGGCTGCACAGTGAGTTTGGGCCTTATTAAACTCCAGAGAATCCACACTGGAAAAGTGGTGTTAAAATGTTTCATCTGTGGCAAACGCCTTAAAGTTTGCATCATACTAGGCAGCAGAGAATCCAACTATGAGGCATATATGTCTTGGAGACCAGACTTCCCAAGTTCTCCTGCTTACAAAGCTGCTTGTTTTTGGCTTTTGCTCTGTGTAGAGCCTCCCCTACTTGCCTCCTGTTGGTGACATTGAATCCAAGGCTGAATAGCCCTGAGGCAGAGAACCACAAGGTTAAAGTCAGTTTGTCACATTCCATGTTCTACCATAATTGCAGAAAGTTATAAGAAAGTGGAAGGCAAATGACAGATACTCTTTGAAAATACAGAGCTGTTCTCCAGGCAAATGTGAGCCACAAAAGAGTACGCACAATCAATGCCAAAAAATTACCCTCTACCCAAAAAGTTTTCTGGCTTGAGAGAAACTTCATCTTTCCAAAACTTGGTTACAGTCCAAACTGGACAGCAACTAGAAATGTTTCCCACAAACTGGAAGTTCCCTCGACTCTGTGGGGGCTCTGCGAAATCAACAAGCTTATCAGTCATGTTTCCAATAGCAGGCAGGAAATTACCAAGAACATCAATTCACTGAGCAACTACAGAGGGTTCCCATGATACCTGACTTCCCACAAAACTGCCAGGATAACTATCTTGCTGCTAAACACCATAAGCCTTCATGATCCAGGTCTCTAAATCAAGCTAAGCAAGGTACTGGCTTCTACACCAAAGGGATCAGACACTCTTCCTCCACAGACCCTGTGGAAACAAAACTCTGGTTCTTCTGATCAGTCCTGAGCAGTCCAGATTCAGCAGAAGGGAGGCTGTGATTGCATTGATGTTTCTGACAGTAGCAAAGTTCAGTGCTCTGGTTCACAAAACAGTTCTGTAGTTACATGGGCACACAAGAAGGGTGCAGGAACAAGTCAGGAATAAGTCAGTTACATGCAAAAGTTTAAGGAGCTGCAGCCTGCAATACTTCAAATGGAACATTTGGGTCTCAGCAAAATAGTGTTTAGTTTCTCAGAGTATATTTGAGCAGTTCTTATCAATATTGTGAACACAATGGTGAGTTTATTCAAACACATTGATGGCAATTGTGCTGTACCATACCTGGAAACAAAGTTAATTATAACATTTTATTTAAAGAAAGGATGTAATATCCATGAAATGAACTAAGATAAAAAGGCAAGGTACAATGTTTTAATTTGATTTTTCCTAGTAAATGTTTCCCACAAGAGACTCAATTTAAGTTCTTGTTCTGCTTGATTCTGCCCAAGATCTTGAACTTGGTCTGCCACATTGCAAACCAGTGCTCTAATTAAATTTGTTGCTGGCCATCATCAGCAAAGGCTGAGTCTTTCTTTCTCTGTACTTTGCCAAACACCAACAAAAGGGTTTTGAAAGGCCCTAGTTTTTCACTACACTGTAAAAGAGTGCATTTCAAAGCTTGGAAAACTTTGCTTTCCAGACAGCATAACAATACAGTGTAAAACTTGTAAAATCTTCTCTGCCTGCTATCACCCAACACTATGGAGACAGGCAGATTCTTTATGGATCCTCAGTAGAATGATGACACAACAAAGATATTGCAATCAAAACTTTGTCTTACCTGGACCCTCAACAAATCAGATCATTTTAAAAAGCTAGCATCCAACACCTTTAACACATTAACTATAACTTCAAAGTACGCATTACAAACTCACTCTGTCCTTGGAGGAAGAAGCCAACCGTGAATGACCACAGCCCCACCACCCACCCACCCCGCCAAACAGCGCCTCACCCCGCGTTTGCAGCTTTTATAGGCAGTGCCCACGTGATGTTACGCGTCCCTGTTCTGCCACGTCTGTCATTCTGATTGGCCCGGGCGCCCGGGACCCCTTTAAAGGAGGAGTGGGAGGATGACCCGCTCCCTTACCGTTAATGGCTGCCTGCCCCACAAGATGGCGCAGCGGGGGTCAGTGGTGGGGGTACGGCCGTAGGCCACCGGTGAGACTGACGCACGGGTACCGCTCTCGGCTCGGCCAAGGTCATTTAGCAGATCAGCGACAGAGCGGAGTGAAGCGTTCTGAGTCTCCTGTCTGGTGTCTTAGCTACAGAGCAGGAGGAGATGGAGTTCTGCAGATGTTCTGAGTGGGTTAATAGCCAGGAGCTCAGAGCGAGGTCAGCTGAGCTGCAAGGTGCTGTGTGCTTTGTGAAATCCTTCTTTGATCTGACTTCAGTTGCAGGTTTTGAGCACTTGAAAATCTCTAGTCACTCAAATCACTTTGGTAATTCATGGAAGAGGCAAGAAGAGATCACAAATTGTGTATTCCTTTCCTTTGCACCCTTGTGTCTCTACTCTCTTGTGCAAAAAGATCCTTTTATTTCTTAAGTCATTTATGTACTCACTTTCATTTTCCTGTGTTCTCATTTTTTGGCTGTGTTTTTTCTCGGTGTTCCTCCTTGTATTAGATGGAACATTGCATAAGGAGGCAATTGTTTGCTTAAAGCAGTATATTGTCCTTTTAGAACAGTAATGAGTATGAGACAACTGGACTTTGGATCTGCCACAAGAAATTAGAACAGCCATCACAGAAAATGAAGCTGCAGTGTTAATTTGCAGAGGTGTTTTCTGCAGCAGCTTGAAAGAGACTCCTTGTCTGCTTGCTGTTTCTTCTCATTTCTCTGTGTAGTGCCAGCATCAGCGTAACTGTTGCAAGCAGCCTGGGTGTAGCACTAGTTTCATCCAATGCTGCCAAATTTGCAGTTCCACAGAGCCTGGCCACTCCTTCCTTCCCAAGTTGTAGGAAGCTGCTGATTTCAGCGTGGTGTTTGCCATCCACACAGCATGGATTATGTGATGCAGAGTGCTTTAAGTAAAATGGGTCTCCTGTGGAATAAGTACCTTGCTTTTGTTGTGACTGTGATGGGTGTTTTATTTACCAGGAAAGCCCTGTTGCCACAAGTGAATTCTGAAATGTATTAATTCTGGATGCATCACCAAATTCCTCTGTAACTGGTGTGACATTGGTCTTGAGGGGGAGGCTGGGGAAGCAATAAACAGTGGATTGGAAAATACCATCCACAGGGCCCAACCTGACAGCCATAAATTTGCATGAACTAGAATGATGTTTATCCAGTGTTACTCCCTGCATTTAGAAAAGTGGTTTTGGCTATGAGACAACTCAAACCAAGATCTCCATGAGGAGCATTCCAACCTGCCTAGGACTTCTGTTGACAGCAGTAATAAACCATCAAACCTTTGTTTTCCCAGTGTCTGATGTTTCTAGGACCCCTAAAGAGGGCACAGCTACATGCACTGTTAAATATTGTTGTTGTTCCTCATTTTGTTCTGATACACATCAACAAAACAAAATAATCCAGACTAATGTTCCCACTTGCATCTTGTCAAAAATCATTCCAGAGTTGAATGTGAAGGTAAAAAAAGTTAACTGATCTTGGAAACAAGCTTTATTCCCTAGTGATCGGTAGTCCCAGTGATTATATAATACTTTTTAAGCTGAAACTGCCTTTTTTGCTTTACAAGTTGTATCGATTGTAGGATCTGCTTCATGTAGCACTGAAATGCAGCCATTTCTGGGGTAGATTTTGAAATCTGTTTAGTGAAAAAGATTACAGCACAGATCGAAAAGGGACTGATCCTATAGTTTTTCTTTATAAAAAAAGGTAGGTTCTTAATTAGAAGACTGACAAGGGATCTGGATTTTGTTCTCTGTTGTGTTTCACATATGTTGTGTGAGCTAAGCAAATAATCTAATTTCTTCCTTCCTTTTTTCTAAAAGCAGGAACAATAATGGCTTCTCTAGCTAGGTGCATGCATTTGGGTTATCTTACTGCATCTAACATTAAGGAGCCTGACTTCTTTTTGCTACACGAATGACTCTATAATTGCTATTTACTAAGTAAGACCTGAAATTCTTTTGGAGCTATGTGTAAAATGTATGCTGGATAAGATTTTATGTGGTGTCAGAAAAATTGTAAAAGAAAACAAAATGCAAACATCATATAAAACTATCTGGGAAATTCAAGGTAGGGGGTAATTACCCTTCATGGAATTTGGCCAAGAACAAAGAAAACAACTCTCTGAACAATTTTTGCTAAGATATGCAGGTATCATAAGCTCTTTAGAAATACTTAACGTGTGGAGGAAAATAAAGTCATTGCCCCTTTAAATGTATACAAGTAGTCAGGATCTTGTTTTTTAATTCCCATCTGAGAAGGTGTAGAATTTCAAGGGATGTGCCAAGCACGAGGACATGATGCTAGATGGCTCCAAACAGAATGGACGTTTGCTTGGTTATTTTTGGACACATGAGGACTTTAGTCAATGACGCTGGTGTTGCAGCTGTAACAAAGAGAGGCTTCTGTTTTGTTGTGGAGATAAAACTTGAGTGGATGCATGGAGGAGGGGAGGAAAAGAAGAGGAAGACGGGATGGCATGACCCATATCACGTTTTGCTAACAGCGTTAATTCATTGTTTAATTAAATAGTTAATTGAGTTCAGTGTGTGGACTAGATAGAACAATTAATTGTGGGCTCATTGCATTTTTCAATTTGTTTTAAGAAAACAGAAATCAATTCATCATCATTCCCTGAATTTTGCTTACCTCACAGAGCACTGATCTAATCAATGTGACAGATACTAGCTGCCCTTTGTAGTATTAATGGGTCATGGTAGAAAAGATTCCCATGCTTTAGGGAGACTATTTAGAAAAGACTGGGAAAATGTACTAAAATAGGAATGGCAATTTGTTTCAGGTCAGTTTTTAAAAGAGGGAATTTCAGTGTAATAGTTGAAGTGGGGAGGAGACTAGGGAGAAGAGCTTGACTGGAAGGAAGATGTTGGAGAATCATGAAAACAAAAAAAAAATCTGATTTTTTTTAATTTTTAGGAATATCTAAAGGAAAAATGCAAACATTCCCTTATTTTTAGTGGGAATGTGGGCTGTTTGTTAAAATGCTATGAAACAGGAGGGAAGCCTAGAGAAGTTATAACTAACTTTCAGACCAGTATAGTAAAAATATAAAATATTCATTGTCAAAATGAGAATTTATGTGAGGCTTCCAGTTAATGTTAAGTTTTTGTTAAGTTGTGATTTTTTTGAGGTAGGGGCTTGACAAAATTCTCAAAATGCTTCAAATGAAAACTTAAGTGGAAAAAACCTGGCTCTTTCCCCTTTGAAATTTGTTTTGGGTCCCCCCCAAAAATAAATCCTAGACGGGCTTGGTCAGGTCTCTCCCATTTATATGTTCACAAAGGTATGTGGCATTTCAGTTAATACTGTCATCCAGGAATACTTCCAAGTTCTTCAGAGCAACTCAGGGTATTTGTCCTTGATGTACCTAAGGTTAACATTTGGTGTGTGGACAGAGTGTTAGCTGTATCAGGATGGCAAGGAGGTTTGAGATGGGAGTTCACAAGTTCTGGATAATTTCTATTCTAAGTCTCGGTTGTCAAATGATGAGCCAGCACTGCTTGTAGAACAGGGAATGTCTTCTCTTCAGCCTTCTCTAAAAATATTGGTTTATACTTCGCAATTTTCTCCTTATTTTTTAGGATGAAATCAGCCAGGAGAGGGAAGCAAAAGCATAACCAGATGAGGCAGATGTGAAACAGCAGCAGTGAGATAATAGGCAGCTTCCTTCGGGACATTTTTTGCCAGTATCTTAAAAACAAGATGTGAAAGGGTAAGCAGGAATTCTGAATCACATGCACATATGAAGCTGATTAAGCAGAGGCCTGGGTAGCTGAGGAAAATCAGCTTGTAGAGTCTTCTGCTGCTGCTGTGTGGATTGCAGTGGGACACTGGCTTTGTCTACAGTTAAAAGTTATGTTGTAAGTGTGCCTCTGTTGGGGAGTAAGCCCCTAGTTCTCTTCTCTCCATCTATAGTCAGCTGTAGCACTGAAGATGTGTGAATGCCAGTACAACCAATTCAAGTCTCACAATGAAAACTAAATTGTATCAGCTTAAAGTGTGTTTTGTGATACTTTAATGGCATTGGTATTGGAACTTTTGCTCACCTAATTAGTGGTGAAAGAAGAAAATACCATGCCAAAAAGCAGACAAGTTTGATTAAGGGTGCCTGGTGAGAGCAGCTATACAGGTAACACAGTAAAAAGACAGTCCTAGCCTTGGAGGTGTCAGAATTCATTATTGGCAGGATGTTTTCCGAGTGGGCTATGTAGCCCCAGAGTCTCTCCCTAATTTACTCACTAACCTGAAAAAGGTACATATTTGCAAGATTTTTGAAGAAGACAGAGTACGCATTTCCAAAGTTGCTACTCAGTTTTTAAAATATAGGTAACTCCTGTTTAATGTGTACCAGTGAAACTGTGCAGTGATGATAAAATTCAGAGCAATACAATGCCTATTATATGGATGTTAGGGGCACGTAGCAGCTGCTTGCAATGCTGAAAGTCAAAATGAATATTTAACTGGTTTAAAATACTGCAAATAGTGGTCTTGACTCTAGTGAGGTTTGCACCTTTCAGGACTCTTCTCCAGTGCTGTGAAAAGACTGACTTCAGAAATTCTTATATTTCAGGTAGGTTTCTGTGTTAATGTATACAATGGGAAATGAAATTGGCTGGAAAAGGTGAGCTGAAGAGTAGAAAAAGCATTTTATCATTTTTTTCTTGTCTTTACAGAAGTCTTCAACAAAATTGCTGGTTTAACTTCTAAATCAGAGCTAGATTCATGAATCACTGCTGTTTTATTGCTACCCCTTCAATTTTGGGTGGGAAATGTTTTATATAACTGTGCTATGTCACGTTTTCAACTGAGAAAAGACACATTACTTTGCTCCCCCATTGTCCCGAGAGATCTTCTGACCCATAAAAATGATAACATTACATTATACTCTTATATTAGACATGCAGTGAAATAGATCCACTGATTGTTTATCTTCCAAGCAGCTTGAAAGGTGATGATTGAAATTACATACTCCTTCCCTTCCTCGTCACCTCTATTTGTCCCATATCTATCCCTTTAGCTTTTCTGATGTCCCTATGAATAAAGAATGAGCCCTGGAAATCTTTTCTGGATGATCACCCCCAAAAAAGGGCTGCTCATAAGTCAAATCCAACCCACTATAGAGGGTTATTTGGCTCTAAGACTACCTACTGGTTGTTGAACCAATATTTTGAGAGTATTGGTGTACTGTTGTGAAATGACAGTCTTTTTGGTTCAGGCAAGGCTTATTTACATGTGAAACAGCTCTGTAAAAAAAAAAAAAGTGGCTGTGTTGATCTCTTCCTTTCCCCCAACATCTGTGAATAAGTGATTCCCAAGCATACAGAAGATACTATCTTTTCCTTAGAGCATGATGTGGGATGTGCTAGCAGTGCAATCTGAGGAAGCTTGCTTTGTTGCATGCACTATGGATGTAAACAGGGAGCTTCAGGCTGTGGTTAAGCCAGTGCTTTACATGAACCCTAATTTGGTGGTGGCTGCTAATAGCTTCTCACAGGGATTACACCAATTGTTAAACAGCCCATAGAATGCAATACAGGCATATAATGAAGGGATGCGAGAATTACCAAATTCTTTCCAACCTGTGAGCCATTTCATACAGCACGCTTCATATAACATAGCTATCCTTTGAAAGAATTGAATTCTTCCAAAGGCAAAGACACCCCAAAGATGACACTTATGGCAAAAACATGCCCTTTCAGTCTCATAATAACTCTTAATCTTAATAAATCTCTGAAAGTAAAGGCTGGCTTTATTGGTAATAACAGGCCTATTAAAAGCTATAAATTAGCAATACATGTATCCAGTTCATGATTAAGCCTTGTTTGGATGCAATTACAGCCTTTCTACTGGATTTTTTTTTTAATTCATCCTCTAGGTTTGTATGGCTGCCTGTGCTGCGTGACAGCACTGTAGGAAAGTAATTAATTCCTAGAAGGTTTTCCCATAAGGGAGGTTTCTGTCGATGCTGAAGCAACCATACTGCTCATCTGTATTTCTCACTGAAACTCTGCAGTAATGCTGCCACCTATGGAAAATTTCACAGACTTGACCTTTGCAATCTGGCTAATACATTTGCAGCTGTGAAAACAGGATTTGAACATGCACCTCTGATCTGCTGATAAAACTCCATATTTTTTACTGGATCTTTGTTAATCTAGACATGAGGTGGCTCAAATTCTCTTCCTTCCAAATAAATTAGTTTTGAAATTGAAATTGGTTCCGGAAATTGGTCCTTAAGACAATATTTTTGCTTGACAGTGGTTCCTCAAGGCCCTGATGCAAAATATCATTGCCCCATTATGCTAAGTGCTGTAAAAACATCAGAAAGAGCTGGGCAGCACTTCCAGCCCCCATCTTTCCTGACACAGCTGAGGAAGGTGTCAGGAAAAATTCCTTCTTCAGGGATATACCTTACTTGCTGTATGTATATGTTTGCTTTGTATGTACATGATGGGGCAGTTCACATGGCACTGCAGACTGCAATGGGGCCTTGCCCTGTAACTTGGTGCCATTTCACGTGTCAAAGCAGAAACCTGACAGGGATGTTTTGTATTAGGTATGGGAAGAGGCCACATTTTAGGAGTAACAGCTAGGCTGTTACTGCAGGCTCTACAGTTGAAAAGCATGTTTTGGCATTACTGCCCATTTCCCACCCTGGGACCCACAACACACAAGACAAGATGCTGAAAATGTGCCTTTCCCTGCTGAGGGGGTGCCGTGGGAACAAACCCCAAAGGCTTGAGGTAGGGCTATGCCTGCATGTGCCTTTTCCTCAGAAGGCGGCACAGCTTGCCCCCCCCCCCCCC
Source organism: Gymnogyps californianus (assembly GCF_018139145.2). Taxonomy (NCBI): domain Eukaryota; kingdom Metazoa; phylum Chordata; class Aves; order Accipitriformes; family Cathartidae; genus Gymnogyps; species Gymnogyps californianus. Next base: position 4,575,434 of record NC_059493.1, on the reverse strand, counting down.
CCCTTGCACATGGCCTTGGAACAGAGAATTTTGAGGAAGAAGTGAGCAATATATTCATGTTACTTTTTTGTGTTGTGTAGGGGGAAAAAAGTAGCTTTAAAGGCTGTGAGGGGAGGAAGGGAAAAGTTACCTCAGGTGCGAGTCACTTCAGGTGCCTCCACTGAGCTGCTGATTGCTGAGGGGAGCCCTGAGGGGCTGTGGAACCTTCCAGAACTGGGTGGGGCAGGCCCTGGCTGCTGAGGTAAAGTGTCCTCCTTGCCTGGGCTGTAGTCTTGGCTGTCTGGGGTGGTCTTCTCTGTCAAAAAACAACCATGTCAGGATGTTTTCCAGGTAAGAGACCATTAAGTTTGCTGCAGCAGTGTGGTGGGATGGGGCTCACCTTTTGTGGTGCTTGAAAATTTTTTTCTCTGGTTGTGGCTGACTCTTGCTGGTTTGCAGCCTGTGATCCTGCCTAAATGGTGGTGTTTTCTGTTGGGCTTTTGTAATGGTTTGGGAAGGGCTGTAGTTGGGGCTGGGCTGCCCCTTCTTTTTTGTAGTAATAGCTCCTTTGCCCTTTTTGTGGTGTTCTGCATCGTAGGATTGCTAATTCAGTTGGGTTTACTGTAATTGGTGTAATGGTGAAATAATCAGTAGTGAAAGCTTCTCCAGAGTGTCGGTATAGATATCTTGAGGTAAGGCACCAAGGCCTGCAGAAAGAGGAGTTTGTTCATAAATATTCACAAGTGTTCTGGTTCTCTGGTTTAGCTTGACCTCTTTCTCAGTAAATATGACAAATGTAAGATGCTTTTATTACAGAAGAAGTGTCTACATGTAGGGCTGTAGCCACTGTACTTTGTATTCTTATCTATCTAAATCCAAGCTAATATTCCATTGTGCATAAACCATCGCTTCTACAGTTTTTTCTTGTGTGTGTGTTTTTTTTCCCCCCTCATTTCTATCTAATGGGATAGTGCTAGGAGAGAGGGTGTTGTGCTAGAATAGTTTTGAGACTTAGACTAGCATGGATGGGTCATGTCTCTTGCTCTGTCCATGCTAAACAGAAAGAAGGGTGTTATTACACAGAGAATTAAGGCATAAAGGTAGCACAGTTGTAGTATGGTTTTCTCTGATTAGGGACAGGATTTTAGCTGCTCTGTGGAGATGTACTAGACACAGTGGACTCCACAGTGTGAAGTTTTTTGTTTTGTTTTAACCCAATTGTCACTTTTTCAAAGCAAATCTTGTCTACTTGCATTTCCTCAGGGAGGGATTTCTAGATTTCTTTTTTTGTGAATAATCTCAACACTCTAATTCTTGCTTTCCAATCTGAGCATGCGTAGGTGATGGAGGGGGAAGAAGAAAACGGAGGTATAAAATTATTACTTTGCATATGTAATGATAACTTCTTTTGGAGACCCTCTTGGAGGAGGAATATTTATTAGGGCCTTAATCCTGCAAACTGTTTCATGTTTCCTGCATTAGATACTCAACAGCTTGTGCTTTGGCAGCTCTTCAGCTCATCTGTGGAGTGCTGTCACTTTAAGCACAGGAGGCAATGTGAGGAGGAACACAGGGTAAATCCAATCTGGTGTAGATGAGGGCATTGCTGTTGCACTGTCTAGTAGCAAGGAGCAAAGGTTCAAATACTCAGGTGGTGCTTGTAAGACAAGGTTCAGCAATCACCATCATGGGCTTTTGTGTCAGCTTAAAATCTGGCACTCAGTTGCTTCAGGTAAGATTGGGCTTGCAACACTTGGCTTATATTCTTGCTCTTATTAGGTGACTTGCACAAATCCTTTCAAACTTCTTTCCTTTCCTCTCTCCATCCCTTGGGGAAAAAAAAAAGATACTTGGGTATTTCTAATCTTTGTAGACACTTAAAAAATGCAGGATAAAAACTATAGAGACCAAACTGTACTTAATTGAATATGCTGTGGTATGGCTGTGACCTAATTATGTCTGACTCTTAAGTGTATTTCAAGGAGGGTAGTTGTCCCATGTTTCACTTTTGCACATTGAAATATTTTAAGCAAGTTGTTTATTGAGACAAATATCTAAAAATCTAATGTGTTATACAGAAATGTTACAATAATTCTGATCTCCTTATAATAAGGCATAACAAGTTGGTTTGCAAAGTGATTACTCTTTTTCTTAATCTTTCATTAGAAGGCATTAAAGTCTTATCCAGACTGAGTAGTTTCTGGTTAAAAACATAATTATCTAAGCTACCCAATATTAATGCATCATCTGAGACTCTCAAGCAAGAATCAGGGCCCTGCTGAGCCAAGGGATATTGTCACGGATGAGTGATTTAGGATCCTTAAAGAATCTGTAAAAGTGCGACTTAACAGAGTTTGATGGCAAAGTTCACTCTTACTATGTGGGAGAAACGTACAAAGGAAGATCGAGTTAGAGTTGATTTAGAATCATTTGCACAGAGATCGGAGATGCAAAAACATAAGGGAGACCCGTTGAGTCATGAGGTCCAGAATGGACCCCCTTGCTTTTCTTCTCAGAGAGGAGTCTCGGTGCGGCTGGATCCAATCTTAGTCCCAGACTTGGTCAATGGTTTATGGCTAAGGGAATTATATGTGCACCATTGATCCTTTATATCACTTAGGATTTCAAAGTTGAGCATGCTATTAATCACTTACCGATCCATCCAAGCGTCCGGTGTTACTTTGCTCCGAAGTTCAAGCCCTCGGTTTCCCAAAACAGACTCTCAGGCATCCAGTCTTATAAAAATAAATAATTTAATAGAGTGGTACAGCAGCAGTGTCAGCTCCAGCTGGGTACCTCCAGGGAGGTACCAACCTGAACAAAGAAATCCCTGGGCAATTATACCCTTACAGACTATTCACCCGCCCCTCGCACACTCTTCACACTGTCTTTGTGCATCTTCCACGTGTCCTTTGGTCCAATAGTGATTCTGGCCTGACACCTTCTGACTCCTTATTGGATTCCTTCACTGTCTCCAGACAGGCTGTTTGTTATCTTGTCGAGTTGCAGGTGCTGTTGACGGTTGTAGCCTTGAAGCCTCCTTATCTTCTGATTTACGCTGGCTCTGGAGGCTGCTGTTTTGACTAAGTAGGTACATGTTCAGTAAATCTAAGTGAAAGTTTACAGCTTGCAGCCTAAGATTTCAGCAAACCTAGCTACTCGTGCTAAGTAAAGCTAAGCAAACAGCATACTAAATCACACAACATTGTAACTTCAAGTGATTCATTCTATTTAAAACTGAAGAGGTATTAGTTGTTTAGCTTAAATGAGTGAGAGGCATCCCTGCTCAAGGGGAGAGTTGCCTGGTGTGCAGTCCAGTTGCTGTCCAGGGAGAACTCAAATTGGGCTCATCCAACAATCTGTTGCTGGTAAAAGATCTTGTTGCTGGAGATCACCATGCAGCCACGCTGCTGAGTAGGGAGAGCTCAAAGAAGGCTCTCTTAGGCTGTCATATTTATGGAATAAAGTGGTTGGCTCGTAGTCAAATTGCATACAATGGGTGAGGTATGCACAAGACTCCTTGTACCCACAACTTTCACTGTGTCGCTCTGCTCCTTTGTGGGTTTCCTAGAGGAGTTCCTGGCCCGGCTACGGCTCAGGCCTTTACCTCCTTTGGAGCCTGTACCAAAATGCTGCTGGTTTGGTTAAGGGGGGTCAAGTGCATCCGTCACAGATATGAAGGTAGTTAACAAAGATGGGCAATATCTTGTTGCGTTTTCTGTGTAACGTCAAGCCAAATGCAAGAAGTGTCCGAATAAAAAGTAACAAAGTGGTAGTAGTTGTTTGTTGCTGGGAATATTTCCCTGTGTTATGTGTGTGCCGTGCCAAGCACAAGAGGTTTCTGGTTCCTGGCGCTACAGTGTAATGATTCTAGATCTGAAAAAAATCAGAATGAGCTGTTATATTGATGTAATTTGGGGCTGCTATGAATTACAGAAACTTTCTCCTGCATTAAGCTCTTAACTTCTGGCTAGCATACTTGAAGATTAGTGCAGGTGTCAGCCCTTCTCTGAAGGGTGTTGGAAAAGATAGCCCCCTAAGAGCAAGGTTGCAATGAGCATTGGTGTCTTCCTACCCAGATCAGTCTTGGCCTTATTGTTGAGGTAAGAAAATGTTTCTTTCATGCTTGCTGCAAGGACTGCATGAGGGATGAGTGTGATATTTCCAAGCGTTGTTAGGTAATCTGTCTAGTCTCAGTGGGAAGTCTGTGCCGTGCAGGAGTTGGAGGCTGGCTAAGGCTCTTTTGGTTTTGAACAGGATGTATCTATTTCTCTTTGGAATGGAGCAAGGTGTATTTCTGGAGAGGAGGTATTACAGGTCTGAGTGTTTTGAACACTTGAGTGGTGCCCTCTGATTACAAGGTCTGTTTTTTTACCTCAGTAAGAAGCAGCAGCATGTGCCACTCTCATAACATAAGTGGTAGACTTGGACCACATGCTGAGCACCTCTCATTGACCATATATTGCATACAGCTGCAGGCTGAGGCCTGGACTTTATTCTGTACTGTGCAAAATTTATGATGCTACTGCCTGTCACAGAATTCTGCACTGATTCCCAGAGCATCTGCTTCTGACCTGATATCTGGGGTGTTGGCAAGACTTAAAAACAACGTGTTCTCTCTTGAGTGTCTTCCCTTTTAACTCTGGTTCAGGGGCAGGTCCGAGGCAAGCAAGTCATATGCCCTGGATCTCTAAGGGGGCTTCTGTTTTTCTCCCCAACAAAATAGAAGCAGCAGTCTGAAAGCCTTGGTGGCATAGTTCATGATCATCTTCTGGGAAAAATTATGTGTCTGTAATGGTCCACAGTAACACTGGCAATGAAGCCTGGTTGACTGCAACAAGAATTATTTCACAAAAAAACTTTGACCCATCTCATGGATTATCATGTAGCAAGTAGTTAGTGAATGTGAAGACATACGCTAGCAAGTCAATGTCTTTTCAGCCCGAGGATTGTACACTTTGTTTAGCTGCAATGTGTGGTGAAGTAGTAGAGCAGGAATTTTCAGAGACTGTCATCTGAATTCATGCACTATTTTTGCATCTAATGGGGTCTGAGGCCAATGCTTCTGTGCTCTTAGTTTTGTGTGAATTGGACACCTCTTTGGTGAATTCCAGACTACTGGAGATTTGGGCTTTTTTAGTTATTATTACTGCCAAGTCCTCAAATGCATAATCCAAGATGTGGTCTTTTTTTTTCCCCTGAGAGTTTTGAATACACCTAGAAATGCTAAAAATGTTAGGCATACAGCAAAAGTCAGACATACTGTTGTCTGTGTTGCATTCAATAAAACATTTTCTTCTGACTACTTCTTCTGTCAGATATTTATTTGCAAATGAAATTCAAGCCCTATACCATAAGGTTAATTTTTTTCTCCATATATGTTTTTTTATGCTAATAACTGCACAAATGCATGTTGGCGATGAGGATCCCATTGTGTTAAGTGTACTATGAATGCTGTAAAAAGGCTATAGTGTTTGTAATTTAGATTAAGAGATTTAAATACAGTGTGTGAATGTAGGAAATGCTAGTGGGATTTGGGGGAAAGACTTTATGGGCTAAAACTTTCAAAAGGAGCTCAAGGGAATAGGGTGCTCAAGTGCCTATAGAAATTGGACCCTAGAGCTTATCTGAGTGAGAAAAGTGACAGGAATGACTCCATAACTGTTCTTAATCACTCCCAAAGCAGATGTTTCCAGTCCAGAAATTCTGGTTTGTCTTGATCTGCTCTGGAGAAAATGAGAAGAGTTGTTGTAAAATGGCTGATTCTGTAATAAAACATTCCAGTCATCCTTCCCCATAGAGTGTAGCCTCTGTTATTTCATTAGCAGAGTTCTGAAGCTACTCCACATAGACCTGAAAGAAGCAGCAAGGTGAAAGAAGCAGCAAGGTAAAAGAAGGGGAAAGGTAGTAGCTTTTGGTATTTTTGGAATGAGTTTGACCATGATGTAAAAATCTGAGGTCCATGACTATTTGGCAAGTATAAGCTAAACTGAGTAGTGGAACTACAAAGTCAACTGGTAAAACAAGTATAAAACCAGCAAGGTAGCATGTGTTGCATCAAAGAGTTGTAGTCCAAATGGAGGATATAATTCTGCCTCTGAGGAGGATACTGCAGGCTGTCAATGTCCGTTTCTTGGAAGGTGTATTCTTGACTCTAATGTTACCCTGGACTAGTTCTGTGTTGGTCACTGCAGGAAAAATTGCTGTAAATGCTGGTGTGTGCTAGTATCCTGGAGAGCAGCCTAGGTTTACATCATACAGGATGTCTTGATTATATCAGTAGCAGATATCCAAAGTATTTTTATTTCTTTATGGCAGTTTCAGATATGCTTTTTCTAGTTAGAGTAGAACTGAATTTTGTGATAGTCACGTGGCCAAACATGATAACTTTGATATCTACTTTTTTTTTGTCTGTCACCTGAGGATCTTCAGTCACACTGCAAAGGCATGATATGCTGATTTAAAAGGTAGGGGAAAGGAGATGGACATGCTTCAGGTTGTGGAATGCCTCATTAGCAAAGCCTGGAATTGTTGATCCTCCTTTTTTTTTTTTTGCTCCAACTTGTTATTGATGTGGTCTGTGTAGGCACTGAAAGCTGGGTCTAATCCAGAAGGTAATTCCACTTTACATGGAACTGCTCTGAGGTGGCAGGGGATAGTGCTTTTTCTTGCTTCTGTACGTAGCATAACTTCAAGGCTACACTGCCGTTTGTGCTTGGTGGGGCAAAGAGCCTTGGTGTGGAGGAAGGCTTCTTACGTACCAGACTCTACGGAACTTGGTTTTGATTGAGGTCATTATGTCTCAACAAATTTTCCTGAGTAGGGCTGTAAAATTGGGCTCCTGCTCTAGTGACTGGCAGAGTTGCCCCCACTGACCTACAGCACTGGTGCTGTGATAAAAGCAGTCCATCCAACTGCTGAATTTATGTGCATGTTACACAGAGCATGGTACTGACTTGGCAAAACTGCTTATTGTAGATAATGTCATACTTGAAATAGGTAGCGTGTCCATGATCGTACAGCCAAAAGGTGTTCCTTAAATTCATCAGAGAAGTTGCCACTAGAGCTCCCAAGACAGACAGTAATCTGTGTGTGGGTTTTGTTGGGGTTGTTGGGGGGTTTTTTTGGTTCTCTCCCCCCCCGCCAAGGCCAGCAGCTAACCAAATGCTTCCTATCTGCAGGTAGTGGCTGACTAACAGGTGGTGGCACCAGTGTTCTGTGACAGGTAGGAAGCAGGCTGGAGGTTGCAATGTTTTCAGTTTGTGGAGGATTAACTTTTGTGGTGCTGTTTATCTGTCTCTGCCACTAGTGCTAAAGTAATTCCACAATCTACGTGCACAGAGATGCTCTCCTGTGTGTGTCTGTGCTACAGGGCAATAAATGTTCTGCCCTCTTGGATAGCAGACAGCACTGTTCATCAGTAATGCCAGGCAAGAAAGTAGTGGCAGAATACTGAGTCTCTGCTCTGAACATTAAGACTGAGCAAACATTTCTATGAAGTGTTACTTAGGAAGCAAACTGTATATTTACACTATTCAAAAGTGGGTAGTGGCAAGACACTATAGGAATCAGTTTGACCTTAAGATGCTGTAAGGAAAAAGTTTAGACGGGAAAGCCTGTTGGAGTACAATATGGTTCAGACGACAGAAAAGGCCAGAATAACAGTGCTAGGAAGGCCTTTTTTCAGGGTTACATGAGTAAGAGGTGTTATGTTCATTCAGCGAGTGTAGCTTTCTCTATGTTGAGAATGGGTATCAACTTTTTAATAACAACGACTAAATAATCGTACATCACTAAATTCCATCAGTGCATACCAGACAGAGCTATTAAGGTTGTTCATGAGTGAGGTCTAAGCAAAGTTCTATCAAAAGAGAACAGCAAGACAGCATTAGGTTTATTTACTATTGAAGACATTCAGATTCTAGTGGTGGTGTGACTGTACAGACCACAAGGTGGTGGCATTGCCCAGGTAAACGGTACATGCAATACCGTGATTTTAATTTTTTTTGTTTGAGCTGCAGATTTGTCATTTGTGCGAGCTTTGTTTTGGGAAAGGAAATCACGTGTTTAATATTTTAATCTGTTGCATGTTTAATCAAGAGTGTAAAATACACTTCTTGATGGGAGGGACTTATTTTCTCTTTTAGAACACTTTTCTTCTCCTGCTTCCTCAAATCCTAGTTATAAAGCAATTTGAATAATGCTTACCTGTCCTACAGAAGGACTGAATGCAGTTGTGCTCTGGAAAACAGCTCTGGGAATTGGGAGAGTAGGGTTGAGTTCCTGGCTTCCTGTGTGATTTCAGGCAAGTGGCTTAAATTTTGTGGACCTCTGTTTCTGATAAGTAAATTGGGAATATACCATTCCACCTTCTGTTCTCCTCTTATTTACTGTGCAGCCTCTTCAGGTGTGGCATGTGTATATAGTGCCTAACTCACTAGCATCCTGTCTCTTCTTGAGTATTTAGAGTAGTCTTGTAGTCTTTGCAAAATTAAGAGGTACAGCACCAAAACATCTTTCATTTAATTGTTGTTAATAAGCTTGTACAAATGAGTTGAGTGACTCCACTGAGTGCTCAGTGAAGATGTGCACCAGTGAGCAGCCCATATTGAGATGGTACTGAGCCCTGTTCCTTGACCTGTGGACTTGAACCACGAATGAGCCTCCATACTCCCACCTTACTAGTATTTTAAAGATCTGGCTTTTGTCTTTCTACCTGAACTGTCCTAGGCTTCTGCTCTAGGACTGGATCTCTGTGGGCATGCTGACAGCTGCTGTGCTCCCCACGCTTCCTCCCAGCTTGTTGAAAGTGCTACTAGTGGGGATCATTTTAGGTCATCGGTTCAACTACACTGCCGCCTCCTGTTCCTTCATCGGTCCTCCTTTTCCAAGATCTTTCCATGGCCTCTTTAAGGGCCTTTCTCCAGTGCTATCAGAGCTGCTGTGTTATCAGCCTGTTTACCATCACCTTTACCCCAACAGTGGTGTAGACTTAGTTCAACTCTCCCCTCCCTGCACATGCCCTTCCTTCTACATCATCTGTGTCGGAGGAGAAAGGTGCCTGCCAAACTCTTCAGACTTTGGAAAGTTTAAAATAAGATTGGTAATCCTTTTCCTTTCCTTTCGTAGGAATTCTCTTGATTAGATGATGAGCTTCATAGGAGGGCAGGGGGAAAATGCAGGTCAGAATTAATCTGCTTTGTTTTGAAGAGCTTTAAACTGCGTTATATGGATTAAATCATGGAATTGTGATTTTTTTAAGTCTTTTTATGTTTGGAATTGTCAACTGCATGGTCAGTAAGGACTTCTACTTTTCTGCTAACTGCTGCTTTTACATTTAACCTACAGGCATATGCCTTTTTAGTTCCTCTAACCTGTATTTCTTGACTTGCATACAGATTCTGAACTCTTGGATATATGGACTTTCTTTCTGGGTCTGACTGCACAGCACAAGAGAAGTTTGGTCTTATGCTTGGGGTTCTACTGATGGCAAAACTTTCACAGCTCGTCCAGTTCCCTAATTCTCTATCTGTTGTACTTATCAACAACAAATGTACCTAAGGTACTGGGGGACAGGAAATCAGTGCAGGTGTTAAAACATGTCAGATGATCAAATATTTAGTTCCTATCTTACAAAATAATAAGGCCAGGTGTAAAACAGCGGTTCTGTTAACTATTAAGACTTGTAAACTATATTTCCCATTTTACAAAAAGTGTGGAAGTGGAAACTTTCCAACTGTTGAGTAGAGCTCTTAACGTTTTATCGATATCTGAAGTTTTACCTCTAGTGGCAAGCCGAATGCATATAATTTTATATACGTTATAAATGTACATATGTTCATGCATACTGTATACATGCTAGAGTGTATAAGTGCAGTGATTCAAGTTTTTAGATAATACTGTAAGTACACGTAAGTGTACTTGGCTCATTTAACCAATACTTGGTGGAAAGGCAAAGGTTGTCTTGTTCCCAGCCCACAGCGTGTTCCTTAAAACAGATGTTTGTGTCTTGGCTGTTGATGGCTTACTTCTTAAATGTTATTATTTTGCAGGGTATGTGGCAAATGTGCCAATAATTGAGCCTTGGGGAAATATTTTCACATATTCATGGATAGCATTGTCCCAGAATCCAGGAGCTCCTGAGATCCAATCCCATCTCTGCAGCTGACCTGCTGCAACTTTGACTTCCATGTGCTCCCACTTCCCCTCTTACTGGATAGGAATGATACAACAGCATTTGCCTAATGCAGGTGCTGAGAAACTTGCATTGGTGCTTGTATTGAAAAGGGGAAAAGAAACGATGAAAAGCACATCAACCACCCACTTTTTAGGGCTTCCTGATACTTTTTTGACCGAAGGCATTCAACATGCATGCTAACCTGACTCTAAGAAAAACTTGTGGGGGTGTTGGGTAAGTGTGTGTTATGCTTGGGTATTCATTGAAATGGATTTTGTCAACTTGTGTATGAATAATGAAGAAACAACCCATTTGACTATTGCTGAATTGTATTTTTATGGAAACTAGCTCACAGTGGTCAACAAAAACAGGAAAAAAATCAAGAAATGAAAACTTAAGGGAAAACATGAAGAAATTAACTGGATCAGTTCTTCAAAAAGAACTCTTCCAAATTGGACTAATCACTGAAGAAAATTTGATTCTTGCTTTTATGATTTGGAGATGTGAGATGAGAAGTGTTTATTAAGATGACTTATTATTAAATGTATTATATTTGTACAAAGTATTTTGCCTAATTGGTGGTGTTGTATGCTGATTACCCTGCCTGATAAAAAAATTGAATAGCAGTGTAAACAGTGGAATGTGGTTTTTTGCTTACCACTTGGCCAAATCTGCTTAAGCTGCATGCTATGCAAGACTAATAACGCCCAGAAAAAAATCTTGTTTCTTATTTCATCTTGTAGTCTTATTTCTTGCCACACTCAAGCTCTCTTTGGAACTCCTTTACAAATTGCTATGAACAGCTTAGCACAGGGGAGCCCTGGACTCTTGGTTTGAGCCTTCACATGCTGTTTGAACAAGGGATGATAATAAAAGTAGATATTCTTTCGTTGCCTGGCTTCCCAACCTATGTTCTTGTTTTGAGCCTTGGCAGCTGAATATGAGAATAATAAGAATTTCCTTATCCATTAGAAATATATATTTAAAACAGTGGCAGGTGTGCACGAAACATAACTTTCTTCCTTTCTGGTTTTCACATGATTTTTTTAAATCAGAATATAATAGGTTTTCTATCTGTTTTCACACTGGAAACCAGTAAGACCGTGTAATTACTTAATGGACACTGGTCTTAGCCTTAAGTAGGAAGTGCTGGCTGACTGTAGCAGCTGGCAGAGCGCCAAAGCAAAGTTTGAAACTGTTTGATACCTGCAAAGGCCTTTTATTGCCTGTAGGCTCTGTCACCATTAACATTATTCATATTCTACATGGGGAAAAATAAGATGTCATAAACCATCTTGTAAAATGGTTTTCCCCTCTGGAGGTTGTACATGCTGTGCTGCTTTGCAGTTTGGCCTTCCATACAGTGTGTGTTCTACTTACCCTGCCCCCTGCCCAGCACTCTCAGCACAGTCAAGTCAAGGTCAGCATAGCAAATACTGGGTGTAAGGGTGCCTGCACAAAGCTCAGGGCAAAAGCTAGTGTTAGGCCTCTGCTAGAACATTTTATCGTAAGTGACAACCCAGACTACCATATGTCGGAGATTCAAGAGAGCCTCAACTTTTGTAGCTGTTGGGGCACAAGCCTGTAGGGCATCAGGTACTTTTGAGGTTCTTGGCTAAGTGTAAGGCAGGGCCCATATTTGAGGATGCTGTCACTCCTGTAGGTTGATGTTCTCTTTCCCTCTGTCCTATGGGTACTTGGAGAATGCTTTGACCAAATAGACGACTGTAGTGAAGGGGAAAGTAAATAGATAGCAAGTCTTTGAAAGCAAGTGGCTGTCCTTCAGTTACTTAATAGTTGTACTGCGTGGTCTTAAGTGTTCTGAGTTCAAGTTGTATTTTCTCCTCCTGGCTTCCCTGTCTGTGCCTCTGCTTTATCCTCTTTCCCTCGTTGTTTCTTCTAATGTTTGGATCGTGAGCAGTGCAGTTGAAGGAGCTTTATGTCATCTGGATTAGGCCTTAGTTACTAGGATGGTATACAAGCACAAAGTAAGTTGATAGCACCGTCATATGGTGTTTGTACTTCCAACATGAGATATCAGTGGAGGTAGCAAGCAGATGGAATGTCTTAAAGATATATGGCATGTACTTGCTGTAAGCAAGTTGCTTAGCCCATCCATAGCAATGGTAACTTACTACTTTTCTGATATTCACTTGCATCAAGATGATGCCTAAATAGGCTTGCTAGAAGGACATGGCTATGGAAATATTTTCAAATGAAAGCTGGAGCTTGTTCTTACTAGAACTGATCTTGCTGCAGATTATGAATGGAAGAAAGAAATTATATGCCATATGCTTCAACATATTCTAGTCTTCAGATGCTCTGAACACAAACAACAGAGGGTGTTTTCCTTCCCTAAAGCCAAAGAATGCACATGGACCACAAAGCTGTGTCTGTTCAGGGTGGTGTTCTGAAACCTTCTGAACCTGCTCATCTGTTTTGTTGTCATTGATGTCCTGTAGACTTGGAATCAACAAAGGCTTATTTTTTGTCTTTAGCAAGTAGCTAAAGGGGAGGGTGCACATGGAGAACTGGTTTTCTTCCGCTCCCCTTCACCCCCCACCCCATGTTAGTCGACTGGTACACAATGAATCTATAAAGCTAGTGCTGCCTGTCATGAAAGGACCGTCCTGAATAGAGGCATCTTCTGATGAATCACAGCTAATGTGACAATTCCTCCATCTACAGGAGAAACACAAAGTAAAGAGAAACATAGCTGATATAATGGTTTACTGTAGCTGTTGCTGCGATTTAAAATATCTCATGGTTTGTAATGAAGTTTACACTGGGTAAATCTGCCCACTGCACAGCCTGGCTCTGGCTGGGCATCATAAAGGTGCCTTTTTGTGTTAATGATTCTTCACCAGTGTGAGTCTAACCTGAATTCTGTACTTGTCTGTTATCAGCTAATTCTCATTTGATGCCCTTAGCTTGATTTCTTAAATTAAACCGACTTGAATCGTCAAGCTTGTAGAAAGATATCTGCTTCTTATGCTATATATTTATGGTGTTTGGATTTTTCTCCTGAACAGTATTAGAAGAGACTTAACTGCTTGCCTAGGCATAATACAGCCAATCAGTCTTGGGCCTATCATCTTCTACAGGTGTGTACAGATTTCTTTCTCCATCCTCAGGTTCCAGCTTTGCTGCTCCTAGCTTCTGGTTATGGAAAATGTGCTTGAGGAGCCACGTCTAAGGTTGCTATATACAGATTTACTGTAAAACCTACTAAATATACAAATTTACACTATGTCAGAGGCACGAAGCTAGCAAACTTTTTATTTATCTTTCTGTTGTAGTAGCTTAGCTGGGTTGGGGGGGCACATGGTACAACTTTTTTAATAAAAAAAAAAAGTAGGAATGCTCTCTCTTGAAATACTTTAATAGTATCAGGTTATTTAGTAAAATACATTACTTTTCCCTACCTAACTGATACTGCTGATGGAAATGTGATGCCATACAACCAGGCTGATCAAATCCTTTTAAGTAGCAGAACCATTTAGGTGTGTGTAAGTTTCAAAGCATTGATGTTTAGCCTGCCTATGAATACTTAAAATCAGTGATGAAAGAAACAGTTCAAATGGTAAGCTATAATTAAATAGCACAGAAGGCATAGAACTCTGGGTAGATTTCTTACCTCCTAGAAGATAATGTTTAGACTAGACTAGATCCTAACGACTTAAACTCTCAAAAACAAAAGCTCAGAATTTTACTAGTTATGGGATCCTAACCTTGGAAAGATCTGTTGAGAGCGGTTGATGTTACATACCATCAGCTTCACTGCTTGTAATACAAGTGCAAATGTTTGCAGGATCAGAATCTGGTTGTGTAATTTGGCAGCTTTTGAAATGCCATGTACTGAGGTAGAAGTCCACTTGGCTTTATGAAGTTAGGTGTGATAATAGTTCTGTTCTACCAAATTAAAAAAAACCCCAAACTTCTTCAGGTTATTTAATATACTTCAGAGAAGAACTGAACTGTCTCTCCAAGGTTGTAAAGCTCTAATTATGATATACTGAGCTTTTAACTGCCTCTTTCTTGCCTTATGTAAAGAACGTAGGAATAGTCAAATTAGGCTTCTTGTGTATTATATCTTAGCTTCCAGTACCAGATGCTTTGAAAGAAGGCACAGGAAACTTTGCAGGAGGCAGATGTTTTGATTATTGACCATCCCCAAGAGGTATTTTCCTAATAATTTGTGTTATGGTTGTACCAATAAACTCCAGTCAGGGATTCAGAATCTGATAAGTGAGCTTCTACATTATACAGAATGGTTAAAGCTAGTGCCTCCTTGAAGAAGTCTGCAATTGCAGCCCCTAATAATAAACCTGTTTTTATTTTTAAATCGCAGAGCTCAATGCCACTTTCAGGATTGGTTTGCACTAATTTATGTAACTCAAGGTTGAAAATAGCCTGCATTAGCAATACATCTGCATCCTTGAGCAACATAAAGTAGGCTGCCTCCATAGTCTTCCCTGAGCCCATACTAGCCAAGGTTCTTAGCGCATGTGCGTTGCATGACCTGGGTACTCTTCTAGTGGTTATGGACTCCTGTGTATTGGAAAAATGGTCCAGTGAGGGAAAGATGGTCTTGTAGGTGATGAGCATGTTGGACCCTTATTCTTGTGTGCTGCGACTTTTTGGTGCCTCAGCTTCTCAGCCTATCAAAAAATAATGCTGCATGGATTAGGTGAGTTTGTCTCTGCAAGTACCTTGCAAGCTTTAAGAACACTGAAATTTAGCTAGAAAAATATCTTAAAATAAGAATATCTAATGCTATAATCAAGCTTATAATGACCCCTCCATAACATAAAATTGATCTGATCCAAACCCTGTTGAAGTCAAAATGTTTCCAACAATGTACGAGGCTTTGAACCAAACCCTGTAACTTTCTGTATTTTTGTGTGTGGTGAAGTTCTGGATTTATCCTAACAGTGAAAGGTTAGTGGAAAGCCTGAGGTGGGTCTGCTTACTTATCTGAGTTACGTGAGGATGAAAATCAGTATACTTTCTTTCTCAAAAACAAATATTTCTTTGAGAAGGCTCTGGTGTGTGTGTATATATGCATATATATGTCTGTCTGTGCCTGGAAAATGACAGAACTTTGGAAGCTGAAGCTTTTCTAGGTAGCTAGCCCTAGCTGGAGGCTGTTCTTTCAGCCAGTCAAAACAGTGTAACAAGATATGCATTAGATATGTGCCCCCCCTTGTATTAATCGGAGGCAAAACTGGAAAATTTTGAATTAAACACAATTTGCGTATTCCTGCTACAATATTAGTTTGTATCAAAGTAGTTTTGTATCACTGTAACTTGAGAGTGTCCAAATTTAAATGTTAGGCTGTGCTACATGAAAGAAAGGTGTTTGCAATTCTTACATTTTTAAACACTTTAAAAATCAAGTTTTTATCTAGCAAGTTGCTTAAGTTTTGCTGACTTGTAAGCAGGTGAACTGTCCCTGTGGCATCACTTCAGAGTGACTATTCATGTAATTAAAGTTAGACACCTGTTTAAGACAGAGCTGCATTGAGTTGAGTCAAGAAATAAAAATCAGGCCCTTACGGTACAGATGTTTAAGCATAAGGTTAAGCATGTGTATATTGTCAAGTAATTCTTGTAAGACCACTCGAGTGACTAATATAGGTTAAGTGCCAGTGTAAGAATGTTTGTAATACTGGGGAGCACTTTTTATTTGGTTCATATGTTAATGAATGAATTTAATTCTACTCTCCAGTATGTCTGCATTTATCCAGTTGCTTGTGGAGACTCTGACAGCTGGAGTTGGATTATAAGTATGTACCTGGAACTAGAAAGGCTATGATAACCTAAACTTCTCTTCCTGGTGAATATTTTAGATAGTTTATATACAAAGACATATTGAAAAACTGATCTTGATTGCTTTCCATAAGCTGCAAAATGAGAGAGAGGATCCCAGCACAAATATACACCCACTTAAAGTATTTTTCCTGAATGTGCTTGTTGCTTCAAACCTCCATGTGGTTAGAAAAACAAACTTCAGCACTAAGACTTCTCAAATCTGCATTATAAAATAAAATGGAACATACGCTCCCGATGGTAAAATATTATTTGCTAACGTGTTCCAAAAACCATGCTAGGCAAAAGGCAGTAAAAGTATCTTTAAAAAAAAAAAGTTGGATATAAAACCTAGCAGATGTGTTTTTCTGTTCTAATGAAAAAAGCACCTACTTATTGGAATGAATGGGAGACTCAAAAGAGGATCTGATGGATACAATATTTTCTCTCTTTTGGGAAAGATGAGGTGGAGAAGAAGTTATTAAATGTTTACTTACGCATTTGTAAGTTTGAAAGCATTTCTTTGTTCACTGCTTATAAATGTGATCAGTAGAATCTCTGAAACTTGCACATTTTGTGAGCGCTGATCAGTGTGGAGAGTTGCATCCAGTAAATAGTGCCTTTATGATGCAAGAGGGAAGGGGGAGAGAAAGAGGGAGAGACCAGGTATAGCTCATGATCTTACAGCCATAAAACCACGTTTCTGGTTATTTGCTAATGGCATGGGAGGGGCAGGGTGTGTGTGTGGAGAGGATCAATTATTGTATACTTGGGGGTTAAACTTTTCCAGCAATCAAATGGAGGAGTTCTCTTCTGAGAGAACCTGTATGTTGATTATATAAAACCGGGCTTATAATAAGTATAACCAAAAGCACTTCACTGCTTAAGTCCTTGTTTTGCATTTTCCATTCACAGTTAAGAGCTCGATTTGCTTTCACGATTTAGTTGCATGCACCTGAACTGCTTTAAACCTCTCATATTAAAAACGTTTTAAGAAGCTTTTTTTCCTTAAGCTGTGTACGTTCTTGTTTCACTTAAATCGAGGGTCTTGTAAATCAAGAGTAGTCTTGCATCAGTCGGAGTAGACTTCTAATCCAGTTCTGTACGTAGTGCTCTGACTACCCTCCATCCGCTTCTCATTCCACGAGTTCAGAACACAGCCTGTTCCTGTTTCTTGTAGCCACGTTTCTGTTGCAGGGTATCCCGTGCAAGTAAATATTTTGTTTATGCTTATGTTAGGCTCTTGAAAGTTATTTTCGGGGACTTCTTTGTTTGTCAAATACCGTTGTATTGCCAAAAACGTGATTGATGTGTGCTTGAACGTGAATCACTTGCATTGCGAGTGACTTAAAACTTTAAGCTGTTAACAGCTTAAAGGAACATTTGTAACAGGCACATGTATTTTTGTGGTACAGGTGTACCAGAAAAATGAACCTTCCAGTGAGATTACTGGATAAAGGCGGAAAGATTAGTTATCCTTCTCCATTCTGACATTGATAATTTTAACCTACGATTCGTTCCCTTGAGACACCTGAAGGATGGTGGTGGTGAATTCTCACAAATGAATAGGAAAAGAATGAAATGCTTCCTTCTGAGTGTCGTCTTTAGGCGTAGTTTAACTTTCTCATTGACATTTTCTTCTTAAACGTGAGAGGCAACAATAGTAGTTTAAGGTTATGCTTTTAAAGAGCTTAAGTATTATCTTCAATATATACGTTTCTTCCTGCTGGCAGTTGCTAAGATGTGTCGAGTCGTGAAAGTTGACTCTGGTGTATAAAACGACGTTGTTAAAAAGCTACTAACAAAGACGGGCATCTCGCTTTACCACGTCAAAACTGCCTCACCTGTCAGTTTGACCCCGGCATGTGGAAATGAGTGTGGCAGTCTTGAGGGGAATAGCTCTTCCTCCAGAAGGAAATGATCAGCGCTCACCGAACCGGTTGCTTTTTTTTCTTCTTTTTAGTACGAGGAAGAAAATCGCTTTAAGCGATTCACGAGAATGAAAGCCGCGCATCGCGGCGCGTGTGAAAGTTGCGGGGGCGCGGGGCTGCGCGCAGAGCGGCGCTGGTGCGGGCGGCAGCCCCGGGCGGGAGCCCCGGCCCCGCGGCCGCTCGCCCGGGAGGCGCAGGGGGTGCGCGGCCCGACACCCTTCCCCGCCCCGGGGCGGCTCCGCGGCGCGCTAGGTTCGTGCGCGGCAGCCGCCCCGCGACTGTTCACCGCTGCTGATTTAGAGTCGTTTTCACTCTCGGCGCCGCTTGGCTCTGAGAAACCCTTTCCCCAAGTATTTGGTGTGCTCTTGTTTATGTCTCTAAATTGTATTTAGAACTGGGTGCGAGTACGATATGGAAGATACGCTGCTGGAGGCTTCCTTCCCTTTACCGAGGTGTCCTCGTAAGGTCTTGCAGGGTTTTTTCCTAAGCCGGCGCGCTCATCCCTCCCGGAGTTATATTGTACCATTTACCTGCCGGTGGAACAGACTCACTTAGCCGAACCGCAGAAACCTCTGAAGTGCAAACCCAAATGAAGCGGCGGTTGCACTAGTATAAATGCTGCTTTTATTTTACTCAGTGAATTTACATCAGAAGAGTCTGAGAAGATGGGCTTTTCCCAAACTGTATTTAAACCAAGTGCTTGAAATGGGGAATCTAGATCAGGAGCTTATAATTCCACAAGTATTTAAGAACTCCTGTCCTTTTAAGATACGCTGCAAAGGAGAGAAACTTAGTTGGGGGCAGAAAATTCTCCCCCCTGAAAGCGCTTCCTCTTCCAGGAGTCGATGAGACGACCGGGCGCGGGGCTCTGCCGCCCGCGGCGCAGCGCTTCCCCAGCGCTCACAAAGCTCTCCCCCCGCGGGCGCGGCGTGGGGAGGGCGCCCCACGGCGAGCAGCCCCCGCTGGGGCAAGAGGGGAAGGCTCCGTTCATTTGTCCCTGAAGTGCAAAATTCTGGTGGCAGCTGTTCGGGGCGAAGAGAGTGCATCTCCTCTGACCTGCGCCGCTGCCCTCTGACCCGCTATGAATCCCGAAAAGCCAGGCTCCCCGGGGGCCACGGCACACGAGTCCCCATTGTTCCTAAAGCTGGCACGGTCCCGCCGTGCGCGCCCGGCCACGCACGGGGCTTTCTTAAGCGACTAGGCTGGAACTGAATAAGCATCTGGGTTGGATCCGACCGGACTCCCTGTAACGCGTTACAGGGACAGACTCGGCTTTATCGCTAGGAGCGAGGGACTTCAGTTATTAGGAAACATTTTCTCCTTATGAATACATCGGCCAAGGTTAGATCGAGTGGGAATTCCGCCCCCTCCCCTTCCGTCTCTGCCCGAGGTTTAAGAATAAATGCAGAAACGGTCATAGTGGCATTGCCAAAAAATGATCTTAGTACAAAGAGGGGGCTTTTATTCGAGGAAATGTACCCACGCCTATTGCGAAATGGTCCAAAAAAAAAAAAAATCACCATAATATGCCTTACCATCGCCTGTACATTTACATCATATGTTCTTGTTTTCTCACTACTTTTTTTTCCTTTTTTTTTTTGTTGTTTGAATATCTTACCCTGTTTAGTTGGATTGGGTTTTTTTTATACTGAGAAATTGCATCTCAAAGATGCTAAGATCATATCTTGAAAGGTTGGCCTCCATTCTATAACACCATCAAACTGCTGTTGCTTTTCTTGAACGTTAAAATAATGCCAGCCTCGCCTTTTGCTAACCTGGCAAAATCACTTACTGCATATTTATCAATTTGGGGAGGTGGGTTAGCATGGTAAATTTCCTTGAACAAAGATTGTGAGAGATGTATTAGTTCATCCAATAGCATGTCTGTCACTTATGTAGACAGAATAATTCGGAGTCCCGGCTTTGCCCTCAATCGTGCCTGAATTAAGGATACGTTTTTATGGAAGTTTTATGGGAAGATTTTAATTTGCGATTTCTTTTGAGAACTGTATGAAACTCCATGAAAATAATCTAGCATTTAATAGAAAGGTGGCTTTTTGAAATGCAGCTGAATGTGGAAGGAGTTAGGATTTATCCTGAAATGGAAATTATAGTTCTGTCCCGTTAAAAAAAAATAATAAAGCAGGTTAAAGAGAGGAGCTGCACATAATGAGTCAAGGAAATCCTTGCGCTGTCCCTTTAACTACCGAACATCTGATTCCCTCATCTGGCAGATGGTCTCTGAGCACAGATTTGCATTCATTGTCTTGAAATCTGTTTTCGCGTTGGTGTTATATAGATTTCAGAGGCAGATCTATACACAGATCAGAATACAAAAGGGCCAGGAGGAAAATGTCACCAAGGCAGAGTGGTTTAAAAAAAATTGAAATAAATGCAGACGCAGGTATCGTCCTGGTTCACAGCGGGCTGGGCTGGGGAGAGCTCCAACTTCCTTTAATGGGGAATTTTGCCTACATAGGATGTTAGAAGAAGTTTTAAGGCTAGACCTGACAGCTCGCGTATAGCGAGAACTTTAGGGTCTTCTGGGTGCGTTGCAGTCTCTCACTCGCTCTTGCAGGCAATCTCTGCATACAAAGCTCCCGCAGGCATTGCGACCGCGACCCAGTTCGTTCCCTCTAAGCACTTTTTTTTTTTCTTTTAAAAATACCGCGCCTGAAAGCAAACCAGCCAACTACCTGTGCGATTGCTTTATTACAGTATGGAACAGGTTTATAGAGACTGGTGCTTGTAGCACAGTTTAATTGTTATGTGGCGGGACCGTTTGGTGCGGGGCTGACAGGCTGTGACATTAAATTAGAAGTTAGCCTGCCCGGGCTCCTGCTGCAGCGGGGTGAGCGCGGGGCCGGGGCCGGACGCCCTTCTCGCCGCCAGCAGCCGGCCACCTCCGGCCTCGCCGCCCCCCGCCCCGTGGGTGACTGTTGGGAGCCGGGAGCTGAGGCGAGTGCAGAGCGGCTGCAGGATTGCCCGCAGCTCTCCAATCGGATGAGGCTATGCAAATGAAAACCCCTTATTTGGGAGCAGGCTCCTCCCCCTTCCCGGTATGTCTGCTCCCACTGCTGTAACCCATTCATGGTGACCGGTTTGGGAAGGACCGTCTCTTCCCAGGCGTAGTGTGTAATCAGACTCTCTTTAGCTCCATTTCTTCCTTTCTGTTACAATTTATCCCGCTCCTTTTTTTTTTTTTTTCTTCCTGGATTAGGCAGCAATCAATCCTGCTCCCTGTGTCTGTTGAGAAACAGGTGATCCTTGTTAACAGCGATCAGTTTCTGGATGCAGTTTCCTCTCCTGCGTTTGAAGGATGATGATACCAGGCAAGACTGAATCAGCGTAACTTTTACTTTGCAAGAGGAAAAACTTTTTTCCTTATTTGAAGGCATTAAAAACACGTAGCATTTAAAAGCAGAAGAAGTTGGTTTTAAAGCTGAACTTCTCCACTTTCCTGGGATTTGTGTGTGTCAATTTCAAAGGCTGCGTCTTTTTTTTTTTTTTTTTCCCTTTTCTCCTCCCTTATCTCCCAAAAGGAAACTGTTGCTAGTTGGAATAGACTTTTTAAATGTTTGGGATTCAAGATACTTTAGGAAGAGGACCAATTCTGAAAGATAAATCTCTAGGTTCTGAAATGGATTCCGTCAGGTCCTGGGTCAGAAACGTTGGGGTTGTGGATGCAAACGTAGCAGCACAAAGGTAACCGTGACTATTTCTCCCCCGCTTTCCCCCCGCTTTTTTTTTTTTTTTAAGCAAGCCTTTTCTTTACTCCCTGTTGTTTGTATTTGATATCAAATTTATTTTTTCCCTTTCTGTCCCCCTCCCGGTCTCCTCTAGTCAGTGAAAATTCAAGGTAGTACAGCTAGAGCTAGGGAGAAGCACTCCAAAACCGGAGAGCATCAAGAGTCCTAAAATCCAGCGCGGGGATCAGTTGACAGATCGGATCATTCTTTCTTTTTCTGCACAAGGGAGGTGTGTGTGTGGGGGGGTGGATTGGTTGTACCTAGCGATACAGACTACTCCTTCCCGCTTTCTGGGTCAGACAGCCGAATAGGAGTGGACCAAGTTAGAATTAACTTAAATGTAGATCTTTTCCCCCGCCCCCCCCCCGGCCCATCTTGTTTTACTTAATTCAAGTGGCTCTGTAGCTACCGTAGGCATTGGCGAAATCTTAAATCGTGGATTCAAGGCTGCTAGCTGACTAAAACGGGCACGCAGCGAGCAAAGCATGGTTTCGAGTAAGAAGGGGAGTTTGCAGAAAGGGAAGACAGTTTGGCAGTGCCGCGGCGGCAGCGCGGAGCCCTGCGGGCGCATGCCCTGCGCGGAGCCCGGACCCTGCGGGCTTCCAGCTCAGCCCACCTTCAAACCTCACGCTTGGTCGCGCGTAGCACCTGCCTGCGTGTATGAAAGATCTCTGCTGATCTGAAACGCTAGTAAACACACCGAACTGGGGGCTTGTCTGTTTGTTTTTTACTTGTTTGGGCGGGTTAGCCCCCCCCCCCCCTTTTATTTTCTCTTCCCAGCCAAGTCGGCACAGGACCGTTATTCCAGGCTCTTCCCGTTAGGGGTAAGACGATGAAAACCCTTTTAGGTAAAATATTTTTTTCTTCTCTTCGCTCTCTGGATACCTTTTTTTTAAAAAAAAAAAAAAGTAGTAGCATAGGGGAAGGAGAAGGCTAAATTTGGTCCCGGGAATAAGTTGGGTTTTATTTAGTGTAGAGACAAGGTGAAGGGCATGTAACAGCAGATGGAACTTCAAATGAAACAGGGACGTTACAGAAATAGTACATCCATGCTCCCACCCACGGCCTGATCCGTGAGCAAGGTTTTCCAAGTGCTATGGGAGGAGTTATCAGAGTTTTATGAATGTCGATAAACAGTTTAATAAATACGGGGGGGGGGGGAGAGAGGTTTATTCCTGGGGAAACCGAAAGTAAAAGGAAACGGCTCCTAAGAAGCTTCTAATTCGCGGGAGCGGTGGAGATGCAGTCGCATTGTGCTGGGTGGTGGCATCGCCAGGTATTTTTCAGAGATCCTTAACAAACCACGAAGTCCGAGTTCTTACGTGCAGAATGAGAGGAAGCCCCAAACTAGGTGCAGTTGTGGCGGATGTGGTGAGTTCACACTGTACCTATTTGGCAATGGAAAACAAAGGGAAACATCTGTAGTTCTCCGAAAGAGTCAAATACTTTTGCCAATGCAGTGGAGCTATTTTGGGGACTGAAAACCAAAGCTGTTCCTACTCCTAACTTATCTGGCAGATAGACTTAATCTGTCTATTAAGTAATATGGAGGTGCTCATGTGCACCTATTTTCTCTGCAGTAGGTCGAAATCGGCATTAGGGAGAGGGAGCTACAACTAGTTTCACTAAGAAATGTAGCTGCAGTTAGCGATATTGTGGTTACGCAAAAGCGTTTGAATCTTTCCAAGCCGGGAAATGCGTGGGAAACGTCACTGCATTTTCTGCAGTCAGGGACAAGATTTGGGGAAGGGTGAATTAACTTGAGTCTAAATTCTTTCAATTTAAATCAGAAATTGAAGACCCAGGCATTGGTTCAAATAGGTCAGTGACTAAAGACTACATTGACAAACTTAGCTGCTGAGGAAAGTGGATGCTCTGCTTGAAACTAGTTGTCTTTTACCTAAAATGTAGGTGCCCTTAAGTTGACAGTCCGCTTGTAGGAAACGTTTTAAGGTCGCTTGTCTTCTCCTACAGGAAAAGTGAACGATGCTGGGATGTACAGATAGCACTTCCAGACTCTCTGATATGTTACATCTACTTCCCACCCTGCGCGTTGCATTCCAGAAATGAGAGTGACAGGCAAGAAGAAAATAGGTAGAGGAGGAAGTAAAACACTTACTGCATTTAGCAATAACCGATCTCTTAAATCTCTCTGTAAATTATCCTTGTCCTCAGAGCATAACTATAAAGAGATCGGGGCCAAGCCGAAACGAGCGTTACAATGACAGCTTCAAACTTAGGCATCGCCCCTTCCCCCCCCGCCCCGGCTCCGTGTTCGGCCGCAGCCGCTTCCAGCCCTCCCTGCCGTCCCGCTTTGAAAGCGGAGCCGCTGAGCGTGCCCGCGGCGATGGGAAAGCGCCAAGGTCGGGATCGGTGATGACAAGTGACTGTTCGTAACCTCGTGTGGCACTCGCACAAGGTGGACGATTCCCGGCTTTTCTCTGAATGTGTTCTGCCTTCTCTGTTGTTGTTTTGCTGTTACTACTGCACAACCTGGTAATGTCTTTGTCTCTCCCCCCCCCCACCCCATCCCGTATGTTTCCTCCACAGCGGAGTAGCTTTGTCCAGAGCTCACTTTGAAAAGCAGCCACCCTCCAACTTGAGGAAATCCAATTTCTTTCACTTTGTTCTGGCTCTCTACGACAGACAGGGGCAGCCCGTGGAAATAGAGAGGACAGCTTTTGTGGACTTTGTAGAAAATGATAAAGTAAGGCTTGTTATCTTTCTTCTTCCTCTTTTCCTCTCCAAATTTGATCTTCTGCCCTGTTGAGCTGCTAACTTTTAATACCTGTTGCCCCTAACAAAATACAACCAGCTCTTGGTCAGGGGTTCAGGTGCTTTGGTAGAGCCGTTGCCGTCTGTGTGCTGCTGTAGTTAAAAAGGCTTGCAAGCCCCTGCTGTATCGGGGATACAATGGGTATTTCATACACCCACTAAAAAGAGAATAAAAAAATTTCAGGGGGGACAAACGTGCTTTTTTTCCTTTGGTACCTATCAGATCTGCCAACTTTTTAGTACCCTAACAGAAGTGAAATCTGACGTGTAATATGTCATATTATCTGTTGAGCTTGATTATATGTGTTTCTTAAGACTCCAAAGTCAATGGCAAGACTTGAAAAGCATTTGCTTTTGGATTTTAAATCCATGTGTTGACCACTTCACATTGTTTTTACAATTATTTTCTCAGTCATGGACAAGATTTTTTTAATTATGAAGGATGCTCATAAATAATTATCTTCCAGGAAATTACAGTAAAAAAACATGCAAGAAACATCCCTGTAACACAACCTTCAGGAAATAAAAAAATCACTAATGACTCAAAATAACACTGTTGCAAAGTAAAGAACACATTAAAACAAAACCCACTGAGCTTTCCCACTATCAATCTGCTTTATATTAACTGACTTGAAATGTACAAATTTGTCTCAGTGTATTGCCTTGAAAAAATTGAAAGCATAATAGCAAATATTGAGAGCATAATAGCAAATAAGAGAGGAAAAGAAGTTCTTGAACTCCTGCAGGAAAAGATGTCAGCAGTATTTTGTAGTTTGTCCTGGGTCATTCGGAAGGTTAATATATCCCAATCAGTGGATTCACCTCTCAGAATTTTAATGAACTTTGTTGTCACTTCCATCATGATTATCAGCTTTTGCATTTTGAATGTGCCAAGTGTAAGTTCTGGAATAATTTTTTTTTAATTCTGTCTTTCAGGAGCAAGGCAATGAAAAGACAAACAACGGCACGCATTACAAACTCCAACTCCTTTATAGCAATGGTGAGTCCCCTTTCCAGTCACCTTCTGTAGGTTGTACAGTGAGGCAAAGTTTGTAGGTGCTGTCACTATGATTTCTAAAATACACAGAAATTCCCTTGCATGATGCACCTTCAGTGTAGGGATGGGCTCTGAAGTTTACCTGGTGTGGATGGGCTTGGGAAACACACTAGAGGAAACAAAACTAAATGGTCTTTCTGAGGATGTTTAATAAGGCACTAAATGGTGTTGTTCTGATGTTTAGGGAAAGATGCATGTAACAGCATTATTTATTACTCTTCTCTCTCGCTCTAGGTGTCAGGACTGAACAGGATCTGTATGTTAGACTCATCGATTCAGTCACTAAGCAGGTGAGCATAGCTAATATGTGCCGTGCTATCCTGTCCTGCCTCATCCTTCCTTTTTTCTTAACATTGCCCTGCATGTTTTTTCTTCTCTGGTTCATTTTTTGTCTCTTGTTCGTCTGTGTTGCAGACCTTATTTTTGAGGGCAATTGAAAAGCAATGCTGTTAAGTCTCTTTTTTTCCCTTCTACGGATTGTAGGTTTTTATCCACTTTTTATCAATATTTATGTATAAGCTGCTTTCCCTGCTCATAAAGGCTTTGGGGGAAGGTATTTATTTGCAAGTGATGGTGAGCAATGGTAAAAAGCCTTCACCTCAGATCTGAATATTATGACAAGTAAGTAACCCCCTGACGCTACTGGCTTACCCCTTTTCTTAATTTTTGTAGCCCATAACTTATGAAGGACAGAACAAGAATCCCGAAATGTGCAGAGTTTTGCTTACCCATGAAGTCATGTGCAGGTAAGATGACTTTATTAACAGCATATCCTTTGTTAAATTTGTTTCTATGGATGCCAAAATGGCCTTTCTGATGAAGTTGTAGGTAGGGTTTGATTTGTTTGTTTTGTTGTTGAGTCAGAGAGATTCTTTGTGTAGGAAGACTTTCTTTTTACATCTGGGTAATATTTGGTTTGGGTTCAATACAGCTTTTTTGGGTTTTGTTTTTGGTTTTGGTTTTGTTTTTTTTTACTGCAAGAGATTTAGCAACCCCAGGTCCACAGTCTGAGCTGCGCTATTTTTGTTTAAACTAGGCCTTTGTATGCGTTGTTTAAATCGAGACTTTTCTTATGCTTATTTCTTACAAAATTCCTGTTCACGTTTTGAGAATGAGCAGTTTAACTTACAGATTTTTACCTGGAAACTAAAAGGCATTCTTCATGTAATTTCCTCTGGTGAAATATTTTAATTTTCTTAATTTAATTATCATCATTAATGTTCTTTAATTTTGCTTAGTTCTACTCCAACCAAAAAAGAAACCACTCAAACCAAAACACAAATCCTTCTTTTCTATACCATGTAAGCAATATTTAGGGGACTTCCACTTTTTAATTAAAAAAGACACTATTTTTAGCATGTAAAGTTATAAATTAGAGGGTAAAATGAGTTGAGGATGTTTTTAATAACATTTGTTTAAGTCTGAAGTTACATGTAGCTTATGTATGTACATCGTGCTTCCATGGTAACTTATTACTTTTCCTGTTCTCGTGTAATTAAATTTTTTTCAATACATATAACAATGCAAACAGTCAATGTTCTTATATTAAAATGTGTTAAATTGTGCATAGAATGTTCTTTCATAAAATGAAAGGCAAAACCAATCTTCACCTTTATTAAACACAGTTTGTGATTTATTGTATTAGTGGGAGGGGGGTTAAGCTGTTGGACTGTACGTTGCTTCTTTTGATGTTGCAGTTTGCTACTTGATTTTATTGTATTTTTTTTAAAGTAGTCTTTTAAGTTAATATAGTAGTAAGAGCAGCTTATTTGGCCAGACTTCTTGTCAAGGGAAAGTCTCAGTTTCAGTACTTAACAATTATGTCAACTATTCCATTACTTTTTAAATATAATAAGAATCAAGTAAATGTGTAGTGTTTATCTGTTGTGCTTTGCTCTCATTAATTAAGAAAATGAGCATTGTTACTTTTGACCAACATTCACATATGTATGCACAACCACAGCATATATCATATATGAGATGCATCCAGTGCGCTTTACGAGGACCTGTAGATGTAGTAGCAAAGATCAAAGGTATATATGTTACTTTCTGGCACATCTAGAACTTGCGTACGTATTTAAATATATATGCTATCCATATTGTTGAAAGTCTTCACTACAACTAGGGGAACATTAGAGAAGAAAAACCTTTGAATTGCTATGCAGTTGGGTCCTGGTTTGTGATAACAAAGTAACAGTTAGCATACTCCATCTTTCTCCACTCTTCCTGTATAGAGTGCAGTTCTGTTTTAGAAGTTAAAATATTTCAGCAAACACCAGCACCTTCCCATCCAAATGTACTTCTTTAAAATAAAATTAATTTGGCTTTTTCCCTTGCTTCCTCTCCATGCCTTTATAGTATCAAATGCTCTGTTCAGCTTTTCTATAGCTGGCCTCCACTGATGCCTATAAACATACTCCGTGCTTGATTTAAGGTAGTGTTCTACAAATGTAAACCATTATTCCGATTATACTGAACTCTCCTGCTTGATAGATTAGCCAAGGAAGAATTACAACTCAGGGACGTTCTTTCCATGTAAAACACAGATTAGTGAACAAAATCAAAAGCGCTCTGTAACCTAATCAAGACATTTGATTTTAAATGTCGTGTTTTCCTAAAGTATCTCTGAACAGGATGCTGCGTATTCTGGAGAGGCATTACACATATCACTTTGAATAATGCCAAGGGAATGGATCCAACTCTAGTTAAACTTGACATTTTATTTTATTTCTTTTAAGTACAATAATCAAATCTTCCTCATTGTGTGCTGCTTAAGTGGCAGCATCAATTTTTAAAGCCCCTAGTTTAGTTTGCATTAGTAACAGTATATAAAAATTTAATGCACTGTACCCACTCTGCTGTCCAAATTGATGCCTACTGTTTTTAAAAAGAAGGGTCTGCCTGTCTTTCTGCTCCTCTTCTTCCAGTCCTCACTAGTTGAAGGTAGGCTTTTTTTTTGGTATTTTTTTGTATGTAATCACACACGCAGATATTCTCGCTGTATAGAGACAAGTGCATCCGAAACGCCGCATCTTCCACTCAGACAGTGACAGATGCATGCTTAGCAGGAAAGTTGTCTAAATATTGATACGGCTACAACAATCTGTCATATCAATTGAAAGATAAACTTTCAACTCTCAATAATTAGTGCTTTCAGTGAGAGGCTCTATTTATTTATTTGCAGATCTGAAATTTTTCATTTGGGTTATTACGGCCTAATGGGAACTGTTCCTATTAGGTGGGTCTATCTTAAATACACAGTCTTTCCCCCCAACGGTTGGAAATCAAGGTAAACAGTCTCCTCTCCTGGAATAACTTTTTTCTCTTCTTCTTTTTCTTCCAATTATCGACTAAGAGGAAACTAGTTGTTATGCTGCTGCTAGCAACCCCCTATGCCCTCAATGCTCAGAGGGTTAAAAGGTATTATAATTTGAACAGAAGTAGTCTCAGGGCCTACAGCTGGCTAATAACAGAGTTGTATTGAGTGCAAGCAAGCCCCACAGCTGTGACTTTCGCCACAAGGCTCAGACTAGACGGGAGCTCTAATCAGCTGGGCCAGGCGGCCACTGGGGCCTGTGTCTTTATCGGCCAGATGGTGTGAATTTAGACACTTTTGTTATGCAATTGCAGGGAGGAGTTGGGGAGAAGAAAACAAAACAAAGGCCACCATGCTGTGAGCTTATTTGAGTTTGAAATTAGAGACAGATTTGGGGGGGGGGGGGGGGGAAGTTGAGGGCTGAATTTTAAAACCATTTTAGTCAAGTGTGAGGAGGGAAAGGATGCAAGTTTGCCTTTGACATGAGCCTTCTGGAGTATTCAGTTTGTAGATCTGGTGTTGTCTGTGGTAGCTTTTTGGTTTCTGTGTTTGTTTTTAGTTTTTTTCAGGACTGTTCATGGGAAAAATAATGGTTTACATTATGTAGATCTAGTCAGAGGGGAAAGTATAATAAGAAAAGGTGTAGAAAATAGAAGTCTTAGGCCTTGATATTCTTGTTTTAAGCAAATGAGCACCTCTAAAGGTATGTTCCTAGCACAACATTGTAGCAGAAGTGTAAATATTGGTGAAGTCATGCCAATAATTTGCTTTAAGAGAATATTGTAGGCTTGATCCTGGACCACCAGAGTTTGGCATTTTTGCCATTGACTTAAATTGGAACAAGTCAATTCTGTTACAGACAGCACTTCTGAAACACAGTGGAAATGTTAGTGCTTGGATACTGTGATGAAATACTTGGAAACAGGGATTTAAAGATTTGAGAGGTACTTTTGCTAAAATGCTGGGCTGAAGCATCCTCAGTCTTTAAAAGCACTCTGATTTACGTGTGAACTAGTCATTCACTGGAAGTGAGTGACTGTTTTTCTAATGAAGAAATTTTTTCATATATGTTTGGGCTCAAAAAGTATTATGGTCAAAGGGAAAAAAATCTAGCACTCTTAACAAACATGTTACCCAAGTGTGATGATAATGTAGATATTTGTAAAATATTTGGAGAACTTTAGCTGTAAGCCACAGTTTTAGAAGGAAAATTTTTAAGTGTTACAAATGTAAAGTTCCTAACTGCGATAATTATGCAAACTAAAATAAAACAAGATGCACCTATTTCAGAACCCAGCCATGTTGTACCCCAATCTCGCATAATTCATTCTAAAACAGTTACTATGCAAGAAATGGCATCCTCTCTGGGAAGAGTATATGAGCTGATGAGATGTGGTGGAGGTACTGCGGGTGTATTCTGCTTGAACTTTACTGTGGTGTAGTGCAATCAGAAATATTTTTTATGACCATCTGCATAAGTTACACGACTAAAGGATATTTCATTTAGTATTACGGCAAAGAGAGGAAATAACTGCTGTTTCAGCTAGCTGTAAAAAAAACAAAACCAAAACACTACAAAAATATTTAAAAAATTGAGTTCCTTTTGTTGCTTTATTGCAGTGGCATGTAAACCAGCAAGGCATTTATTCCCGGTGTTATTTCCAATGCATTGTTATATTGGACATGTCAGAAGTACATGCCAAACTTATATTCTTCTGAGTGAGGGTTTTCTGCTTTTTGGGGGTTTATTTTTTTTCTTTAGAAAATATCTCACATCTTGGCTTTTAGTACAAAAATATGCAATTCTTTATAAACAATCATTAGGCAGTGAAATGCATGAAAGATGCACTTAAAACAAAGTTGGGAGAAGGAGGGAGTGGGATATTCTCAGCTAGTGTGAATTACCATAGCTTCACTGAAGTCGATGGAGCTATGACAATTTACAGCAGCTAGAGGGTCTGCCCCAGGGATTTTTAAATATTTAGTGTATCCTTTTATTTTAAAAGGACTAGCATTGATGAGTAAGTGGAGGTTTGAGGCAAAGGGAATGTAGAAATGTTGAAACAGTTAGAGCTGCTATTCAAATAGATCTGCGAGTTGTATCTCATCTTGCTGGGCAATTTCAACTTGCAAATGGGAAGTTCCTGGCACACACTGTAACTTAAGGAGAAAAAGCATGCATTTGAAATTTTTCGTATCTGAAAGAGGTTTTTTTGTCTAAGTGCTTATTTTAGGTATTTATAATTGAATATTAGGCATTTCAAGAAAAAAAGCTACTCTTTCATATTTTGTACTGCCTTCAGTGAATTCAAGCGTTTTATTTAATTTTTTTTTTAATTCCTCTGCTTGGAATTGCTCCCCAGTTGGAAAACTGAGGGATTTAGACTGACTTGAGAATTTTGCAAATGTATTCAGCACCTATTAAACCACTATACAAAAACCTAAACAATTTCTTGATTCCACATATGTAAATTTGAACAACCTCAGCAGAATGTGAAAAACATAATTTGGAAAGGCATTTGTGTAACTTAAGGCAGAATCTCATCTGGTGACTTTTGAAGCATACGGGACTTCTGATACAGTCTACTTAACAGTTTTGGATGTCTCCATCCTCCCCCTCCCATGTTAGCTTTCGTTGGAACAACCTATCTGAGCATCAAGACAACTTAAATCTTCTAACAGAGTTCTATGTTACTACAAGTTTTTAAAATTGAGAATTTCAGAGTAAGACCTGTTTTTAAAGTCTGTTAAACTTTTGGTGCTCAGCTGGTGTATATGCAAGGAGCATCACCCATGTCAATGAGTATATCAGTGGAAATTAACGACCTGTCTCTTGATATTTTTTTTTCCTTTTTTGTTTTTTATTATTAAAAATGGGAAAATGAAATGCAGTGGTTCTGTTCTTTCCTGAAGAAGGTTTAATTCACTGGGGTGAAGAACATCAAATAGTTCCTGAGCGTAGGTTGTATTCTTCTGTACTATCTCCTGATATATCTGTGTATATATGTACACATCCATGCGTGCCCACACGTATATACACACACAGTTGTCTTTGCATATGTGTGCATGCACGCACACACACATAGATGTGGACATAACATGGATATCATTCTGCAGTATGTACCTTATTGCAAGCTCCTCAGGGCGACAGCATTATCTTGCATTTTCTTACCAAGTCAGATAATTTTTTTTTTTAACATTATGAGCTCATCAGAGAGAGTTCTAATTTCTACACAATCATGTTGGTGGCCACACAATATAAAATGTGTATAAATACATGCTTAGTCTTAAGTGCTTATCATCACTGAAACAATTGCAAAGATTTACAGACGAAATGCCAGCCTGAAAAACATCTCTTCAGATGCTTAGTAGGATCTCAATATGTTCAGTTTCTGTTTTTTTATTGGTGCTACTATAGTGTTGAAGTTTTCTGTGGGCGTATGAAACTTAGGGGTTACTAGATATTTCATAATCAACAAAGCAGTTATTGGAATATAACAGATCATTAGGTTGCTTATAGTCAGTTCTAACACCTTCTTTTGATGGACTTTTAACCATACATAACACATGATACTCATGCCTGTAATGTCATTATGACATCTGTTAATCATTTATTAAGCCTTTATAAATAGCGCCTTAGTCTAAAGTGTGACCATATTGCTGTTCATTTTTGGCTGGGAATTTCAAAAAAGACTACGGGGAGCCAAGTGCCAAACTCTAGCTGGAATCAACCAGGACTTGGGCACCCAATTCCCTTAGTTCTTCTCCCTTCCGGAAAGCCTAAGCAGAATTTTCTCAGTCACTCTTCTAGGCATATATTGAGTCCTGAAGGTTTGCAGACAAGACTTTTAGATGGTTGCTTTGCTATCAACTGTCCCAGTAATTCTTTGATTTTGGTTTTCCTTCTCTCTCTAGTCGGTGCTGTGAGAAGAAAAGTTGTGGCAACAGAAATGAGACTCCGTCTGACCCTGTGATTATTGACAGGTAGGAAACAAATCCTCATTTTCCCACAAAAGCAACCCGAAATTGTTGTCTGTGCTTTGAGGTGGCTGAGGGTCTTTCTTGATGGTTATCTGTCAGTGTCTGCCATTTGGGGATGTCTGTGCTTCATGATTCTTTACAAAAATGCCAGCCTAAGAGTTGGTTAGCTTTAGTCTATCTGGGCTTAGCTTGACAAAATTGTTGATGTTTATTTTTTAAATTAAGTTCTCTGTGTATCATTTTCATTGTGACCAAATATTCCATGTATGCATCTGGAATATTTTCTATTCACCAGGGATATGATCCAACTGGATTACTAAGGTAGAGAAAGCTTTGAGCAACCTGGCAGCTTCAGTAATATTCTTTAACAAAATAACAATATTTTTGTAGAAACTTGGGGAGGAAGGAAGCGGTAAAGGCAGAAGTGCAACGTATTAGGCAGGATTAAAACTGACGGTTTGGGGATTGTGAGCAATTTTATGTAGCACAGCAGCTTCATATATTACTCAATTCCATATCCAGGTCTAGGTTCTGCTTGCCAGTTTCTAGGTAAATAGCATAAATAGGGGAGAGCAGCAGTTTGTTAAATCATGAACTGGCACATTAAAAATTGTGAGTATTTGTGGAGGCTTAGAAAACTAGCCTGTGGAACTCCCTGACTCAGTGTTGTTTGAGGTCTGGAGTTCAGCAAGATTCAAAAAGGACAAATAAGAACAGACAGAGCTGTTTCAAAAAGAAGTACACAACCAAGATCTCCAGAAGGAGAAGAGTAAATAAGGAAAAGTCAGGAAGAACCCCCCCCCCCCCCCCCCCCCCCCCCCCCCCCCCCCCCCCCCCCCGATTATTCTTTAGTAACTGTTTCTTGTAAAGAGTTTCTTTTCCCTGAAGCAGCTGGTACAAGGGGCCAGTGGAGAGCTGATGCTGAAGTGGATTAATTGTGGATTCAGTTTTTATGTCTATATGTGCCTGGCATGTTCTGTCTACATTCTAATGAGCATTATTTGTCATAGTATTTCTTGTGAATTTGTTTTGGCATTCAGAATGGTCAAGCTGGTTTGAATAAAGATCTACAATTATTTCCTTCATTTTTTCATCACAGAGTTAATCTAAATAATTTTGGAACTTTGATGTGATGGGGTTCTTCCACTCTCTTTATGCCATGGTTTTCCCTTTTAATTTTATACTTACAAGTTGTTGTTGGGGTCAAAGTTGGAAATTCCAGCAAACTGAGCTGTTTGTGTGTGTGCGTGGGGCAGTTTCCTGACCAGAAGCAGAAGTCCTAAATATGCAATCTTACCTTTTCTATGAAATTTCTAGCTTATTTTTGGCTATGTTGATGCTTGGTATGAATCTGCATTTGGGAACTTTCCAATCTGCAGTCTGAATTTTCTGAAACTTGTCTTACTGCTGGAGAAGCAGCACGACATAAGGCAGTAATTAGCCTATGAGTTAAGACCGTGAAGGGGGTAGTTCCTACCACTAACTGAATTTGTCATCTTGAGCAAGCTGTCCATTCTCATGCAAAATGAAGATTCTGATGCTTTCTGTGGGGATTTGAGATCTGTTGATGTAAAATGCAATGGAAGTGAAACATTTAGAAAGAACAGGGATATTCTTTTTAAGAACTGTGTGTAAAATGTGCATCAGAAGTCATCTGTGTTGTCAATGAGTCCAAACCTTTCCTAACTTGCTCTAAGCTTAGAACTTCTACTCGTAACTCCCCTGCTAACAGCAACAGGCATTCTGCTTATAGGCATTCCTTTTGCGTGGAAGCATCATCTAGGTTCAGTCTGGCAGTTTCTTGTTGAGTGTCAGTTCTTCCTGTTCATCTCTGTGTGTCCGTGTCTCAAAATTGCAAGTGAAATCTGGAGTTCAGTAGGGGCAATAATAGGGTAGATGAGAGAAATAAGTGGTACAGCTTGATAAAGCTGTTTTCACTTGGTTTTAAGGGCAGTCACTAAATCATATTTAGGCCACAGAGGAAAGAAATGATTACAAATCTGCACTGCGGTCTGGAGGTGGCATGGTCTAGTGAACAGTGTGGTGAATAGAAGCTAAACTCGAAGCTAAATCTTTTTTTTGTTCTACCGCTAATCAGTATCTAGCATCTAGCAAATGACTCCCTCTTCTGTACAGTTATTTCTATTCCACCATTTTACCCAGTTAAACAAGGTTTGAGGAGTGAGGGATAATCCTGTGTACTACATCTTAATCAACACATGTAATGCAAATATAATAACAAAGTTATGCTGTACAGGTCTGTGCACAGAGGAATTCATTGTCTAGTCTGTCATCCTCAGACATTTCCACAGCAGTAAGTACAACTACTCAGGAGTTTAACTAAACAGTCCGCTCTCCCAAGCTACATTCAATGGGGCTAATCTTTCTGTCTTTCAAACAAGCAGAAAACTCTGCTGGAGAGTCATGTGTGTTCTGAACTAGCTTGGGAATCTGGGCAGCAGTGTTCTTATTTATTTAGGGGGTCTTTATATGGCTTCTTTAGAAGAAAACATCTATGCTTAAGAACTTGGTAGCAGGTGGAATATAATTTCCGAAATGCAGCTTGCAACCGTCTGCAATCATGCAGTCCAATAAATATGGTAAGATTTTCAGTTCAGTGTTGCCTTCATGATGTTTTTTTTTCTTAGTTTAAAATGAACTACAGGTTTTCTTTAGAAATAAATAATAATTGGAATGAAGGTGTTTTTTTCATTGTTTGAAATGATAGGTAAATGTAAAAATATGTCACGTAACAATGCAGCTGTTACCTTCTAGCATGTCTCTAGAGAAGTGGGGAAAAAAATGTAAAACGCAGAGAGAAGGGTTTACAAAAATACATTTGTGTTATGCAGAGCCATGTCTAAACAGTGTGTGTGAAGTGAAACGCAACTAGAGCTTTCCATTTAGAATAGAAGGAAAATGGAGGCCAGGGAAGAACTTGGTTGTCTGAAGGTGCTAGGTTCTCCCTTTGAGCCTAGGTTAATTAATATGCATATTGCTCCTGCTCCAAGAGTGTGTGAGAAAATTGCGGCTGGCGCTCAGGAGGTGCCATCTGCGTTGTAATTCCAGCTGTGTGTGAGGGTCTACATGGTTAAAACATGATTTGATTGTACAGCATAGAAAAGACCAACATCTTCAAAGCTATAGTAGGTGACTATCATAAGGTGTGAAAGCAGAGATGGAACCCAGTTTTAGGTTGAGCTGTGTATAGCTTAGGTCTAGCAAGTTCTGTGTTTGATTTGCAACTCCCACAAAGGCAGTGGCCCACTCAAATATAAACGATTCGGGAGGGCACCATGTCTCTAAGCTGCTTTACTGTACAAGCAGCCTGTGCGTGGCAAGCAGGTTCCCTCAACAGCAAAGGAGCTGCAAGGTAGAGAGGTTTAGAGTCCAAGATGAAGCAAGCTCTGTATGGTACTCAGAGGTATACTCCTATCATAAGTGGGCACAGGCTAATTTAACTACTTTGAGTACCTCTAAGGGTGGTGAAGAAGCAAGGAGAGGCATTGCTACTGGGTGGAGATATACATCGATGTCTGTGCTACTCCAACTTTATGGTTTTTCTTTTTTGCCTGAGCTAGTGGCTGCATCTGGTATGCCTGTCTGTGCTATGATTGCACACTTCTGACCATGCTATAGATGCATCCTACAAACCTCACGAGACTAATGAAGCATTCAAATTGGTTGAGGTTATAACCTGCCATCCAATGTTGCACTGAACTAAACATGCACCAAATTTAGCTGAGTTCAGGGACTACATTGTAAGTTGCTGCAAATGAACGTAACTCCATCAGCACTACAGTGTTTTCCCCTTTGTTTCTCTCCCCACTTCCTTGCTTTTTACGCTTCCAGAGACTGATGCTTAGACTATTGTGTTGTTTTACCTGTTTATTGCTGTAGGGAGGCATGATTCATTGGCGTTTGCCAAATC
Organism: Gymnogyps californianus; assembly: GCF_018139145.2. Taxonomy (NCBI): domain Eukaryota; kingdom Metazoa; phylum Chordata; class Aves; order Accipitriformes; family Cathartidae; genus Gymnogyps; species Gymnogyps californianus. The sequence continues at coordinate 4,538,727 of NC_059493.1, read as the reverse complement.
ATGGAAACTTGTATCCCTGTTTAAAAAGGAAGAAATAGTTCAGTGGGAAAAAAATGTCAGCCATTATGTTGTTGTTGGGTTTTTTTCTACTCCTTGAATGAATTCCAAAAGTTCTTATGCTGAATAAAACATTTCTGCTGTGACCTTTGCTCTGGGGACTAGATTTAGATCCTAAGGACATTGCAGTTATTTTTCTGTTCACTCTTGGAAACTAGCACTTTTCTATATGAAAGGGAGCTGCTTCACTGAAATTTACTGTGTACCCTCTCCCACCAACAAATGTCTATAGGATATATTAGAGTATTTAGGTTCCTGCAACGTTCTAAGTCCAAATACCAGTGTAACTCGGATCTGAATCTGGCTTCAGAATGCTGCCTCTGTTTTAACAGCAATAATACAGCTCAAATCTTGCAATGCTCTTATTGCAGGCATCGAAAAGAAACAGACATAAGTCCGCTGGAGCATAGGGCTGAAAGGACCACCTGAACATATACGGGAGATTACATGATAGATGTTTAGTCCAGAAGCACTTATGAAATATGCACCCCAAGTTTTTTAGACAACACAAGCCATGGTCACTTCTCAAAATGTTAGAGCAAGCTTTAACTTTGCGTACCAGATCAAAATTCATCAGAGCTAAATTGGTTCTAGTGTGTTCCCATGGTGGATCATAGCACTGGTGGATTCCCAGTGCTTAATTTCTATTCATCCTGTCTTCCTGCTTAGTTTTTCAAGTTAGTACCTGTGGAATTGGTTGGTTTATGAGACTTCAGAAATGTAAATGGTTTTGTTTCTTTTTCTCATGGCTGAAGTGGTGGTTCTTAACGTTCCTTATAGTTCCTGGAAATCAGAGCGTGCACTTTGCATACTAACGTTTCCTTCTTTGTTGAAATCGTAGACAGGGATATGAAGTGGATGGGTTGGGGTGGCTTTCAGATAGAAGGGTGGAAGTTTGTTCTTTTGAAGATGATACTGCCCAAATGAAAGCTGTATTTTGTCACGCCTATAGTATAATTGCTTAGTTTGCTACTTTTCCGACCCCAGTTATGCAAATGAAAAGAAACTTGGTCTTATGATTAAGAGGTCGTGGATACTGCAAATGAATGTAATTCCTCATTTTACTGCCGATTTTCTCTCTTATTTTAGGTGAATTGTATAGTTTTGGATATAAATTCCCCATTCATCAAGTGAGAATGATTTTTTTTTTTTCTTTTTTATTCTTTATGTTTCTTGAAGATTTAAGCTCTTTATAGCAGGTTATTTTGTGCACTTGTTACTCTTAGTGCTTTACCTAGTTTACTAAAGCTGTGATCTAATTTAAGCCTCCAGGGTACTGGGGAGAACTGGGTGACTTTTTTAGTTGAACAGTTTACTTTTTTCTCCTTCTTCTAATAAGAGATAGTCAAAAGATATTTCTATGTAATTCAAATGAAACATCTTAATTCAATTAAACAATGCAATGCAACTCAGATGGGACAGACTTTTTTGTTACTACAGGGGAAATTACTTGGAATGCCACTGCAGAATGTGAGCATAAGCTCTGTGCTGTGTGTAGCTGGCTGTCTTTATGGTTTTACTGTGTGGAGGCTCTTGAGTCCTCTGCCGTCTTTGAGCTGATGGAATGAGGTCATTTAGCTCAGATGCTTTAAGAAACTGGAGATCCTGGCTTCAATTCCTACTGTTAACCTAAACTCTTCCTAATTGTCCTGTTAAGAATCTAATGTGTTTTGTTACCACCTTTGATTTATTTATTTATTGCAATTGTTACTGGGGCAGTGGCTGTAGTGATGAATGGGATTTGTGTGAACTGCTGGGTTGCGTGGAGTATTACCTCGGGTCGAGACGTGTGCTAACCAGTGGGTGGAGGCATGGGGCCAGATCTGCAGCTGGGTCAGCAGTGCTACATTGACTTGCACCAGCCGAGCACTTGGCACAGTGGTTTCAGTGCATGGTGAACTACAATATTGGTCAGCTGACACATGCTGTAAACATTTGGGCATTTATTATTATTATTTTTAATGAAAAACCCCAAAGCATGAACACAGCTGGCACACTTGTTAGCATTTCTATAAAGAAGCGGAAGAGATTGGATTACATTCTTGTGCCATAGGGGTCCATCCCTTCAATGGAGAAACGGGGCGGCACAGATAGAGATTTTCTTCCCTGCTGATACTCATGTCCTACCTGCTGTATAGATAAACAGAGCACCGAACTCTCCCAGACTGGCTGGCACATTTCACAAGCACTAAAACTCACTTTAGGAAAGACAGCTGTTGCCAGGCTTAAACATTCTGACTATGCCCCTATAGTGTCCGTGTCCACATTAATAGGACTGGGTGTTATGTCTTCTTGTGTTTCCCTACCCCCTCCCCCCCAATTCCCTCTCCCTAAAAAAGGTGAAAGGGCATATAGATTATCTTTCATTTTGAAGGATCTGGCTTGAAATAAGTGCAGACTTCTGGCTATGCTGGTTTGTGTCCCGTCCCCCTCCCCCTTCTTTTCTCTTCATCTCAGCTATCTAGAAAGGACTTTATCCCTTCCATCTCCCTTTCAGGCTGATCCCAAAAACCATTGGGTAACACAAGGTTATTTCCTAATGCTTAGAGGCAGAACAGCATGAATGGAGAGGCGTGGATCAAATTCCCACTGATACTGAGTTGCCCTGTCACTTTAAACAAGTCACATAACTCCATGCCTCAGTTTCCCCCTTAATGCAAAGTGTTAGCAATTACCTAGCTGTGGAAAGTGGTTTCAGATCCTTGAATAGGAGTTCTTTGTTTTTATTTTTCATGTTTCTACTGCAAGGAGGATTTCATCTACATGGCAGAGTTGGATTGTTCTTGTTCTACTCAGTTCTCCATACTCCTTGTAAGCCTGCCAAGGTAGAATAAATGTCTCAAATCTGTTGCTGCTGTGGGGTGAAACTAGGAGCTACAGATAGATGCAGCCCTCCTCAGCTCCCTGCATGCTCCAATCCCCCCTTCCAAGCCTCCAAAACCCACAATGATCTCTCCTCTTGTCCAAGGGAGTCAAAGTCCTTTGTTCACTGCTAAACCCTGCTCTCCTGCAAAGAGCTGCTGTTGTGCCATCTGTCTCTTTATGAATTTTTTAGTAGACTGGATGTTTGTGGGGAGTCAGTAACTTAAAGTGCACTATCCTAGCCATCTGACAAGTGGTTCTCTTAGTGCATAATTTGTTGTTTGTTTCTCCCCTCCCGCCCCTTTTCGGCAAAAAGAAAATTTCTTTACTAGTTTGCTGTCCAAAGCATCTTGAAATCTTTGATGCGTACAATCACTTAAAGCTTGTAAATGGAGTAGACTGGAGACTAGCTTGTGTCACTTAATCTTTTTTTTTTTTTAATGTTGACAGACAACAGATTTTCCAGCAAGCTGGTGAGTCAAAAGAAGCTTAAAGATCTCTTTGAGTGTGCCAGAAAAATGAAGAATGGACTTGTGGTTAAGGAACTAGTTTGAACTGTCGAAGTTCTGGGTTCTGCTCCTTTCTCTCCCTTGCAGACTCCCTGTATTTTTCTAGCCATTCACATAGTCTCTGTTTAACAGTAAACCAAGTATAAGTGTGTGCTTTTCTAGCTTTCACTGATAACACAAAGATACATGTGCTGAAAACTGATGTGTGGAAATACTATGGTGATGTGGAAAACTGTTGCCATTAGGGTGGAGATTGTTTTGGAGTGATTTAAAAAGTTACTCTCCCCCTAGACTGTTAGTTGCTGCTGCCTGGGCTGAAGGTGTTACTGCTTCTGAAACTAAGCAAAAAATGAGATGAGTTTAAATCACTGCTGATTTCAAGCACAGATTTATTAGGAAGCTAACAGAACTGGAACCTCATTTCCACTAGCTTTTTGTACATGTGCTCCTACCCATGTGCTGTTATTGTGCAACTGTGCAGCCATTTTGTCCTGAGCACCTCACCTGAGCCCTCTGAATGGAGTGCTTGCCTTTTTGGATATGTTAGAGGGAAAATGTAATGGGTGGGAGTGTTAACCGATATTGATTGCTTTAGTTCTACTAAGTCTGTTACTGGAATAGTTAGCACATGTTCTGGTTTCAGAACTGCAAGGGGAGCATGGTTAAGTCTGAGCAAGGACATATTATATAATTTAAAGAAATAAAATCTGACTATTGCTACTACTGCCTGGAAGCCTTAAGAAAGTAAGTCCAATGAAGACAAGACCCAAAGGATTTTAACAATTCTGCATAAATCAGATAAGCTTCCATGATGCTTTAGTACAGTTTGGACAGCAAGCATGGATGAATTTCAATCTTGTTAGATTAGTTGTGCTTTAGCTGAGATAAAAAGCATAGATGGTGCTGGCTGGCTGAATCCTGACTGAGCAATGCAAAGTTTTCAGCAAAGTTCAAACATAGTGTGGAAAAATCCTTGTCCCCTTTTAAAGTGAAGCTTTGTCCCTGCAATAAGGAGAACTTGATCCAGTTTGTGTTGTGTTCTCATAAACAGCAAGTGAGGAGGTTAAATGGCTGCACAGCCAGCTGATAATAAGGGGTCTCAGGAGGACAGATGAGAGAGCAGTGTAAGGAGCCATTAGAATCAATGAGTTTGGTAGTAGTGGAGAGGGGAATGGAATAAAAGTTTCCCATGAACTAAAGCACCTCTGGGAATAGAAGCTGAGGATAAATTCACTATGCAAACAGCACAAAAGAAATTCTGGGCATGTAGAGCAGTAGTGGGTGACATGGGATCTCTACAACTCAACTTTTTGAAAATGGGTCTGCATTTGCCTGGATCCATCTGCACTCATCATTGAAAATGCCAATATTTCAGAGTATTTGCATCCTAATGAAGGCATCCTCTGTGTATTTATGACCTAAAATACTCTTCCGTATCACTTTTGCACTCCTTGGCCTCTGTCTAGACCTGGTTTTATGGACTTGTCACTTCATCTGCCCTAACCTTTTTTGTTACTGCCTCTTGCTTTCCTTTTGAACCTTTTGTTCCTGTTCATCCCTTCCTTGTGTGTTTCTTTCACCATCTGTTTCTGGTGGGATCTCATATATTTTCTACCCTGTAAACATCCCAGGATTTCAGCCTCTGAAGCGAGTGCTTCACTTCTGAAGAAGGCGTCCCAATTAATGTGTAGTGTTTCCTGCTTTCAGATAGGGTATGAAATAATTTGTCCTGCTCAGAACATCGCCCCAAGTCCTTGTAAAATGAAGACAAGGTTGAGATCGAAAGTATATAGCATATATCTGAAACTTGCTTAAGTCAGTTGGAGATGGGCTCATAATTTTAAAGATATTAAGAGCTTACATGACTTGCCCAAAATCACCTAGGAGACCCAGTTTGTGACACAGTGAGGAGCGGAATCCAAGTCTTGTGTGTTCCAGGCTAGATCATGTAAGCGTGTCCTGGAACAGCATTTCCTTTCTGCAAGTATAATTCATATTCCCATCTTTCTCTCTGATTTGGATCTCTGATGTGCTGCTGTTATCCAACACATCTTTCTTTTTTTTTTTTCTTCTTTTGTTTCCTTTCCTCTCCTGCTAATTTCCTTCACAAATAAATGCTTATTTCTCCATGGGCGTTCCATTTATAACTCCATGTTTGGTGGCTTTTCCTTCAAGTGGAGTCCATTGAGCTTGTAAATTGTATTGGATCAGTGAGCCTATAATGAGGCTTCTAAGTCCAAACAGTGCAAGTCTGCTGGGATTTTATTGTTCATAAAGCTTCTTCCCTGGGGAGTGATAGAGCCATTAGGTGTTTGCTGTGTTTAATATTTGGTCATGACAGGAAGCAATAATTTTCTATCTTTTACTGTGGCTCTCGAGCTGTTTTTAAGCAGTCAGCTTATTTGAGTCTTGGTGACTGTGAACCCATTAGGCAAAAGGAGTTGCTCTTTCCTACGTGGGTTTGTATCTTTCCTACAAAGGCTGTTTCAAGAAAATAAAATAAAATCAAGTGGCAACTGATTGCCCTGTGGTGGCTTTTAATCACTTGCCCCTCTCATGAACTCCCAAGCACTGTCACACCTTACAGGAGATGGCATAAAGCTGATTTCATCAGATGATGGCATTTCTTATGCTGAAGGGATTTTTTTTATTTATTCCAGCAGAGAACAACCACCAGGGCTCCTATTTGTATGATATGTTATGGGTTTGGGGATTTATCTTGTGCAAATCCACATCAAAATTTCCTTTAATTTCAGTGGAAGCAGGAGCAAGGTTGTATTCAAGTATTCTGGAAGTGGTTATATATATTTTAGCAGAAAAAAAATTCAAAAGCAACTAACAATTTTGAGTGCCTCCACATTTTTTCTGAGGTCCAACTATGAGGCATTTTCAAAAGGTTCCATTTCCAGATGGCACTACATCTAGCAAAAACATTTTCATTGAGATAATTAAAAAAATGAAAATCAGATTTTTAAGCGGCACTTAAAATGTATTTTCACGGGGGGGGACGGGACACCCAAACAAAAAACAAAGACTGAAAACCAGTCTGCTTTTCCAGAAAAGACTTGTAATTTGGGAAAGAAAACTTTACATTTTTCCACCAGTGTTTTTGCAGCCCTTACCCTTGCTCTTTGAAGATCAAGCTACATTATTATTTTAAATTAGGAGTCTAAAGCCGCTTGGTAATTCTCCAAGTACACATGCACTTTTATTCCTTGAGTGTTTAAAACTGAGCTTTGTCCCACATTTAACCAGTCTACTGTTTTTGAACCAAGTGTGGTCCAACAGTGTTGTTTTTTTCCTTAGTACCTTTCAGGAGACGTGTGGGGTAGAAACACCATCTAGGACTGTCAGTCCAGCATCAGCCTGACAGACATCCTGTTTTTCTTATTTGTTCCAGCAGGAAGCTTTCTGTGGGCTGTGTAGTAGTTTACGCAGATGCACTGCACCGAAGGTACCAAAATAGGGTAGCCTGCAGCTGGGAGGAGGAGTAAAGCTGCTGGTGACAATACATATGTGCCCATCAGCTTAGGCCCTGTTACAGCTATGTATGAAAGTCATTCCACTGTCCACGATTGGTTGTTCCCAGGGAAATTAATGCAGTTTAGAGAGAGTTTTATATAGGGCGTAGCGTCTTACCAATCAGTAAGCAGAACTCCAAGGTAAGGGTTTTTTTTGTAGGATGAGTATTTCTCCAAGGGGAAGAGAAATACAATAGGATGAGAAATTTTAACAGACTGTAGAAAATCTGTAGTCCAATGTCCTCTTTTTGGCCTGTGTTTTTTAAGCTTCTTGTTGCTCTGTTTATTCAAGATCCTTTAGCAAACTCTAGGAATTGTCCTAACCCATTCCTATCCTAGGTTTCCCACCGAAGCAAGATGAAATGAAGAGACTGAGTTAGAGGAAGCCCATAGTGAAATCAGTACATATAACTCCTCCTTTTCAGCTCTTCCTCTAAGCCTGCATCGATAAAAAAGAGGTCATGCAGAGGAAGGAGTAAATTTGGGGCCACAGGCTATATAAAATCAGACTCTGAAGGCCACAGCTTTATAAAATCAGTGTTCACAGATCAGGTTGGGGAGCTGGCCTTCAGTGGTCCTACCTCAGAAGCATAGACCTCTTATAAACCCAGCACTTTGTATTAACAAAGTATGCTCTAGTGGAAGGGGTGGAAATTAGGAGGTTTGAAGTCCATTTGGACTTGGACACAACACTTCCCCCTTAACCTACCTTGATGCGCCTCATGAAATTGCGAGACCTTTGAAATGGGGACTGTTTGGCAAGCAAGATGGGATAAGGGAGGAGGAGAGTTTCATCTTGGCTAGGAGCGCTAGGTGATTCTGTAGTACTAATTGTGATGGCAATTTAAATGACATTGATGGTGCCTGTCAACAACAAAAGATGTTTTGAGTATGCTGACAGCTAGTTGAGGCGGAGCAGAGTCAGTCCACACAGGCTGACCTCTTTCTGAAAAGAACATTCTTGCTCACATGTTTAGACACCGTGATGTCAGTTTAATACACACAGTTAAGTACCAGTTAATTTGAAAAAGTAGCCCAGTGATTGAGCTGGAAGAGTCTGGGTTATAGAAGCTTGCAGCTCAAAGCGTCATAACTTCATACCCACATGGCCTGGGGCGATTAGTGAGTGAAGTGACTCCAGCTCTGCAGCCTGTGGAATGTTGAGCCTGTTTCCCTCTGCTCAGTTTTTGGCATGAAGGCAGAAAATTCTGCTCCATGGATTTTTCATCCCTTTAAAGAAAAAAAGAGTAGAGTAACTATTCTCATTGGAAATGTGAATCCCAAGCAAGGTAAAATGATATCATCAATTACCACAAATCCTTTCAGGATTTCAGGCTCTGTAGCCCGATAGGAAGCTGCTCCTCTGACAGTCTTTCCGTTGTATTCCTGGTGTTGCCCTCAAAGAACTAGTCAACTTTCTCCACAGGATGTGCCATCCATTCTGCATGCTTCTTATGCTTGCCATCGTTGCTGCTGACTGCACCACCAAGCTGTTTTTTTAGCCTGATTGTTGTAGGTGTTCACTTGCTCTAGTTAGGTCTGTTCCTTTGCTCCAGGGGAAAAGTTTTCCACTACCATATTTTCCCACTGGGTCCTTGTCTTGATCTGTGCAAGAGGCTTGTATCAGAAAGAAAAGAAATAATTGCTTTGCTCTTATGGCTCTGTACCCAACAGCTATGTTGCAAAGGCACGACTGCACAAGGTATGTTTGCATTAGCCAGATACACACACGTTCTTTTTCAAAATGCCGAACCTTAGAGGAAGATCATTGAGTGTTTGAAAAGAGGTGGCATAGGGAGGGTAATTACAGGGGCGTTTAAAGCAGTTGAAAGCCAGTACACAGTGAACAGATGAAATTAGCTGATGGCATAAAGAAATTAGGCTTGAAGCTGAGAGTGTTGATGCCAATACAAATTGGATTTAATTATTTTTGAAGAGATGCGGTTAGGTTTTCTTATGCAACATTGATAAAAAGCTATTTCAGCAAATGGGTCCCGATTCAGCAAAGCAATTAGCACATTATATTATTTAGCATCAACATGAAGAAGCATGTACATAAATATTTTGTTGAAACTAAGTCCTGAAAAGAAAAATGAAACTGCTAAGATTCCCATCTGGGCTTCTGGTTTGTTTCACATTTGCAAACTTTCCATAAGAAACTAGACTTCTTGAAATTTCCTTTTTTGAAAAGATGAAAATTAGGATTCTCATGTTCACATGAATCTAAAACAAAAAGTGCTGTTTTGGACGATCGGTAAAGCTGAAGAGGTCTTCCTCCTTCATACATGCCGTTTATCTTATGGATCTATCTTAAGTTTTTATTCTGGACGGCTTTAAATGATCCTTGAATTTATAGCTACTAGAAATTTTGCTGGGTCTGCAAACTAGATTGTGCTAGCACTAATTTGGAGTATGACTGAATACTTGAATAGTGATGTTTTTTCAAATATCTACTCTCATTAGGAACATGGATGCTCAGTACCTTGAGGAAAAATCATGACAACTTTTAAGGTTGAATGCATGCCAATATAAATCATTCTACTTGATGTTGACAAAATATCTGGTCAGTCAAAATTCCTTTGCTAAAGAGGGGAGAAAAAGTATACAGTGTTGTGTCAGTGTCACTTGTTGACACAGAACCTCAAAAAAAAAAATCCTCTGGGACATTTTGCTTAAATTTTTTTTGGTTGTGTTTTTTTTTTCCCCCCCTTCCCCTTTATCTCAAGCATTTCCCAGCATTCCTTCAGGGACATCTGGTTCTCTCATTTTCTAGCTTTACTTCGGTGCCTTCAAAAAGTATCACTGTCAGTTTCTTTCTATTTAGCCAAACAACACAAGCAGGAGAGTAGCCCTGCCTGATAACTTGCCTAAAATATAGTTGCCCTTCAGAAGCAGTGACCTTAATCATTTCTGTGATGGGTAATGTGACTGTGTTCCCCTTTATTTTCTTCTGTAGCTTCAGGGATTTTTTTACAGGCAAAATTTATCTTTGTGTTATATATGAAGATACGTGAAGTTCTGTCTTTTTCTGCACTTGTACATTGGATGACTATTTTGCTCCACTTGAGAGCACAGCTTTAGCAAGAGAAAAGCAGACAACGTATAAATGCTCTGTATTTGCACAGATCAAAGCTGATTCCTTGGCTAGTGTGAATTGTCATGCAGCTAAGATAGTTTATATCAGCTAAGGCGTGCCTGTAACGCTTGTGGATATATATTGTGCATAGTTTGGGAGCATCCTCTTAATGGCCTACTTGCAATGTGGGGAAATGGTACTTCTGGTCAAGAGGACTAGGCTTTAAGGTTTGGTGAGGAATTCTGTACTGGACTAGGCGTCTTGACTGGAAGATTAGGACCTGATAATAGGTTAGGCTCAGCTGGAGGGTGGGGAAAAGGCAAGAAGCAGCTAGAATGAGCAGGTAAAAATGGGGATGGGGGCGAGGTACGTGCTGACGCATTGGGGTGGAATTATATAATAATATAATTGTACTGTATATGTCAAAAAGGATTTAAATTAGAGTTACTTCTTTAATCTTAATTCTAGCATTTTCTAGCTTCTGAATGAGTTTTTATGAGCTGAGTAATATTCCTGTAGTTCAGATCTTTGGCATGCGAAAGACTTCCCATTAACATTACTGTAAGCTGCATGTGTGGGTGAAGTTTTATCTTCCTGCAAATTTTAATATAAGTGTTTAAAATAATAAAAAAAAAAAAATCCCCTGTATCTTTCACGTACATTATTTTTCTATATATAAGAAATCTAGAGCTGTTTCATGAGCTGTTTTGGGACAGTCTCAGTATTGGCAAAGAGCAGTACAGTATAGTTGTTAACATACTAGTTCTACATAGCTGTATAAAATAGCCTGCAGCACAGCCGAGATCATACCCATGTACAATGCCTACAGGATTTTAACAGACTACCAAGATTTTGCTCAGCTTAACCCTACACAAATTGAGTCTCTCTGTCATTGCCTTCTCCTCCCCCCGCCCAGCTACAACATTTCAAGTACACCCTGCACATCTGTAGTGGTCCTGAACAGCAGAGTTAAAGCTGAAGTCATTGGAGAGACAACTTGATTTGAGTTGCAGCCCTTCCCCTCTAAGACATAGATCTGAACTTGAAAAATTAACTGAGTCTGTTTCTCCCTGCAGCTGCTTCTAGCCCACACTGCACTAAATATAAGTCTGCAGAATGGAACATGATTGGCAGCTACCTCCTCTAGCAGTGGAGGCCCCAAGAAGGATGGTGTGCAGATAATGAATTGGTGTCTTTATCCCAGGAGACTGAGCATTGCAATGTGGTACCCACTCTATTCTCCTGTCACCCATGGTGTATCATATCCCCTAGATACAAAGGGAACTTCAGGTCTTAGTGTCATAAATCTAAGTTTTCAGTCTTAAGCATGCTTCTCCCATTGCCCCTGAAGATGTGTATGAAATGTTTCATCTTCCTCTGAAATGGTATCTGTTCCCTTCTGACTGCAGTGTGTTAGCAGCACATCCTTTATCTGTGTGCAGACCCACCTTAGAGCATGCACTGTAAGCACTGTCCCTTTCTTGCATTTCTTAGAGCAGAAACATGCTTTTCTTATGACTTGGCACTGTTGCAGATATCTTTATTGAATTTTCTAGCGTTTGGGTGGGGAAAAGGGAGCTGGCTCTCTTACGCACAGTGTCTCTCTTTGTCACTGACTTAGGCTGTCTTCTTGTGCAAGTTAGTTTTCCTCTTGAGGAATTGTCAAAAGCACAGGTGGTCATATTCTCACCGCTGCCTTAACATTCATCCATTACCTGGTGCCAGAATGATATTGGAAACAATGTCTTATTGTCTGTATGAAGTCTGTGCTTAGTTCTGTCTTCTGCAGAAAGGGTCTGATATGTAGAAATTTATTTAATGGAGAATTAGTCTAGAGACAACTGCAGGGCACTGTGTTGCATGAACATTTGGTAATGCAATACTTAAAAGGAGAGAGTGTAGTTTGTTAGAATGTGGCAAAAAATTAAGATCTAGCTCTTACGTGGTGAGTCCTTTGCAGTTCATTGGCAGTATTAAAAGCCTTAAATTGGGCTCTTGCTTATATTAATTTTAAGATCTCTTTTAGGCTCCTGATATTTTAAGCCTGTCCAGGACAATGGGCCTGTTTTCTTGTGTGTCAGTCATTCCTTCTCTATCCTTTCTGTTTAGATTGGAAGCTCTGCAATGCAGGGGGTTTTGTACTATGATTTTGTACAGTGCCTAATGGATTGGAGTCCTGCTCTAGACTGAGTCTCTAGCCGCTCCTAAAATAATGCAATAATTTCAGCTAGCACCTAATAGTGATTGCTAGCGTCCATTGAGATGTGTTTGTTTATTAAGGGAACTCAATGGAAAAGGTCTCCTTTCTCCCCATGCCACAGTTGTTTGAACCAGTGTGATATATTGTAAAGTAATTCATAGAACTGAATAACCATTTAAATCTTTTCAGTAGTTTTTTAAAAATTGGTTTCCAGAATTCTTCATAACTTTTCTCCTAATTAGCAAAACATTTCAGTGGGTTCTGTCACTTGTTGCAACTCTCTCTTAAAATGAAAAGGTTTTCTTTATAAAACCTTGTTCTACCCCCAGCATGCTCTTGCAAAATTCTAATTTTTTCGCCAAGAAAAAGTAGTCTCAGATTCAAAATCAGGGATAACTAAAGCTGGATTAAATCCTTCATGAAAATTGTTCTACTCGTATGCCCCAAATAATAACTGCTAATGATAGGGTCTCTTATTTCTAGACTGCTGCTTCTACTTGATGTTATTTGATCTAATCTGTTTGCTGGTTATTCAGTGGCAACTGAAACATGAGCTGGCTTTCTGAGGGCCTGTGTGAAAAATAATTTACTACTGTAGTAGTGTCACTGAAGTACTTCTGGCTGTGGATAAAAATCCTGTCGAGTTCTGTGCAAATACAAAAACTGGCTTTTAGTCTGTTTTTGTTTGGAACAACATTCGTATCCCAAAATATTTGCTGTAAATGGCAGTAACCTTGTTTCTGTGCTTGCAAGGTCAGAAGAGGACCAGGTGGTATACCTGTATGGTCTCCTGCAGTCAGGGACTCCCCTAGCTTTAGGACTAGTGGCTCTGTATTACTGCAATGATCCGTATGGAAAACTTTTTACTAGCATGTTAGCCACCTAGAAGTCCACCAATAAAAAAAGCTCCTCCCTTATCCCATTGACAATTTCATATGTTGTATAGTCTCATCTCTCTCCTAAGCCATGTTTTCTCCTGGAGTTCACTATTGTTTTGTCAGCCCACCCATCACAAAGCAGAGGTCACATCAACATGACCTTTTGCTGTACAAGGAGGCTGCTAAATAATTCACGTGGCCAACTTGATTTCGGGGTCCACATTTGTTTTTTCCACTCTCCTAATCAAGATGCTCATTTAATTCTATTCCAGCACCTGTTCAGCAATTAACACCCTACAATTTGCATCTTACCCTGACATTTGCTATCTTTCCAATTAGTTTTTATATCAGTATAATTAGGTAGGGTTATTACAGTGCATCAAGCAGGGTCGAGGATATTCCCAAGCCTTTAAGCTCTTTCCCAGATTTGTTTAGGGAAGCCACTAAGGGTAAACGGTTGATTAGGATCACTGTTTTTCTTCTCCATTCAGATCAGGCGAAAACTGTTTCCCCATGTGGCTCATGAAAGATCAGGGAAATATGTCAGTCTGTAAGAACTAATATTATGTAGTTCATGACTTTTTGGGTGAATTTACAGGGGATTATAAGTAAGGGTCAGGCTATGTAGCCACTTGCAGTAGTATTCATGAGAGGACATTAGGCTCTTGCTTTATATTAAGCTAAGCAAATTGCAACAATTATTTTAATTTTTAAAATCGATTTTTGGAGTTAACATGTGGGTAGGGGACAAATCAAAATTAGAGGGCAACCTGACCATATTGAATGCTTAGCTTAATTGGTAAAGACTATGGGAGTGAAATGACTATTCTTAACACCTTTTAATTTAAATTTCGCAGAAGGAAGGTCTTGCTGTTCAGCTGTGATTGGTTTGGATTGTAGGCTCTTTGAGTCAAAAATTGCCTTGCAGCCAATGTATATAGAGTGTCTAGCACAGTGGACCTTCCTAATACTACTGTACTGCCAACAGTAAAAGAGACGGCTCCTTGCTGCTATTGTTGATTTTTTTTTTTTTTCTTTTCCCCCATCAATATACAGTGCTGATATAAGGGAGACTTATGTGTTATGTAGGGGAAGTGGGACACTAGGAGGTGAGATCTGTGGATCAGAGAGGAGACGTTTTTTTCTGATCTTGCACCACCCAGCTCTGCATGGCACTTCTTTCTTACGTTTGGTTTGAAAATATCTCCCTCCAACCCCCAAATTCCCCTGCATCTCTCTTAATTCTGTAGGTGCATACAAAGACTATATTATCAAGAGGCCATATTGCCCTTGGCGAGATTGCAGTGAAGAAAAGTATGCAATTGTAGGAAGCTCACATCTTGCTGGGTAAAGTGAAGGTGGATTAAAAAAAAACCCAAAACCACCACACTTCATGTCTGATGTATTGCTCCTGAACCTGGTTGTTATTCTGAGCCTTTCTGCAATATATCTTAATGATGCTCTCTAGACCTTGGTGGGGAGGGATACTGGGAGCCCAAAGCAGGAATCAGCCCACTCAAATTCCCCAGCGTGGAAAAGCTGGAGAGAAGCACAGATTTCGTGTGCTGTATTGGTACAGCCAGAGCTACAAGCAGTCTAATGTTTTCAAGTATACAATAGATTTACCCTTGCTCAGTTTAATATTATATATTGTAATGAGCTTCATCTCTCCCCATTGTATCTTTTTTTTTTTTTTTTTTAATCTCCAATTGCTTTATATGGGTAGCTGAACAAGCTTAGAAAAATATAGGGTGGAAATGTCTTGGGAAATTGGGGCAACAAGGAAGAAGTGGCATGGGAAAGGAGGCTGGGGATGGAAAAGAAACCTGGGGATGGAAAAGAAACCTGGGGAGATGAGGTTGATTAATGGGAATGATCAGATCCAGAATAAGAAAACAAGACCAGCAATCAGACAAGCCAGAGTTTTGAACATAAAATCTCTTCTTTGTGGGTGGGATCTCAGTCTTAGTAATTTTCTCCAGCTAATTTTTAAAGTTATATCCTTTGCTGCTTTTCGTGATATCAAATCCTTAGGAATGAGTTTCCATGACCTATCTGTAAGAAATTAAATTCCTAAGCCTCTAAGAGGGTTTCTGTAGGGCTGCAAAATCCCCCCAAAATTCTGTGGAAGTGCTTTTGATTTTTTTTTTTAATCTCCCCCACCCCCGAAGAATGAAGAGTGTCTGCTTTCCTTGGATGTTGTGCATGTGTGTGTGCAAAATACACAATTAAATCAAACCCCCATACTAGAAAATTTTAAATCTGGTAATACTTGATTTGGGCTGAAAAATCAAGACTTTCAGCCTTTGGTTTTTACTGTGGCGGCTTCTTGATGTTTCTAAACCAGAAAGTGGGAAAATGAGGCTGAAGAAGTCATTGAGTCAGAATAATTGCACTAAGGAATTCCCATTTGAAATTCTTTCTTAAACCATAGGTAAGAAGGAAAGACCTGAAGGTACAGGTGGAACTAGTAAATACACCAATCAAATAAAGGCTCTCGGATTGAAGTATCCTGACTCTGGGGAAAGGACTGGGTGGAGTTCTAAACTGTGCAGGACTCAAAAAAGCAGTGGTGCTTTTTTTCATTTTGGTGACACGAGACAACAGGAAAGGGGAAAGCTGAACCTCTGGCTTGTGAACCTTTCCCCTTTTCTGAAGCCTGTGTTGGGCTTCAGTTACATTTCCAGGTTTGTCTGTGTTAGGATTTGCTGCGGGGCGGAAGGGGAAAATCCTGAGAGGTTGTTTTATGGAGTGGGAGGAAAGGGTTAGATTGAAAGGCGGCAAAGCAGAACACCAAGATACTGTAATCCACTCCCTCTACTGGTGCAACAGAACAAGCCTTTGCTAATTGCCTTAGTTCATTGCTCGTCTCAGTCTATATTTGAGAGCAGATTCTGATCTAAAAATCAAGGTAGCAAAGTATTCCCTTTTATTAATCTGAACATTGTCGCAGGCTGTACTAGTAGAATTTACCTCCTAAAAATACTAGAGCTACAAAGGAGGAGAGTAGAAAAGAAAAGGAATGGAGTTTTGTCAGGGTCAAAGCTCAACTTCGGGAGAACAGAATCAACAGAAGCCGCCTTGGTGAAGTGCTCTGCCCAGCAGACTTTACTGCCTTCTGCTGTGAGCAGGCAAAGCAAATGCTCACCTGTGGTGGCAGGAACTATGGTGTGTCTTATTTTCAACTTTTGTCTCGGCCAGTAACCTGGTTCTTTGACTGAGCTCTCTTGATGAGAATAAGCCTCTTCATAAATTAAGTACTATACCTAAATGGCTGTAAATGTGCTTAGAGAAATGGGAAAGGACAATTTATATAAACTTGAGTTAAAAAGGGGGAAGAGGAGATTTCCTATCTGATTTTTCAAACTCATAGGCTTCAGCTGGATGCTTATCTAAGCTAAACCCTGAGCAGCATGAAGCTTTACTCCTGATGTTCACCTCTGTATCTCATGTTAAAATCTGGAGTCTCATGTACTTGGTAGGTGGGTGGAGGAGAGAGTAAACAAATAGTTCAGTTTAAAATGGTAACCATATCCTGTATTGTGTAGGATAATGTCATTATCTGATCACCTTGTCTGCACTGAAATCTCACACTTCATCTTTTCCCCTTAATAGATTTCACCTTGGAATGCAAATACACTTTGTCACTGTTGAGCAATCTGGTTAATATAGTGCCTGGTTACTCTGGGCCAGGAAGAGAGTTTCTTAACATGCATCAGAAATCACTTAGAGTGCTAAAAGGCTAGCAGCTTCTAATTGAATGGCAAGGAGATCATCTCAAGCTGTTCATAGTGACATCAGGAAAGGTTTTGATCTGTATGTGTGTTGACAGCATTGTGAAGGGCTGAATCTCACTGTTGCTGGTTGCAGACTGTTTCTTAACCAGCAAATGAAAACTTTCTGTGAAGCTGGCCTGCTTATGGACCAAGGTCTTGAACATTAAAAATTTAAGCTTTAGCCTCCCCACCACTATTTAGACTGAGATCTTCTCTGTTGCCTAAGAGTTTAGAATGGAAATTATAATCCAACTCTAATAGCTGGCTTGGAAAAATTAGCTTAAAGGCAGCAGTTGATGTTACAGAACTTGCTGGCTCTTGAGAACTTTTGAAAATGAAGGCATTTCTAGCCTGTTACTTTTCAATTTAAGATTTCTGCTCTAAATCATCTTATCTAATGGTACATAACACTAGTGACCTCTTTTCAGGAGAAGAATGAAGTCAGTTTGAAGAATCTTTTGTCAGTGTCCAAAGAGAAAATTTAACCTATAGTGTTCAGAATGTGCTCACGGTATTTTTTTTTTGCTTTGAATCTTTAGGTTTTGGGCTGCTTTGTCAATGGAATCAGACTTATAAAAGTTAGGTCTTTTCCATCTCGATTAGGTCATCCAGGGCTCTCCCTAGTGCGGCCCTGCTAAGGAATCTCTTGCTGTATTTTATTAATATATTCCCCTGCTATAACTTGGTGCATTGCTTCCCTGAAGGCAGGTGTCCAACATTAATGGGAGTTACATTCACTAGCAGAGGGATGTATTAGATCCTCGGTGTGCTGTCTCTAGGAATGGAAGAAGAAAGAAATGAATTAAGTAAATGAATAATAATATTAATGATGTTTGCTAAATCTCTCATCTAGTGCACTAGCCAGTGTAATTGCTTTAGTGCTTTGTGTGAAAGCCAGCAGGCTGATTGAGAAATATAAACAGAATTATTCCCCTCCCTTTTTCCCAAACAAGAAGATAGCCATTAATAAGGGCTCTTTGTTTCCTAAAAATCTAAAAATAGGAGCATGATGTGTGAGCAGGCATGATTTGTATATCTAATCAGTACTAGCTATACTGTCAACTGTATCACATTTCCTCTAGTTTTGGGGGATCTCTCGGAGCTTTTACAGTTGTGTTAACAGAAATGAAGTTTCTCTGTATATATGTGTAAATATTTGTGTGTGTGAGAACCTGCAGTGATCGTTTTGACCTGTTTTTTCAACCCCAAATTTATCAACACGTTATTAGACTGAAATGATGTGAAACTCTGCAAATCCTTTTTTAATCTTTCAAAGCAAATTTTTGGGGAAACAATAATAATAAAGGCTTACACTTTAAAAGTTGAAACCAAAGTTTAAAAAAAGACAGAAATCCTTCAGGTTAGGTAATATCAGCAGGGTATATGACTTCTCAATTTCTCCTCCTTTAAATCTTTTTGGATGAGTTCAGTGATTGCAAGCTGTCAGGTACAAAAGGAGTTGGCTGCTGTTTGGAAATTAATTTGTAAGATGAAAGGTCATGCAAAATATTTGGGAGTTTTGGAGGCACTGCAGCTGAACTTGGTTGGCACTGGGAGCAGCTGTTGGGCTTGTTGGATTTCCTCCACTAGATAGTTGCTGTATAATTTGGGGGGGGCATGGGGGGAGGACTGAGATGGAAAAGAGGGAACCTGGTGAGTGTTTTGCTGCCTGGAGCAGGTGACCAAATTGATTAGTTGCTACTGTGTTTTGTTCAAGGAGGGGTCAGGGAAGAAAATGTGTGTGGGGAGGGGGGCCAGGCTCTGCATGGTTGCATTTTAACACCTTCTCTGCTAAGCAGGAGGCCAGCTTGGGGTGCTAAATTCCTGTCTGTGGCTGTCTGTGAAATAAATCTGTGTGTTGTGTAGTCCCAAGCTGTCAGCAATGGTTTGCACTGATGGACTCTGAAAGAGGTTTCCTCTCAGTTCGTGGAGTAGTCAGCAGCCACTAGGGAGCTGTCTTTAGCTCATATTTCAGAGTTAGCTCATTAGACCAATAACAGCAGACACTCACTTTTTTTTTTCCTTCAAGAATTTGTCAAGTTGGAATGTATTTATAGAGTTATGGCTAGACAATAATAATACTACATCTCCCTTTACCTGTTGTAATGGCCTGGTGAGTTGGATGGTACATGTTTTTTCACAGAGACTAGCTTTCCCATTTGGTGGTTATTCCTGCATGCTGTGCCCCCCTTCTCCCCATGCTTGCTCTATCTTTTAAGGAGTTTGCGTAGGATTGCCAAATTCTTTGTCTCTTCTCAGAATCAGGGCTTGGCCTTCTATTTTGAACACTCACTCATAAGGAAGTCCTGTCTGACTTTTTTTCTTCTTCCCCTTTGCACCGACAACTGTCTACGTTGAATGGGTTGTCTCATTCGCATTTCTCTTTCTGAACGTTTCTCTACACCCCGCTCCCACCCAGCTGTGTAGTGCCGATGATACAGTGTGTTGGTTCCCAGCAGCCTTCTTGTGATTCATGAGACAGTGCCAGTAAGAACTGCTGAGCTCTTTTCTAGTTCCCCCTGTGAAGCTGTTTGGCCTCTTTTTGCACAAGTTTACTTGACCAGTTGTTCTGCTTTAAAATGTTTCTAGCATCAGCTTCTGTCTTTTGCCCTTAGTGCTAAGGTGGCTGCAAGCACAGAGGTATTTTATAGGAATGGTTATGGGGAAATGTTACGCTGTCACTCCAGCCATTAGTGAAATCCATTCTGTAGGATGTGGCCATGCTCTCTGAAGAGATGAGACAACCCTGGTAACTCCAATGCAGGAGAAGATACAGAATAACCAGAGGAGCATAAGCCAGGAACTCTGGAGTTGTAATCTCAATATCTGATACGGTTTCCCTTTCTGGCCTTAACCAAGTATTTTAATGTCTTTGCTTCAATTTCGGTAGTACGTTTTGACTATTTTCAATTGGAAGCCTTCAGTTAGCTTCCATAACTAACGGAGAGGGAAAAAATTGTGAAAGAAAAATAATGCAAAAGTTCATCTTTTTCAATTATAACTTTAATTTATGAAAAATTTGACTTGCAGATTTTCAGCCTGATTTAGGTACCTAATAAACAGACCCTTCTCAGCCTGGCTTGTTATCGTATGACATTTCAGATTGTTAAACCAGAACAGTAATGTCATGGCTTGAAGTAGGAGCGAGCAGTAAAGTCTGTGGAAATGTGTTGTGTGATCTTATTTTGGACTTGCAGGCTACTTTGGTGAGCAGGTAGGAATGCTGTAGCCCATCTGTTATGACAGGGAAGGCAGGATATGATTTTAGAAGGAAGGATATGAATGCACTGTGACCTCCCACTGTAAAATGTCATCACGCAATACTGGGCTGTGACTGGGAAGCAGGGGATGTGTATCAGGGATGGTTCAGACACATACTTCAGCAGTGTCTGCTGTCAGACCTTGGTGCTCTGTCGTTCCATTCCAAAGGAGAAATGACTCAATCTACCCATTGTTCCCAGATAGTGATACCTGATGTGTTTAGGCCTCGAACAGAGAGAGGAAAGTTGGAAATAACAAGATCCCATATTGGAAGGAGTGTCCTGTGGGTGAGTCACCAAGTCTGGAGCTTGGGAGACGTCACTCAAGTTCCAGTCACTAAGGTGGTATTCAAAAAGGCTGACTCGTGGTAGATAAGAATCTTTCAGCGGGGGAGTCAATACAGCTCATTCGGTTAGCTCCGTGCTGCTGCATCACCTCCCCCAGAAGCCTGTCTGTCTCTTCTGGCTGCAGCGCAGAAAGCCTGTACCCTTTCTTTCCGTTTCAGTGGTTTGTGTCTCATTGGTAAAGTGGAGGACAGTTATACTCGCCTAGCTTACTGACTATACGTATTCATGACTGGAAGATGTTCAGTATCTAACTGAAGTATTAAAGAGAACTGGAGGGGAACTAGAGGTAAATATCTGTTTAGATAGAAGGTTATAGTGTTGGAAATTCAGTGGTGCCTTTTGTGCCTTTTGAGCATGGAGGAAAATCCTGCACAGAGAAAACCCTTGAATTGAGCTAATAAGAGTCTTAATTTTTCTTGATCAAAATACTCTCCCAGCTTTGGATCTCAGCCTAAAATTTGTCCACCTGGTACATCTCTGTATGGGAGATATTCCAAATAGAACTTAAAGGCAACTGATGTCTAAATTTCTTTTACCAGAGTAATGTAACTGTAAATAAGTTTAAAAAAAGTTTTTAATACAATGTCAAGTTGGTTAGGAGAATAGGGTAGTGGTGGCTATTCCTTACCAAACAGAAGATACGGCTTCCTTTGCTGTCCCTCTGTCTCCTTATTTGCTCTTGCTTAGGTCCTAAGGGGAGGTGGGTTTGTATCTGATGCTGTAGCTGTGACTCCTGGAACACTGTAGAACTGACACTAGAAGTCATTCATGTCATTCATCTATCATGATAGCTCCTCAGTTTTGTGTCCCTCTTTGCTCTTCTATGAGGGGCATCTTGGCTGGCTGACAAAGATGTGAGTTAATATGTACTTTGCTGGAGGCACCAGTGGTGAGTTGGCTTTTTGAGCTCATTCCCTGTAGTAGCAGTTGAATGAACAAGTCCAACACAGTGATATCTGGCAAAAAGCACTGGCAAACTGAGTATTAATTAAACAGCTGATAAAGTTTCATTTGGTTAATCTTCCCTGCAATAAAACACTAATTATATCAAAATGAGAACATTTCTGAGCATTGCAGCAGAATGGGATTGAAATGACCGTGATTGCACTGAGTGCAAAACCACCCAGTCCTCCCGTGTGCCGCCACACTGAACGGAACAGAGGCACAATGTTTTCAGAGCCAAAGTATGAAGTGGAGCTCAACAGAGAGAGGAAGGTGGTGTTTTTTGATGGTTAAATCTTTCATTGAATCTTTTTGTTTTCAGTAAACAGCTCAGCATCTCTATACTTAGGCTGATATAAGGAAACTTCCAGTGAAGTGCGTGATAATGGTGGTAATTAGAAATGGTTAGAAGTTGGTTGGTACTCTGTGTTTGTAATTATTAATTTTTAGACTTTTTATGCAAAGTTTTCCTCTCTTAGCAAGAAGCTCTTGAAACTTGGAAGTGTATTTTCAATTAATGGAAGGAAAAAACCCAACGCTTTTTCCTGCCAATAAATGCCTAGAAGAAGATGAACAGTTGCGCTGCAATACTTCTTGAGGTCAAAACATTTCCTGGAAGGAGCATAACTAATAATGGAGATAACTGTATCATGACTGTTTCAGATATTTTTGGTAGAGAATTTGAAAAGTGTTTGGGGATCTGGAGACAAAAACAAAGATAAAATTGCAGGACATGAAGGTGTAGGATTGATTAGCAGTATTTCTCCAATGAATTTAATTAGTATCTTTTGTAATATTAAAAATACTTTTCAGTTAATTTTTTCATTAGCGGCTTACCATTTTGATGGTTGTGTGCTAATTTCAGGACATCTTTCTTAATTAAGAACCACCTTCTTTACAACTTTTGAATTGAGTTAATGGATTTTGCTTTTGAAAGTGTAAAATAGCCAGCTTCACAGTGCCAAAATTAATCTGTGATTAGGACTTTGATCTGTGTGTTTGGAATGTATGTCTGTAGAATATGAGACTATATGCTAAGGCTGACATTCAAGGAAAGGTCAATAATCTCATCTTGAAAGGGTTACGTAATTCTTTGTGATAGGAAGTTTAGTTTTAACCATGGTTCTTCACAGCTGTGTTACAGTTTGTGTTGCTCTTCTAGACTGCCAGTCTGTTCATCTTGACAGAAAATGCGTGTAGCCCAGGGACTGAAACAGGTCAACAAAGCAAATGCCTGCAGGTTCACTCAGAGAGAAATCTACCTACCTTATAACAATTAGCCTGCTTATTTGCTCACTCCATTTGTCTGTTCTGCATTGTCAGCAGAAAGCTGTAGTTCTTCCTCTAGATTTTGTTTTATGCAGATGCTAGCCAGCCTACAGGTTTGGTATCTCGCTCCCTTTGCTGCTTCTTCTGTTCTGTATGGACTAGTATGTCTTCTTAAATATTATAATTTTCTGAGTGTAGGCCTGAAGGCAGGAGAATGAACTGATGTCCTTTCAAGGTCTCTTTCAGTGTTATTTTTTTAATCGCCGA